>NC_071989.2:38047954-38350984 GCF_028885655.2 Pongo abelii
TAAAATCTGTCTCCTCCTCTGAACTATTTCTTGAATCTGGTCTTATTCCCAGCACACCATGTGGCTTCGTCAACACACATTGTAGAAGGAATAAAGTTACCATTCCTCTGTGAGCTTAATTCTGTCATGTTCTGCATTTGAACATCCTTGAGGGACACCTTTGCTCTTTGATCTTCAGCCTCCTCTTGGTTGAGAAGAGCCATGGCTCTGTGTGAGGGAGCTCCATCCCTGGGCTTTCTTAGCCAACAAGGCCTGGCTGGAAAGCACAGTAGGAGTCAGGAAGGGTCATTGATCTACTGAATGGCAGAGCTGGAAAGAAGCGTAGGAGTCCATGAGCCCTATGGCCACATTTTACAGATGGGGAAGCTGGGGCCAAGAGAAATCAAACATTTTTATGTCAAAAAGCAGAAGTAAGAAATAACTTCAATGAATAAAATATTATTTTAGCAGGGATACATAGAAAAATATATATTTATACATGACATGATTTCTGGACAATTTTATAATTTTCTTTTTCTGAGACAGTCTCACTCTGTTGCCCAGGCTGGAGTGCAGTGACACTATCTCAGCTCACTGCAACCTCCACTTCCGTGGTTCAAGTGATTCTCCTGCCTCAGCCTCCCGAGCAACTGGGATTACAGGTGCCACCACCACACCTGGCTAATTTTTGTATTTTTTGTAGAGATGGGGTTTCACCATGTTGGCCAGGCTGGTCTTGAACTCCTGACCTCAAGCGATCTGACTGCCTTGGCCTCCCAAATTGCTGGGATTACAGGCATGAGCCACCACACCCGGCCAAATTTTGTAATTTTCATTTCTATTGCTTCATCAACCTCCATAGCAGCGTTGAGAAGAAGGCATTGTTTATCCTCATTTTATAGACGAGAACAGAGAACATGGGTAACAAATGGAGTCAACTCAACTAAGAAGTTCCAAAGCCTGAGTCCCTGCGTTTCTGGTTGCTGGGTGACTGTTTTCCCCACTGTACTGCTCTGCACCTCTTACAAATAAACACTTGGGCAACTCCACTTCAGGTAAGAAACACTTGGCCAGGGAGCCATAGCTGTGAGCAAAAATATGTTCTGCTTCATTCTCTTCTTTGCTTATTTGTGGCTGTGACTTCTGTAACCTGTCCTGCCATCTGTTAAATGAAACTGCCTCGAGTCACAGGGATGTGATGGGAAGAGAGTATAGGCACTTTGGAGTCAGGCTGCCTGGAGTTTAAATCCTGGCTCTGCCACTTACAGCTGGGTGACCCCAGATAGGTCATAGAAATCGGAGACAGAGTGAGACCCTGTCTCAAAAAAGAAAAGAAAAGAAAAGAAAAGAAAAGAAAAGAAAAGAAAAGAAAAGAAAAGAAAAAGACATACCTGAAACTGGATAATTTATCCAGAGTGAGACAAGGGTCTCTCTCTGTCACCTTGCTGAGCCTTGGGCTTCCCTTTGTAAAATGTGGGGACTAATTGCCTTCCCCTAGGTTTGTTCAGGATTAAATGGGGGTAGTGCTTATGAGATATAGAGAAAACAGAAGGCACCATAAACATTATCTTGACAACAGTAGCATGGAGCAACCCAGTTGGGAAGATGTCAGGAAAGGCCATCCATTGGGTAAAAAAAGTACAGGGATTTGTCAGAAGGGCAAAGTGAACCCCAGGGGTACGGTTAAAGGAGAGCAGGCTTGCAGTTGATGTGGATTTTCCTTTAGCTGCCGGTCTTATTGGCTGTCTCCTAATTTCAAATCTATGACCCCATCTGTTCTGCCCATTGCATTCATTCGGGTGTGCGTGCGTTCGTTTGCGTGCATATATGTGCTTGTGCATGTGTGCACACTTACTCATGGAGTGGCTGGGAGCAGGGGCCAGGCAACCTCCCAGCAGCTCCCCAACCCCCAGCAGCGTCAGCACATTTCTACACATATTACATATCCCAGTTCTGTATTTAAATTGGAAATGCGAAAAAAGTGAGAAAATGTTTATAAATTAATTTTATAGCAAATCTGAAAATGGTTTCATTCCCAAAGCCATTTGGAAGCTTTTGTTTTTCTAAGCTGTGACTCTGCAACATTTACCCAGAAATGGTCCTTTAAGGAACTCACACAAATGGGCTGTGAATACTATCATTTTATGAGCACCCTTTCCACAATCTAGAAGTCAAAGTCTGAAAACACCATCCCTAAATGTTAAACTAGAAAATATTAATTTAGAATGATTTTTTGTTATTGACATTTAAATTACAATTTCATGGCAGACTCTGAAGAAAGGAGGAGGGGTTGCAGAAAGAGGTGGCAGGTGATCAAAGTAGAACGAACTAGTTGAAAAAAAGAAGAGCCCAAGTCATTCCTGAGGAACATAAAGGAAAGCCAGAGCCTGCCAACTTCTCAGGCAGATGGAAGTCATGCCCTGGGGGATTTACCAAGTCCACGTGCTGTGCCTCAGCCTGCAGGCTCTGTCATTGCATTTTGCCTACAGATCAAGGGCAGGTCCAGGGGCAGACCCATCTCCTTCAACTTCCCAAGACTGAGATGAAAGCAGGAGTTAGATTAGTTCATTTTCAATGAGAAATCAAAATCACCATGGCAAGGTCTGGAATCTCACATTAGCATAGCAAGCTATTTTTCTCCGTACATTGAGCTGGCTCAGAGGAATCTCTAATGTCTAATGGTGGGTTCGGGGAAGGGTTAGAGGAGAGCATCAGAGTAGACCATGCCCTTGGGGCCAAAAGGCAGGAAGTCCCCAAGCCAAGGCTCTGGTTCCTTGGTAAGTGATATGGTTTGACTCTCTGTCCCCACCCAAATCTCATGTTGAATTGTAATCTCCAGTGTTGGGGTAGGGAGCTGGTGGGAGGTGATTGGATCATTGGGGCAGATTTCCCACTTGGTGTTCTTGTGATAGTGAGTTCTCATGAGATCTGGTTGTTTGAAAGAGTGTGCTCTCTCTCTCTCTCTCCTGCTGCCATGTGAAGATGTGCTTACTTCCCTTTCTTCCTTCTGCCATGATTGTAAGTTTCCTGAGGCCTCTCTGGAAAAATTATCCAGTCTCAGTATGTCTTTTTTTTTTTTTTTTTTCGAGACAGGGTCTCACTCTGTTGCCCAGGCTGGAGTTCAGTGGCATGATCTTGGCTCACTGCAATCTCCATCTCCCAGGTTCAAGAGATTCTCCCACCTCAGCCTCTGAGGTAGCTGGGATTACAGGCATTTGCCACCATGCCTGGGTAATTTTTGTATTTTTAGTAGAGACAGGGTTTCACCATGTTGGCCAGGCTGGTCTTGAATTCCTGACCTCAGGCGATCCACCCACCTTGGCCTGCCAGGTATGTCTTTATAGCAGTGTGAGAGCAGACTAATACAGGAGGCCACTGCCCAGACCTGCATCTGTGAGAACTCTCTCTCCTCTCATTGCCAGCCAGCCCCATTTGGAGGGGAACCTTCTTCTTTCTAAGGAGAAGACAAAGCTTTCTCTGTGAGGTCATAGATTCCCCAAAGATTGAAAATAATGAATTCAAGGTAATAAACCAGATATTCAGGATGGCAAAGAAATGGAGGCATTTACATATTCCTTAAAATGTCTTGTGTGTGTAAAGGAAAATAAAGCAAATGATGATGTTACCATGTGTGGGGGTGGAGAGGGAGGAAGATGGCCTCTAACCTGGCACATTAAATTCTGACTAGCTTTGGTGAGGTCAGTTGTTGAGAAAAGGGAACCAAGCAGTAAGTGTCTTAGTGGATTGTGAAAGGCATAGTGCTGGTCAAGATTCCGCTTTCCCAGGCTCTGTCTCCAGGCCCCTGTTCTCCTTCTCCTGACACCTCTGGAATCTCATTCATTCTTATGTCTGTGATCACTCGGGTGCTGGTGACCCTGAATTCTCTGTCACCATCCCTTCTCTCCTGGACTTGGGACTGGACTGTCTGCTGTCCATTTTCACCTTCATGTCCCCGGGGCAGCTTGAATGAGCCACATTCACCATGAAGAATGCATCAGTGAGCAGCAGCACCTGCTGGGCCCACGAGTGGCTGGCCACTCCATTGATGCTATCATCCATGCATAAATCTGGGGATGAGTCACAACTCCCCCTTCTCCTTCTGCCCTCAAGTCTAACCTATTGCCTAATTTAGTGGATTACTTCTGTACATTTATTATACTGGTCTTCTCCTCTGCTTCCCACCCCAACTATTTTTGCCTTGGTTCAGATCTTGTGATGGTTAATACTGAGTATCAACTTGATTGGATTGAAGGATGCAACATATTAATCCTGTCTGTGAGGGTGTTGCCAAAAGAGATTAACATTTGAGTCACTGGGCTGGGAAAGGCAGATCTACCCTCCATCTAAGCGGGCACCATCTAATCAGCTGCCAGTGCAGCTAGAATATAAAGCAGGCAGAAAAGCCTGAAAAGGCTAGACTGGCCTAGCCTTCCAGCCTACATCTTTCTCCCATGCTGGATGCTTCCTGCCCTTGAATATCAGACTCCAACTTCTTAAGTTTTGGGACTTGGACTGGCTCTTCTTGCTTCTCAGCTTGCAGACAGCCTATTGTGGGACCTTGTAATCATGTGAGTTAATACTTAATAAACTCCCCTATATATATATGTTCTATCAGTTCTAGAGAACCCTAATACAGATTTTGGTACCAGGAGTGGTTCTAGAGGAACAGAATATTATGGATAGAGTTCTTTTGTTGGATTTGGGATTTCTGGAGTTGGCTGCTTAATATGATTAGACCTCAAAATGCTAAGGACTCTACTTCTAATAGTATGGAGAACACTGATAGTCCTTGGCGTGAATTGTTTAGAGTTATGCAAAATAAATGTGTTTGACACTCCTGACTCACCACTCCTGAGAGGCAAGGAGTTTAGTGACTCTCTACATAACACCTTTGACCATATATGGAGAACCAAGGAACATAATGAAGCTGGTTGGTTGCTCCTAAGTTCAATGGTCAAAGTGATGAAAGAAAATGATGAATTCAGGGATTCTAACTCCTGACTTCAGAAGCAGATACTGAACCTCAAATCTACTAAGATTGTTCTGAGTGAGAGTCTTACCTCCTGTAGAGAAAGAGCTGAAATTGTGGGAAAACAGAGACAAGCTCTGATCATGTGAGTGGCTGACCTGCAATGAAAGGTGCCTGCACAGTCTCACCAGGTGTCTACTGTTAAAGTGAGGGCACTGATTGGAAAAGAATGGGACACTGTGACTTGGAATGGGGATGTATGGGAGGACCCTGATGAAGCTGGGAACACTGAGTTTATAAACTCTGATGAAACTTTTTTGCCAGAAGAAACAGCTTCTGCATCCCCAGTAGTGGCAACAACCACTCCCTGACCCTTGCTGCCATCAGCCTTTCCACCTTTGTCTGAGGAGATAAACCATGCACTGCCTGAGGCAACAGTGATGGCCTGCCCTGAGGCAGTTGCCAGGCAAGATAATGTTGATTCTCCTCAGGAGCTACCCCCAACACCCCTGTTTGCTTCTAGACCTATAACTAGACTGAAGTGCTAGTAGGCCCCTGGAGGTGAGGTTGAGGGTGTGACCCAAGAGAAGGTGTGCTACAGTCGAAAAGAACTGCTTGAGTTTTCTAATTTATATAAGCAGAAATCTAGAGAACAGGCATGGGAATGGATATTAAGGGTGTGGGATAATGGTGGAAGGAACATAGAGTTGAATCAGGCTGAACTTATTGATTTGAGCCCACTAAATAGGGACTCTGCATTTAATGTTGCAGCTTGGAGAGTTAAAAAAGGTTCTAATTGTTTATTTGCTTGGTTAGCTGAAATATGGATTGAAAGATTGCCCACCGTGAGTGAGCTAAAATGCCTGATCTCCCTTGGTTTAATGTAGAGGAAAGGACCCAAAGGCTTAGGGAGGTTGCAATGGTGGAGTGGATCAGTGACTTTAGACCTACTCATCCCAGCTGGGAGGGTCCAGAAGATATACCCTTGGCCAATGCCTCATGAAATAGGTTTGTGAGGGTAGCACCTGCATCTTTGAAGGGGCCTGTAGGCCAGACACAGTGGCTCATGCCTGTAATCCCAGCACTTTGGGAGGCTGAGGTGGGTAGATCACAAGGTCAGGAGATTGAGACCATCCTGGCTAACATGGTGAAACCCTGTCTCTACTAAAAATATAAAAAATTAGCCAGGCATGGTGGCACACACCTGTAATCCCAGGTACTCAGGAGGCTGAGTCAGGAGAATTGCTTGAATCTAGGAGGTGGAGGTTGCAGTGAGCAGAGATTGCACCACTGCACTCCAGCCTAGGTGACAGAGCAACTGCATCTCAAAAAAAAAAAAAAAAAAAAAAAAAAAGGGGCCTGTAGTTGTTCTTCTCTATATGTCAGATCTAACAGTGGGAACCACAGTCACTCAACTACAAAATTTAAATACAATGGGAATAACTGAATCCCGAGGTGGCAGGGTCCAAGTGGTGGCACGGATCAAGTGGTGGCACTCAATCATCAAAGGCAAGGTGGGCATGGCTACCATAATGGACAGCAGAGACAAAGCAGCAATGAGAATAGTCTGACTTGTGTAGAGCTGTGACACTGGCTAATTAATCACAGTGTTCGTTGAATGAAATTGACAGGAAGCCTACTGAATTTTTTGTTAATTTATATAAGCAGATAACTTCTAGGTTGAATGGACAAAAGACTAATCTGAATTATAAAAGCAGAGAATTATGGCCCCTCAATCAATTTCCAGACTTGAGCCAGTTTACAGACCCAGAACCCCATGAATAAAGGGGACACCAGGTCCCCTTGAGGAAGGACCCCATTACACTACTGACAATTTATGCAGTGAATTCTTCTCCCATCCTTCCCCAAGGAGACCTCTGGCCTTTTATCAGGGTAACTGTGCATTGGGGGAAGGGAAATGATCAGACATTCGGGGGAATACTGGATACTGGCTCTGAGCTGACATTGATTCCAGGGGACCCAAAACATCATTGTGGTCCTCTAGTTAAAGTAGGGTCTTATAGAGGTCAGATAGTTAATGGAGTTTTAGCTCAGGTTCAAGTTACAGTGGGTCCAGCGGGTCCCTGGACTCATCTCATGGTCATTTCCCCAGTGCCAGAATGCATAATTGGCATAGACGTACTTAGCCGCTGGCAGAACCCTCACATTGGCTTCCTGAATGTGCCGGTAGGGTGAGAGCTACTATGGTGAGAAAGGCCAAATGGAAGCCATCAGAGCTGCCGCTACCTAGAAAAACAGTAAAAAACAATATCACATTCCTGGAGGGATTGCAGAGATTAGTGCCACCATCAAGGACTTGAAAGACCCAGGGGTGGAGATTCCTACCACATCCCCATTCAACTCTCCTATTTGGCCTGTGCAGAAGACAGATAGATCTTGGAGAATGACAGTGGATTACCACAAGCTTAATCAAGTGGTGACTCCAATTGCAACTGCTGTACCAGATGTGGTTTCATTGCTTGAGCAAATTAACATGTCTCCTGGTACCTGGTATGCAGCCATTGACTTGGCAGATGCCTTTTTCTCCAGGAGCAATTTTCCTTCAGCTGGCAAGGCCAGCAATATACCTTTACTGTCCTACCTCAGGGGTGTATTAGCTCTCCAGCTTTGTGTCATAATCTTATTCGAAGAGATTTTGATAGCTGTTTGCTTTGGTAAGATATCACACTGGTCCATTACATTGATGATGTCATGCTGATTGGATCCAGTGAGGAAGAAGTAGCAAACACACTGGACTTATTGGTGAGACACTTATGTGCCACAGGATGGGAAATAAATCTGACTAAAATTCAGGGACCTTCTACCTCAGTAAAATTTATATGGGTCCAGTAGTGTGGGGCCTGTTGATATAGTCCTTGTAAGGTGAAGGATAAATTGCTGCATTTGGCCCCTCCTACAACCAAGAAAGTGGTACAATGCCTAGTGGGCCTATTTGGATTTTGGAGGCAACACACTCCTCATCTGGGTGTGTCACTCTGGCCCATTTATTAAGTGACCCAAAAGGCTGCCAGTTTTGAATGGGGACCAGAATAGGAAAAGGCTCTGCAACAGGTCCAGATTGCTGTGCAAGCTACTCTGCCACTTGGGCCATATGACCCAGCAGATCCAATAGTGCTTTAGGTGTCAGTGGCAGATAGGGATGCTGTTTGGAGCCTTTGGCAGGACCCCATAAGTGAATTACAGTGGAGACCTTGGATTTTGGAGCAAGGCCCTGCCATCTTCTGCAGATAACTACTCACCTTTTGAGAGACAGCTCTTGGCCTGTTACTAGGTTTGGTGGAAACTGAACGTTTGACTATGGGTCATCAAGTCACCATGCAACCTGAACTGCCTATCATGAACTGGGTGCTTTCTGACCCATCTAGCCATAAAGTTGGTAATGCACAGCAGCATTCCATCATCAAATGGAAGTGGTATATACATGATAAGGCTGGAGCAGGTCTTGAAGGCACAAGTAAGTTACATGAGGAAATGGCCCAAATGCCCATGGTCTCCACTCCTGCCACCCTGCCTTCTCACCCCCAGCCTGTACCAAGGGCCTCGTGGGGAGTTGCCTATGATCAGTTGACAGGGGGAGAGGAGACTAGGGCTTGGTTCACAGATGGTCTGCATGATATGCAGGCACCACCTGAACGTGGACAGCTGCAACACTACAGCCCCTTTCTAGGATATCCCTGAAGGACAGTGGTGAACGGAAAGAGAAATCTTCCCAGTGGGCAGAACTTCAAGCAGTGCACCTGGTTGTGCACTTCGCATGGAAAGAGAAATGACCAGATGTGCAATTATATACTAATTCAGGGGCTGTAGCCAATGGTTTGGCTGGATGGTCAGGGACTTGGAAGAACCATGATTGGAAAATTGGTGACAAAGAAATTTGGGGAAGAGGTATGTGGATGAACCTCTCTGAGTGGTCAAAAACTGTGAAGATATTTGTATCCCATGTGAGTGCTCACCAACGGGTGGCCTCAGCAGAGGGGGATTTTAATAATCAAGTGGATAGGATGACCCATTCTGTGGAAACTACTCAGCCTCTTTCCCTAGCCACCCCTATCATCGCCCAGTGGGCCCATGAGCAAAATGGCCATGGTGGCACGGATGGAGGTTATGCATGGGCTCAGCAAAATGGTTGCTTTGAAACACTGTGCCTGGCCCAGTTAATATGAGCTGTTGTAATAATGGTAATGGTGATGGTAATAAGAAACAGTAAAATGGTGCAGCTGTTGGGGAAAACAGCTTGGTAGTTCCTCAAAAAGTTAAAATTACCACATGACTCAGGAATTCTACCCCAAGATATTTACCAGGAGAAATGAAAACGTATGTCCACACAGAAACTTGTGCACAACTCTTTGCAGTAGTATTATTTGTAATAGCCAAAAAATGGAAACAAGCAACATGTCCATCAATAGATGAATGAATAAACAAATTGTGGTATATCTATACAAAAGAATGTTACTTGGCCATAAAAGAAACAAAGTCTTGATACATGCTACAATATGGATGAACCTCAAAAACATTATATTAAGTGAAAGAAGCCAGACACAAAAAGTCACACGTATGATTCTTTTTATATGAAACATCAGAATAGGCAAATCAGTAGAGACAGAAAGCAGATTTTTTTTTTTTTTTTAGACAGAGTCTCACTCCGTTGCCCAGGCTGGAATGCAGTGGTGCCATCTCGGCTCACTGCAACCTACGCCTCCTGGGTTCAAGTGATTCTCCTGCCTCAGCCTCCCAAGTAGCTGGGATTACAGGCATGCACCACCATGCCCAGCTAATTTTTAAATTTTCAGTAGAGATGGGGTTTCACCATGTTGGTCAGGCTGGTCTCAAAATCCTGACCTCATGATCCACCCACCTCAACCTACCAAAGTGTTGGGATTACAGGCTTGAGCCACTGTGCAGATTTGTTTTTCACAGAAGATGGAGGGCAGAGGGACTAGAGGGAATAATTACTTACTGGATTAGGGGTATTTTTCTGCAATGATGAAAGAGTTTTAAAACTAGAGAGAAGTGGTGGTTGCACAACATTGTGATTGCACTAGATGCCATTAAATCACACACTTTAAAAGGTGTGAATTTCACCCCAATTAAAAAAAACAATAAAAGGAGATGAGAATTTGAGATAAATGTAACAAAGCTCAAATTCTCTCTTTAGAATTTGTTTGAATTTCTTTATTATTACATTTTCCCAAAAGTAAGTTATTGAATTGAATAAAAAGTCTAATGATTTATTGACTTACCCTGTATATATGTATGCAATGATTATTACGGGCACTGCAGAATCAAAGTTTCTGTTCTCAGGGAGTTTATATTGAGGTGAGAAAAGAGCAATGAATAAATGTGTACATTATTTTAGCTAGTGCTCAGATTGCTCAGATTAGGAAAGAAAAATAAAGCAGGGTAACAGGATAGGGAGTGATGGGCTAAGGGGGGTTTTAGTTAGCAGGGTCAAAGGAAGCCCCTTTAATGAGGTGACATTTGGGCAGAGAAAGAAGGAAGTGAGGGAGAGAGCCATGTGGAACTCGAGGGACAGAATTCCAGGTGGAGTCCGTGGTAAATGCCCAGGCCCTGAGGCAGGAGCACACCCAGCTCAGTCAAGAAAGAGAGAGTGTGCCCTGGGCTTCTACACTCACAGCATTCCATACTTGATTTAATATTCTGCTGCTACAGAAATCCTGAATGTGTTTTTGAACAAGGGGTCCTGCATTTTCTTTTGCACTGGGCTCTGCAAATTATGTAGCTGGTCATGGTGATAGGGGAGGGAGGCAAAGGAAGCCCCTGTTAAATTAATACAGCAGAAGGGCACTGGCTTGAGGTTGTCTCTATACTTTGAGTTCCTGTGTAAGGAACTGCAACATAACTTAGTACGTAAACAAACTGAAAACCTAGCTTGGGAGTATAACAAACAGTGGAGTCTCAGCCAATCACAGCCAGCCAAATGATCAGACCATGTCCACATAAAGCAATTGCAGTCCTGTAACCAATAAAGCTGTTTTTGTACTTTACTTCCAGTTTCTGTCTATAAATACTCACTGCCCACTTTGCAGAGTGGAGCTGTCTAAACCTCTCCTAGTTCTGAGTGTTGCCCAATTCATGAATCTTTCTTTGCTCAAATAAACTCTGCTAAATTTAGTATGTTGAAAATTTTCCTAACAGCCCTGAACACAGCTCTGATAGCTGATTTGCATTTGTCACCTTAGGATTTTGTCTGTGTCTTGGTGCTGGCACCTCTATCGGAAACCTAGGGATGAGTTTGGGCTTGTAGAAAACAATCTTCTAACAGTTTATCTCCAAAGCTATGTCAGTGAACACGGGCCTGAAATACTAGGATTTGGATAGGAAAGGGGAAAAGTGTTCCCAAGCAATACTCAGTATGAGCAGAAGGTGAAGCAAATACCAGGAAGATGGAGATGGCAGGTGGGGTGGAAGTGGGGGGATTCTTGTCTTCCTTGCTCAGAAAGGGGTAGAGTGGAGAGGAAGGAGGAGGAGTGGACAAGGTTCTGTGGCTGCCAGGGTGTGTGATCCATGATCAAGGGATGGCCCTGAAGCCAGGGTAGGGAGTGAACAGTAAGAATCAGAGCAAAGGGCCTCAGGAGAAAAAACATGCGTTTGGAGGATTTTACAGCCATGATTTAGAAATAGTCAGTTGTAAGAAAAAGGCACCAACCATGGGGAACCACAAGACAGTGTGCCCTATGACACTGAAATGAATTGGTCTGTAGGATCCTGTATAGAGTTTCCACCTAAAAGTCGGGGAGCTCCACCAGCCATGGTGTTGCCAGCCCATAGGGAGATAGCAGACGCTAAGGGTGTGTTATACCAGAGGCTGGGATGAGGAGGGGGCCGCCAGACTCCCTTATTCCGGATGAATCTCTCCAACTTCTACTCCAACTCCTACTCCCAAAGGATTCTAACTGGAAATGTTGATGGAGTCCACAGGACATTATCTCCTTGGGGTTCCTTCAGTCTTTGGTATCTGCTTCAGTTTTCCCTTGCATTTGAATAATCAGCCATGCATTCTTCGCATCCGGAGGGCAAAGGCTGTGTTTTGGTCATCACATGGTACAGGCAGGAAGAATCCACTCTGCTCATTTGGGAGAATAGAATCTGATCATGTAGGGAAAAGGCCTGCCTTCCAGTTACCACAGGAAATGAGAATATCTTCCTGGTGGATTTCTAGAAATGGCATTCTTGACTTTTCTACTGGAGAAAGAAAGAAGAACTAACATCCATCTTCTAGAGGAGGAGGGACTTAGTCACTAAGAGAGGTCAAAGGGTCTTCTCATTTTTTCTTTCCCTTCAGCTCCTGCATTTTGCACACATTTTGATGTGAGTATTTTTTGGCATTTTGATGTATCTTGGTGTGAAGCTTGGAAAATCTTTTCTTGAATAACAGGGATATTTGAGTTACAAATAAAGGAGACCTGCTACGTGATAACAGGTGAAAAGAACTGGGAAGAGCTCAGCTTGCATGAACTTGCAGTGTAAATGGGCCAGGCCAAAGGCATTTTTGGCAGTGAGATTGTGATCAGGTAACCCTTATTTAGTGTTACAGACACAAGGCAGTGTCACCTCTGGATTATCTATTCCCAGAGGGCAGCTATTGTCTGCTCTTCTAACCAGTTTTACTTGCCTGATAGGGCTTTGCATACAAAGTATTTAGCCTTCAGTGTTGACTCTGTGCTTGACTATTTAGCCTCATGCTCAGGCCAGGAATGTATTTGGAACCAGTGCCACCTTATTAAACATATATCTGGATGAGGGTTCTTCTGTCGCTTTCACTGTCTTCCCTCTGTTCCAACATCTCCAATGGACTGCATCCTTACTACCCAAATCATGGTTTAAGGACCAGCAGCAAAGCATCATCTGGGAACTTTTTAGAAATGCAGAATCTGAGGCTCCATCTCAGACTTGCTGAAACACAATCTGCTTTTTAACAAGTTCCCTGGGTGCTCTGTATGCACATTGAAGTTGAAGGAGGTCTGCTTGGCATTATCAACTGAGAAAAGCACAACTTCTTAGCTGACCCTATATTACTCATTACACCTCCAAATTAATATTCGCTCCAGGGTATTATGGTCTACATCAGCTTGGTGCCCTTAAAAGCTGTCTCCTAATGTATGTGCTCTGGCTTTTAGTTTCAGACTTCAGTCATATGTTTGTGTCTTTCTGAACACAAATATTTATCTAGTATTTATTCTTCCATAACCTATTTCTTCCGAGATGCTGCCTTTATTTCCCCATATTTCATGTCCCACAGCCAATCCCTTGCCTGTTCTACTTCCACACCAAGTCTGAAATTCCAGAATTCTAGACCAACTCAGAGCCCAGAGTCCTTCTTACTGACCGGGAAAGAAGTTTGGACAACTTTCAGAACATGCCATCATCAGTCATTCGCATTTCTGTATCTTTGCTCAGTTGGGGTCCCCTATGGAGTAGGGAACTAGCTCAAGTTCTAGCTGTAGCCACATCACTTGGCCTGAACTTCTTCCCAGAGACATCAAAGGTACCAAGGCCACACTACTCCCTTCTTCCTCTAAATTCCAAAAACATTTGTCTGCACCTATGATCCAGGCACTAAATCCTAGGAACCTTTGATTTGTGGTGGCAATACAGTGGTTCATAACTAACTAAGGACCTACATAGTGGTTTTATTTTTTAAGGTTTAATTTTGAAATAATTTTAGACTGACAGAAAAGTTGTAAAATTAATAAGAGAAGAGTTTCCATATACCTTTCACACAGCTTCCTCTGTTAACATCTTTCATAACGATGATACAATGAATACAACCAGGAAATTAACTTTGGATCAATTCTATTAACTAAACTACAGACTTAATTACAATTTTACCATTTTTTGGCCAGGCACGGTGACTCATGCCTGTAATCCTAGCACTTTGGGAGCCGAGGTAGGTGGATCACTTGAGGACAGGAGTTTGAGACCAGCCTGGCCGAAATGGTGAAACCCTGTCTCTAGTAAAAATACAAAAAATTAGCCAGGCAGGGTGGTGGTAATCCCACCTACTCAGGAGGCTGAGGCAGGAGAATCACTTGAATCTGGGAGGCGGAGGTTGCAGTGACCAGAGATTGCGCCACTGCACTCCAGCCTGGGCTGCAGAGCAAGACTCCATCTCAAACTAAAAAAAAGAGAGAGAGAGATTTCACCATTTTTCCACTAATGTTTGCTATGGTCTGAATGTTTGTGTCCTCCCAAATTCATATGTTAAAATCCTAGCCCCCAAATTGATGGTATTAGGAGGGAGCCCTTTTGGGAGGTGGTTAGATCATGAGGGTAGAGTCCTCATGAATGGGATTAGTGCCCTTATAAAAGAGACCCCAGGGAGCTGCCTTGCCCCTTCCACCAAGAAAGGACACAATGAAAAGGCACCATTCTATTCTGTGAACCAAACAGTGAGTCCTCACCGGACACTGAATCTTCCAATGCCATGATCTTAGACTTCCCAGCCTCCAGAACTGTGAGAAATACGTTTTTGTTGTTTATAAGCCACCTAGTGTATTTTGCTAGAGTAGCCCAAGGATTAAGGCATGTTATTTTCCTCCTCTGGGATCCAATCCAAGATCCCACATTGATTTAATTGTCGTGTTTCTGTAGTTTTCCCCAATCTAGGAATATTTCTTTTGTCTTGTCTTGTCTCTCATGTACTAAAGTGCTGGTCAGTTATTTTGCAGAATGTCTCTCAATTTGAGTTTGTCTGATGTTTTCTCAAGACTAGTTTGAGGTTTTGCATTTTGGGTAAACATAACACAGGAGTGATGTTATGCCCTTCTCAGTGCATCATTATATCAGGGTACATGATATCAACATATCTTATTACTGGTGATCTTAGCAATGATCACTTGCTTAAGGTGGTGCCCGTTGGGTTTTTCCACAATAAAGTTATTATTTTTCCCTTTGTGATTAATAAGTATCTTAGGGGAGCTATTTTGAGATTATGCAAATATCCTCTTCTCCTTAAATATTTGCCCACTAATTTTAACACCCACTGGTAGATCTACCTGCAAAAATTATTTCTGTGACATATACCAGGTGTATGTTAGTAAATGTTTAATTATGTGAAAAAAGTAAACCCTCATTAAGCCACTGCAGTAAGATTTCCTATTAATTGAGCCTTCTTTGAACTGTCTTTATAATGCAGTCCATTGTAACAGGATTTTAATCTAAATATAATGGCAAAATTAAATAAATAGAACACTGCTTCATTCATCCATCTCTCCAATCATCCATCCAGACATCCATCCACCCATTCATCCAATGCTTCTTTTCTTTGTAAAATAAAACTGAGGTGCCAATATTCATATTTCTCCCAATTATGCCTAACCATGCTACCTACTCCCTACTGCTCTCTTTGAATTGTTATGTGAACTTGCTCTTATGGCCAAATAAGTCAGCCAAGATGGGAACATTAATTTCTTTGAGCAGATGGTTGTAAAGGTTGACCTGTAAAAAGAGGTGCCAATTTGTTTTGCTCTAGTGTGCTGTCACAGAAAAAGGACTCTGTTAGGGACATCTGTTGTTCTTGCTTGCCTGGCATCCCTCATCCCTTCTTTAGGTCACAGCACCTAAATTTCCTTTTCAGTATCTCACCTTTCATGTTCTTAGTCCATGCAGTTTGGATGATGTCATTCCACCTGCTGGCACCAGAGGTGGGCATGTGCCTAGGACAGAATTATCCATCCCCTACACCATAGTGATTGGTCAAGAAATTGGCATTTGGCTTTAGTTGACCAATCAGACTTCCCAAAAGATTTTTTCTGGAATTGTCAAGTAAGGAACTCAGTTCTTCTTGAGAGTGGGTTCTAAGCCTGTAGCTTCCACTGCACATCTTTGCTACCACGTGGGGAAAGATAGTCTGAGAATGAAGCCAACAACAGAGGCAAAGAGGAAAGTGGGAGCGAGGAAGAGGTGGCTATTCTTCATAACATCAACTGGTAATTGGCATCTAGCTTTTTCTGAAGCCAGATCCACCCCAGGACTTTTCCATTACACAAACCAATCAATTTCCTTTCATTGTCTCAGGCACTTTGAGTTGAGTTTCTGTTACCTGTAAGCCAGGGATCCCCAATGGTCGGGCCGCAGACCAGTACTTGTCCATGGAAAAATTGTCTTCCATGAAACCAGTCCCTGGTGCTAAAAAGTTTGGAGACTGGTGCTGTAAGCCAAAGTCCTGACAAATACAGATGCTTTCTGAGCATCTGCTACCTAATTCTTCCATTGGAGATTCATTCCTTTGGCTCAAGAATAGCATTTTCCACATTTTGTCCAGCAGAACACTTCTGTTAGATGCCAACAGGTGCTCCTTGGTCAAATGAGGAGGCAGGTGCTCAGGGCTCTTCAGGATTTAAAGGTGAGCCAGACATGGCTCCTGCTCCTGCACTCAAGGAGCCCCTCAACTTAGCAGAGCTCATAAGATCAGTGCATAACTTATTTACATATCTACAAAAAAATCTAAAAGAAAAAGTTCTCATGTCATCAGCCTGACCCACACATAAAGCACTTTGGCTACAGAATCACAGTTAAGTGAGTGATAAATACCGCCACGGGAGTATTTGGAGCATTGAAGATGTGAGAGACAGTATTTCCAGCAGAGGGAATGGCTGGGGCAAGGGTACAATATTGAGAAATTGCCACAAGCTCAACACGTATTTTGAAGTTCTGTAGGACATCCACGGTGACTGAAGGGTTGAGTTTAGGTGTAAAAGGAAGATTTTGGGGACAAAAACCAAACAAGAACTAGAGAAAAGTTTTGTTTGGAGCAGATTGTGGAGGTTCTGATTGGCAGTCTGAGTGATTTGATTGGCAGCAAGGTCAGGTAACCCTGTGAGGAGGCCAATGCCCTGGTCTGGTCAAACCTTACTGCAGGACTGGGAAGGACTGGATGGAAAAAGAAGGCTGGAGGTGGTTGGAATCCCAGCCTCCGAGAACATTCTGCAGAGAAACTTTGGCCATATTTGCTCAAGAATCTTCCTCGTGGTATCATTTGAAAGCCATACTTTTTATTTCATGCTAAACATTGTCAGAGGGAGCGGTGGCAGATTCATCCCGGAATGTGAGCCAACGCACCGGGCATGCACTTTAAATGGCATTCCAGACCTCGGGCTGGCAGGCTCCCTCAGATCCTCGCCCTGCACTGGTTCCTGCCTTACCCTGAGTTAGGATGTCAGGAGAGAGGGTCTGTTTTCTTACCTTCCCAGCAGAAAACGTCCAGAATGAGACACCAATCCTCCCTATTTCACCTCGTAGAGATGTCACTGTACTGGCGTCAGCCTCGGTGCTGTTCTGATGATGCGTTTTCTCTTCTTCTCTCCTGTCCTCCTTATGCCTGATCTTTGGGCACACTGTGTCAGCACTGCTGTCGCTACACCCCAGTCCAAGTTACCGTTATCACCCATGTGGATTCTCACTTGGGCCTCCTAGCTAGTCTCCATGCTTCTGCTTTCGCCCCTGTACAGTCTGTCCTCAACAAAGCAGCTAGAATAATCCTTTAAAAACACACCCAGATCCTGTCTCCCTTTTTCTTAAAACCTTCTGATGGCTTCCTGTCTGATTCAGAATGAAATCCTCAATTGCTACCATGGCCTGAAAGACTCTACGTGATCTTGGCTGCCTTTTCAGCTTTATTTCTTCCCGCTCCCCCATCACTTTGGGCCTCTCTGCTTGCTTTTTTCCCCATCTCTATGGGACCGCTCTCTTCATGGGCCATAATGCACCTCTTCACAATAGAAGCTTGTGCCTGTCAGAATAGGCTAACATAGGCTGCAGTAACAATCTCCAAATCTCAGTGGCTCAAAATAACAAAGGTTTATTCCTCAATTACCACGTTGGGCTGTGCCTGTTGTGGGTTGGCAGAGGGGCTCTGTTTACCATCAGCACTTGAAGTAGACAGAACTGCCGCCATCTTGAATGTTGCCAGCTGCTGTCTCAGAGGAAAAGAAAGAGGCCTTGGAGGGTCTCATAATGTCCACTAAACACGAGACTCAGAATGTCACATTTCACTGGTCACTTCTGCTCATGCTCTTTGGCCAGTCACTGGCCTCAGTCAACCACAAGCGAACTGAAACATACAGTCTTACTATGTGCCGAGAAGTGGACAGGATCTGTAATTGTGAAGTGAACTGCACTAATGATGACCACAACTGCGCCATGGCAGGGCCAGCTGGGTGGAGTGAGGGTAGAGGATGGTGGAGAGTGAGGCTGAGGGAGGAGGGTTGGTCATCTCAGCTCAAGCTCAGGGGGAAATGAGAACATGGTGGGAGAGATGTGGAGGTGGTTAATGGGTATGAAAAGTAGTTAGAAAGAATGAATAAGACCTAGTATTTGATAGCACAATAGGGTGATTATAGTCAATAATAATTTAATTGTACATTTAAAAATAACTGAAAGAGTATAATTAGAATGTTTGTAACACAAAGGATAAATGCTTGAGGGGATGGATACCCTATGATGTGATTATTACACATTGTGTGCCTGTATCAAAGAATCTCATGTACCTTATAAATATATACACTTACTATATACCCACAAAAATTAAGAATTAAAAAATGTTAAAAAAAAAAAAAAGGAAGAAATGTGAACATGGCTGTGTTTAATGCTCACTGGCCCAGTCTGATGTGCGATGTGTGAAAGAAATGACGTGTGAAAGAGAACTTGGTGGCCGTTTGTCGAGTCCTCCTGGCCAAGTGTGCCTTTCCACAAATGGTGGGTTGGGAAGATCCCCCTGGCCAGAAAGAATTCTGATGTGTGTAATTCTTCCATTAGAGATTCATTCCTTTGGCTCTAGAATAGCATTTTCCACATTTTGTCCAGCAGAACACTTCTGTTAGATGCCAACAGGTGCTCCCTGGTCAAATAAGATTGGGAGATGCTGGGTTAGACAAGATTAAACAGGGCTTCCCTTCACAGGCCTTCTCAGATCCTTGCTTCATATGGAATGTGTGATGTCATTGTGGCTCCGTGAGAGGGGACTGAAGTATGTGACATTTCTCCCATGTTTAAGATTAAGGAATCCCAGCCTACACGGATGCTTCCTAGGGTTCCACCGGGCAGCTTGGGAAACGCTTGCAGCTTGGGAAACAGGCTTGCAGTCCTACTGAGTCTCCTGTGGGAAGCAAATGTTCCTGGGAGGTGAGTCTGTAGGAGAATGAGATCAGTGCAGACAAGGCCTTGACAGCGTGGGCTTGAGAGGGGCTGCAGAGGCAGTGGGTCTGAAAGGGAGGGGTGGGTGTGAAGATCCAAAGTGATCCTTTTCCCAAGGAGCCTGGAGCCTGGCAGAGCAGAGCTCCCTGCTCCCCTACCTCATGGCTGCCTTTCTCCATGAGAGGCCTCTCTCCCCTCTCATTCTTCCCAGTGAAGCTTAGCTGCCCTGCCATCCAGAGCTCTGTCCTCTCCCCATCTCCACCTTCCCAAGCCAACAGCACCCCAGGCTTTGTCTGGGTGTCAGGGCTGAGCTCTCAGTGTCCCTTCAGCCTGGAATGCCCTCCCCTCCCTCAAGCCCTCTCTGGGAAATTCCTACTCATCCTTTAATAGTTTAGGCAGCCACTTCCAGGAGGTGGTCCCTGATAGCATCACCCCGCCCTGACCTCCCCACCCACCTCCCCTGCTCCCCAGGGTCAGCAGGATTCCTTGTCCCTCCCGGGAGCTCCATGACACCCTTCACTGCACGTCTTCATTGCTACCCCTCCCCACGTTCTCATGCTCCATTTGTGTCCCTCTAATCTGGGAGCCCCTTGCAGCATTGTCTCTGTATCTTTACATTCTCCCCTGGCAGGAGATAGCTGCTCAGCAATTAATTGAATGAATGAGACCCAGGCCTGGAACAGGTGAGCAGGGAGTGGGTTAAAATCCCCTACATGTACCATTTTAAAGAGTTTCCCAAGTTAAAACAATCAATTCCACATGTTCCGAAACCTCATCCTTCTTCGCCATTGCTTAGCTTTATGGTTCTCTGGTTTCCTGGAGGCTGAAGTCTTCTCTCCACCCCTCTCACGGTCTGCCCACCCCGTCCAACTTCCATCTGACCTGCTCTTCCCTCTGTTGCCATGCCCTTGGGCCACTGATTCATATTGTCGCTTCTCAGAAATCATGAATGAGCATTGGAATATCAATGGCATGGCCTTAAGTTTATGCTTCCCTAAGTAGAAAGTAAATGCAAATATCTTGAGAAAACAATCTAACTTGAAGAATGGAAAGAAGGGATGTTTTTCCATCTCACTCTGTCACCCAGGCTGGAGTGCGGTGGCACTATCTTGGCTCACTGCAACCTCTGCCTCCTGGGTTCAAGCAATTCTTGTGCCTCAGCCTCCCGAGTGGCTCGGACTACAGGTGTGCGCCACTATGCCTGGCTAATTTTTGTATTTTTAGTAGAGATGAGGTCTCACCATGTTGGCCAGGCTGGTCTTGAACTCCTGACCTCAGATGATCCATCTGCCTCAGCCTCCCAAAGTGCTGGGATTTTTTTTTTTTTTTTTTTTAAGAACAAGGTCGGCTTTAATAATTCATGAAAAAGAGAAAACTAGAAGGAAACTGGAAGCAGAGGACACAGAAAATTTGCTGTTAGCAGCGCAGCCAGGGCTGCATGATGACTCTTCATGGGCTCTGGGCATTTTTGTCTCTGTGGGCCCCTTCTCCATTAAAATATACAACTGCATTGTTACAGGCAAGTACAATCTAAGCTGGGTTAATTATTATATATGCATTATTGTTATATTTATTTTTCTTTTGATTTTAAAAATGTTTAAAAAGTGTTTGGGCCCCTAGGCACTGTATTTGCTGTGTCTAATAGCTTAGTCCACTCTGAGCCCACCACTCTGCCCTTTTGACACTTTGGGTGGCACTATTCCTCCTGCTTGGAGTATCTGTCGTCCATCCCAGCCTGTGTTGACCTGGCCCACGTGACAGATTCCTACTCACGTGCAAGGTCCAGCTCCAACGTAACTTTCGCCAAATTTAGCAAATTAAAATACAGCAAGCCCACTTGGATTTGAACTTCAGACAAATTACAAATATGTATTATTTGTTATAACAAGCATGAGTATGTTCCACATGTCTCATGTCTCACATGTTGCATGAGACATGCTTGTACTAAGAAATTGTGCGTGCTTATCTGAAATTCAGATTTAACTAGGTGTCCTGTATTTTCTCTGGCAACACTAATCTGTAGCTGTTTCTGATTCATTTTCCTTCCGGCTCTTTATCCCACCTGTGGCTCTCTCTGAGGCATTTTAGCGCTCTCTCCACACCTCTCCCCGCACGTCTCGCTTTTGGGGTATCACGGACTCCTCCCCGCAGCTGCAGTCTCATCTTCATCCCACTCAGCTGCCATGGCCAGGGACGTGACAGTGTATTCCTTGTCTTAAATGAGTAAATATGAGTAAATGTGTGATTGCCCTTCGTTTCCCCAACTGTCTGTTTTCAGGGATGATTTGGCAGCATTTGGTTTTAATTTCATTCAGGATGTTGTGAGGCTGAGACTAAAGATGAGTTAACTATTGCCTGGGATTCCAGCAGTGCTTCTGTTAACAAACGTGTGTCCCAAGAAGACCCTTGGGGCTTTTTCATTACCTGATGGAAAAAAGCCAGAGACCCTCGGCTAAAACCCACGCCACCTCCTTGGGTGGACTATGTGTGGAGGCAACAGGCTTCCCCCTCCCAAGGGATTCTGGTGTCAGATAGTACATCGGCCGTGGCCAACGTAGGATCTTGTGTTCGAAGGGAAGGTCTTTGTTTTTGAGACGTAGGTTCAGGAAATTCTGATTTTCCACCTCTATCTCGGGAGTGGATTGATTCTTTTAAAAGTTCACTTTAAC
Organism: Pongo abelii; assembly: GCF_028885655.2. Taxonomy (NCBI): domain Eukaryota; kingdom Metazoa; phylum Chordata; class Mammalia; order Primates; family Hominidae; genus Pongo; species Pongo abelii. The sequence goes on from NC_071989.2 coordinate 38,069,747, forward strand.
CTACTTCACTCCACACTCACGGTCCCCCAGAGTGCCTCCTTAACACAGCAGAAAGTTGGCCTGAGATGATCTCATGGGCACAAGCCACATAAGGTGGTCGGGACCAGTATCCAGGCTCCTCACCCAGTGCTCTTCCACCCTTCTCTGCAGCGCGGATTTCAGAGCTGGAGGCCAACGAGCGTGGCCTTCCCTCTGGGGATCGCAGTGAGGGGTGGCACGCACTCAGGGCTGCAGACCAGCAAAGCACCAGCCCAAGAAGGACGGGGGAGCACGGTGCAGGCGCCCCCAGGCTGCTGGGAACTTCCCAGCTCTCAGCACATTCTCCTTTTCTTGGTTGAAGGAAGTTTCTAAAGTTGACCATAGGTTAATCATTTTGTTATTCATGCTGAGCAAGAAACCAGGGTCCAAATACCGTGTGTGTGTGTGTTTGGGGAGGGGTGTCCTCTGTGTGTGTGTGTGTGTGTGTTGTGTGTTTGGGGAGGGGTGCCCTCCCAGTAGGGAGCTGCCCAGTAGTTTCTGCCTCTTATTAATCTCTAGTCCAGCTCTTGACTAACCATGAAGCTCACAGGAACAGGCAAGATGGCCCAAAATAGTTTCCAGGGTGGTCACCAGGTGTGATGAGAAAGAAGACAAAACAATGAACCCATGGATCCATGGTCACGTCTACATGGGGAATTCTGTACACGACACCCCCAGACTGTGAAACAATCATTGGCCCAATAAAGTCTCTGATAAGCTCTACAATTATATTTTAAACCTTAAAGCATGGTTTGATGCTATTTAACTCAATATTTTCCAAAGTTATTTGTCCTCCTCCCTTTTTTTTTTTTTTTTTTTTTTAATTTGAGGAGCATCTCACTGGGTAAGTAATCCCGGACACGCTTTGGGAAAATAGCTCTAAAAAGGGAGAGGAGGTAAGCAGGAGGTTTTACCATCTTATGTTCCCGCTCCAAGTCACTGACTTTGGACTGGAATTTTGGCTTGGAGAAAACGCAGCTGGCCTCAGCACCGCCCTGGAGCCTCTTCCAGCCAGTCCTGGCAGGACTCTGAATGCCTGAACCCACAAGTTGGTACCCGTGACTCCACCAAGTCTCCACGCAGGGACGGCATGCATCGGGAAGAGGGGGCATTTCAGGCAAAGGCTAGTGCAGCACAAATGCCATCCATGGGGCAGCCCAGGCTGGGGCCATGCAGAACAGCCATAGAGCACCATTCAAGGCCGCCTTTTGATAGCCACAAGGCAGTCTGTGACGTGACTCAGTTTCATACAAGCTGCTTCCCTTGCCTGGGACGCTCCTGATCTGTTGGCACTGTTTCTTAACTTCGGTCTTAAAGTCATTTCTAATTAAAGCAAGCTCCCCTGTTAGTGTCTATACTATAGGGTCCTGTTTGTATTCTTTTAGCGTTTCTCAACACATGGATCACTACATATTTTACTTTTTTGAATGTTGTCTGTTTCCCCACAAATAAAATAACTCCAGGAGGGCAGAGGTTTTTGCTGTGGTCACCATTAGAGCCCTGGTGCCAGGAACAGTGCCTGGCACAGTGTAGGCACACCATAAGGGTTTGTTGAATGAATAAGAACAATTTTGCACGTTTTTTCCCTCCTGAGTGGTGATTGGTTGATGGGAGTTGATAGGCAAGGCCACTGACCATCCAGTGGGCTGTGTGGTAAGAAGGGGGTGATTCTTAATAAATACTTGTGGATGGCTGCCTGGCCCAGTGCATGCAAGGAAGTACAGAAGTACAGAGAGCAATAGAAATGAGTTTTTATTTGTAAAAAGTTACAAAATGATATTGTACAAAAATAAAGTCTGTAGAGAACTTTGGTTGTATAACACAAACGACCGAGACAGATCAGAGAAGTCAGAACTTCCAAACAAGTGCACTCCTCACTGTATCAGATGGTGATCGCAATGATAAAGAAAAATCACAAACTTTACCCTTTTGTGGATTTGGTGGAGCAAGTTGCTTCCATTAAAACCTGCTTGTGGTGTGTAGGTGATGCCGGGAACAAGCTATCAACACCCGTTGGATCCTACAGCTTTTTTGGGCAGGGACTCTCCATGGGGAGCTGCTGGGTGGGGGCGGGGGCAGTCACTGAGGTTGAAGCCTGGGAACAGTGGCCATCGCACCTGCCAGGGTTCTCTGAATGGGACAGATGCCCCTGGGGCCACATCCAAATTGTGCTCCACGAATGACTGGATGGCTGGGGTTTGTCACTGTTTTGAGCAGTCTGAATTCTCAGCAAGATCCCAAGAGAGCGTGAGAGGGAACGCCTTTCCTCCATTTCGCAGGCGGGCAAGGGGAGCAGAAAGGACAGAGAAGGGCAGAACCATGAAGAATTTGGGTATTTTGGGGGAAGGGGATCAGATGTCTGGTAACTGCTGCTTCTTGTTACTTTGTAAAACTGACATGATTACTTGATGGAGGCCAGTATTTCATTTAATTGCTAAATCTGTCATAGTTTCTATGACTAATAGCCACTAAGGTAGTAATAGATTATCTCCTTGATGAAAATCCCTTTTATGAAATGTGTAACAAGCTGTAATACAGGGCCTAGTGTGTCGTACATGTGTTGGCTTCCTGATAAATTCACAATCTAGGGCATGGAGGAGGTGGCTGTTCCCACCCTATGCTTCCTCCCACTCCAACCTCTTTTTTTTTTTTTTTTTGAGACAGTGTACTGCACTGTCACCTAGGCTGGAGTGCAGTGGCATGATCACAGCTCACTGCAGCCTCGACCTTCTGGACTCAAGTGATCCTCCTTCTTCAGCCTCCTGAGTAGCTGGGACCACAGGTGTGCACCATCATGCCTGCCTAATTTTTAAAGTTTCTGTAGAGACAGGGTCTCCCTACGTTGCCCAAGCTGGTCTCAAACTCATGGGTTCAAGAGATCCTCCCACCTTGGCTTTCCAAAGTGTTGGGATTATGGGTGTGAGCCGCTGCACTGGCCCCGACCGCCTTCATTTAAAGGCAGCACACTCCTAAATATAGGCTCCATGTGTGTGGCTGTGGCTGGCCCAAATATGGCTTCCTCAGCACCCTTCTCAGCCATCTGCTCCCCAGGGAGCTGTCAGGTGTTTGGGTATATAGAAGCAGCAGCTGTTGACCCCCGGTGACAGCCCAGGGGTTGTATAGGACCTGGTAGACCCTACCCATGGAAGGCCCCTGTGTCTCCTGGGCTGCACTGGGCAGCCAGCATATTCTCGGGAGGGCGGTGGGTGGGCAGAGATGGAGGGAGTCGGTAAAACGGTAGCTACCTGATACCATTGTTGACATTACTTTTAGGTCAGCATTAAATCCAGGACTACCTACTAAAAGGAACTGAACCTTTTCTATATATGGTTATGCATAGTACAGATAGGTATATGTGGAGGGGACTAAGAGCTTAAATACAACAGGAAGTGGAGCCCACGACGTTTCTGTTCAGCAATGGAGCAAGGAAGAAATAAAGTCAAGTGCCAGTGGTCTCTGCACGCTGCTCCAGGAAAGGGGGCTTGCCTGAGATGCTCCACAAATAAAAATTGGGAAAAATGCTGAAATCTGGGGAAAATTAATGAGAAATTTTCTTTAAAAGGTAAAGTAAGTGATTTTTGCCTAGCAAAAAACTTTTTAATACTTTGAAAAGCATGGACCCTTGTTCCCAATTCAAATTTCCTTTTGTCACCTTTCTTTGCATTTTGCGAGCACATATACTTTGGCACCTTTGAAAAGAAACTTTAATAAATAAGGGAAAAAGAGAAACTCATTAGTGAACGGTAATAAATAACAATAACTTAAATTTCAATAAATATCTTCTCTATATTTCTGTATCTGAAACAGATGCATTGCATCGAGTAGCTTCTCTGGTCACTGGTGACCACACATCAATGGAGCTGGGTATGTAACATCTGTCTCTCTGTAAACCAACAGGCCCGAGGGGCTCTCCCTGCCCGGGGGCAGTTCAGGGCCTTCCCCGATTCTCTCCTACAAGAATGCTGGCGAAAACCACAACTCGTTTCCTGTTTCCAAGGACATAAAGCAAATACCTTCAGGTTTGTGTTTAATCATGAGCACAGCCTTTTTGGTTCCTAGCCAACTTCCTCCCACCCCACACACCGTGATGGAAATCAATCACCAACCGTTGGCAAAAATGCTGGTTGTAGTAAACCTCGGGCCTCAACTTTCAAATGCAAAGGTGATTATCTCTTGTATCTTTGCTTTTTTTTCCCTCTCCTTTCCAGGGTATGTCTCCACTGAGTGACAGAAAAATAAACCTCTTACTTTCAGCAGTAAAACGTAATGACAAGGAACAACACCAGGATCTGTTTCCCTGGTGTCTTCGGACACATGAAAACAAATCACAGGAGATACACTGGTTTGGTTCAAGTGCATCCGCAACCGCGCCGGTAATCAGTGATGGTGGACTGTATCAGCTGAAACGGTGGCAACAGCCAACCAGGAACATCAGCCCTGAGCTTCTAGTGACATTGGCTGCCATCCTGGAGAATCCAGAGGGCTGTTTTCTCTCTCTCCTGTCCAGTTGTCTGTAGCTGGATCTCCCTCTACCAGGCTCCCATGATGGCTGCCTTCCTCCTCCTCCTCCTCCTCTTCTTCCTCCTCCTCCGCCTCCTTGGTCCTCATCTTCCATTCTGGGCAAACATTTCCTGGGAACCTTGGTCCCTTTCTTTGCACTGTAGCAGGAATGCAATACACAGCAGTCTCTGGAGCCGGAGTCAGATACATCCACACCTTTTAGCGGAATGCTTTCTTAGAATATGGTAAACCAGGTTATCATCTAAAAACGACAGGTCATCATCAAAGGCAATGGGTCTGCAACATGCCTGCCCTACTTTGTCACTCACCAGCCTTCTATTTCTGGATAAGTTTTTCAATATTTTGTCGTACGTTGTCTCAGCTGCATCGCAAGAGCCGCTGCAGTACCTAAAAATCAGTTCCTCCTTGGTTTCATAGCCCAGACCCAAGTCAGTGACATTTAAATGTATTGCAGTTAAGACACAACCCCGGTTTTTGCCCCTCTGGCCTCTCCGACCTTTTCCTCTGGAATTCTCTGGGTTGGCAGCTGCAGCCTGCCGATTCCGCTCTCTTCTAGGAAGCACTGCCATTTGTTTATCTGGTGACCTTTTCAGTCTTTTAATGGTGGCTTGAATAAAATCCATGACATCATCGAACTGATCAGGATAATCCTCTGGCATATTTGCTGTTCAAAAAGAAAAGAGAAAATGGCACATGAGACAAAATGATCATTTCAAGCCGTCTTCAAGATCAAAGTGCCCCCCTAAAGACAGCAAAAATTGGACCCACAGCAAAACTATCAGCCGATTAAGCTATAGGACCACTGTAATCCCCAAGAACAGAGGCAAAAATGCAAAGAAGAAAGATGATTTAGTTGGAAGAGGAGACTAATGTGGTGGTTACATACTTTCTCAAAGAAAACAAATCCTTAGAAGCGTAGTTTTCATTTGAATAACATCCACCATTTTTAACAAGTCCATGCAGAGCTTGCTGTGAGCTGGCCAATCTTCTAGGGGCATTTTTCTTGCCTAGTCACACAACCTAGAGTAGTGGTTCTCAAATGTGAGTATGCAGGAAAATACCCTGGATATTGACTACCTTGCAGATTCTTGGCCCTACCCTTGGAGACAATGAGCCATTTGGTCTGGGGAGGGGCCAAGGAATCTGCATTTCTAACAAGCCTCAAGGAATTCTAATGTAAAAGATCCACGCACCAAAGATCCATGCACTAAACTTTGAGAGACACCGTCTTAGAGGGTGAAAAAACTGAGGTCTTCAATATGGCTACCTTTATCTGGAATACTGAGTGCTCTTCCCTGAAACTTGCTTTGATTCTGTGTGGCTGAGTGGGACAAGAACCATTCTGACATAACAAATGAAGAGCTCAGGAATGCAACTACAGTTTAAAACTTCCTTAAAAATCATTAAGGAACAGGAAAACAGTTTATATTTTACTAACAAAGAGACTAATTTACCGCTTCCTTTGAACAGCATGACTTTAACAAAAAAGTCCAGTGATAGAGTAAAATGGCATTTATGTATCACAGCAATAAATGAAATGAGATGCTGTTCGTGCATAGAAGCAGCCCTGCCCCCAAGGGTGAGGTCCAGCCTCAGCTGCAGGCTGTCACATGGCTCCCACTGTCTGGCTGCAAGCAGGACAAGAGGCTCATTAGGGAGAGCACACGGAGGAAGGATGCGGGGACACTAAGATGTCTGAGACCTTTGGTGAAAGTATAAATCAGCAGTCTCTTGGTGCTTTCTGCTGGATTTCAGCGTTTGCTTTGGCGGATCAAGTAAGCAGAGAAAAGTAACTAATGGAACAATGTAATGAATTTCTAAACGGGGGAAAAACAATTCAAACACCTGTTTCTTAGGTATTAGGCCTCTTATGCCCCCCTCACCTCATTTTTCAGGTCATTTAGTATGTTTAGGATTATAAGTGGCTTAGAGAAATAAACCACAGAAGAGTTGTCAGCAAGAGTAAATGTTTTTTGCCAAGATTGTGTTAAAGCATAGAAAGATTACATTATGTCTAACCCAGGTCAAATTGTTTTGTCATAAACCTAACCTATTTAATTGTTAAAATATATCAGGTATCCCTCCCATAGAACAAAATCTAGCAAAAGCAACTTAACCACGTGTGTGTAGAGTGTGTGTGTGTGTAATATATAAAACATATGATATATAATAATGAAAAGACTGGTGATTGGAATCCTTAGAATGCCTAGCTGCTATCTGAAATTTAGCATTGGCTGGATCAGCTGCACTGAAGTCACAAAGCTGTTTCCACACTGGCTGAAGCCCTGTCACCTTTTGCCTGGATAACCACAGTGGCCCCTGAACTGGGCTTCCTCATTCTACCCTTACCCACCTTCGATCTATTTTCTACCCAGCACCCAGAGGGATACTTTAAATGCAGAACATAACCTCCTCTGCTCAAAACCTTCCAATGGCTCTCCATTACTCTTGGAGAAAAAGCCCAAATCCACACTGGCCCTAAAGGCCCTACCTGACCTGGCTGCCCCTCTCCTCCAGCCTTTATTACCTCTGACCTCCTCTCTTGTTTCTCTTCTTGTTCCCTCCCATCTAGCTATCCTGGCTTCCTTACCATTCCTCAAACACGGGGCTCAGTGTCAGCACCACTGACCTTTTCGGCTGGGTCTTTCTTCATTGTGGGATGCTGTCCTGTGCACTGTAGGATGTTTGGCAGCATCCCTGGCTTCCATCCAGGACAGGCCTGATATGGTATGGCTGTGTCCCCACCCAAATACCATCTTGAATTTTAGCTCCCATAATCCCTACATGTTGTGGGAGGGGGCCCGGTGAGAGGTAATTGAATCACGGGGGCAGGTTTTTCCTGTGCTATTCTGGTAATAGTGGATAAGTCTCATGAGACCTGATGGTTTTATAAAGCGCAGTTCCGCTGCCTGCCCATGCCCTCTTGCCTGCCGCCATGTAAGATGTGACTTTGCTCCTCCTTTGCCTTCTGCCATGACTGTGAGGCCTCTCCAGCCAGGTGGAACTGTGAGTCCATGAAACCTCTTTCCTTTATAAATTACCCAGTCTCAGGTATTTCTTCATAGCAGTAAGAAAATGGACTAATACAAGGCCCATAGCATCCCCCATCCTAGTCATGACAGATCAAGGTATCTCTGGATATTGCAAATGTCCCCTAGGGGCAACACCATCCCTCGAGAACTATAGCTTAAACAGTCAGGAACTCAGGGCCTTTGTGCTGGCTGTCCCCTCTCTGCCTGGACCCTTGGCCTATAGAGCAATTTGCATTTTACCTGCAATATAGGTAGGCAAAGAATACCAGATTAAATGTCTCCCACCCTGTGGCTACTCCCACATCTCCTTCAAGTCTTTGCTCAAATGTCACTATCCACAAGTCCCACCTGACCTCCCTATTTAAAACAAGATTCCTCCCCAACCCCTAATCCAGATACCCCTGCCCTGCGCCTCCCCCCCACCATAATTCTTGCTACATTCTAACATACCATCTAACTGATTTCTTAGGGTTGTTATTTATAGTCTGTCTTCTCTAAAAGAATGTCAACTCCAAGAGGCAGGAACTCTGTCCTGCTTGTTCACTGATGGATCTCCAAGTGCTTGAGTAGGCCATGGAGGCCTACGGTAACTGCTGGCTGAATGAGTCAGGTCATTTTACTAGGGGGAAAGAGAGTTCTTAATTTTTCAAGGGGACACTGGGACTTTAGCTGAAAACTGCATCATTATGAAATGAAATGCTCCAAAATAAACAGCCCACATTACTCAGAAAAGCTACTCTGTCCTGAGTGGCACAGTCATTGCCCACCAGAGAGCTGAAGGACTGTCTCCAAACCGCCTTTCCTCCTCAGCTTTCTGCAGCTTTGCAGCAGCACTAACTCTCAGCGCCCACCTCCCCTGAGTCTCCCAAAGCTCTCTGCTCCCTGAGTAATGCTTTCTTAAGAGGGCCCAGGAGAGTGCTCTTTTCTTTTTTTTTTTGTTTTTGAGATGGATTTTCATTCTTGTTGCCCGGGCTGGAGTGCAATGGCATGGTCTCGGCTCACTGCAACCTCCAATTCCTGGGTTCAAGTGATTCTCCTGCCTCAGCCTCCTGAGTAGCTGCAATTACAGGTGCCTGCCACCACTCCCGGCTAATTTTTGTATTTTTAGTAGAGATGAGATTTCACCATGTTGGCCAGGCTGGTCTTGAACTCCTGATCTCAGGTGATCCGTCTGCCTCAGCCTCCCAAAGTGCTGGGATTACAGGAGTGAGCCACTGTGCCTGGCCAAGAGCGGTCTTAATTTGTCCTTTCCTTTGTACTGCTTTCTCACTGAACTTCCTTTAGGAAGTTTTCTTTCAAAACAAAACAAAACAACAACTCTAAATCACTTTGATTGACAGAAACAATTGACTTAAAAAAAATGAGCTGCTTTAGCTATTGGTGATTTCTTTCAATAATAAGCTATTAAAAAGGAAACAAATACAGATGCGCCCAGTTTCAAAAAAAACATGCTTGTATATAAATTGGAACTTATAAAACAGATATATTAGGAGTGATTAATCAAAATACAGAAGAGTCTTCAAATTAAAAAAAAGAGACTCTGTTTTACAAAAGGACTCACATCATAGACTCTATTCAAGAATTCTAAATAGGTCATTAATTTAGGAACCTGGGCATATAGAAAGTTAAGTTGAATTAACAATCAACTGAAGATTAATCAGAAATGAGGGTAAAACATTACTAAAATTTTAATATAAGCTAATAGGAAAAGATTAGAGTCACACAAGTTTCAATTATACTGGTTTAGAGACTCATTAATCTATATGTTATATACTTTTTTATTACTAGAGTTATAATGATAAGGATTTGAATCAGCACTTATAGTGTTCTTTTTTAGCCCTTGATACTTGGAAGATCTTGAAAACCATTTTTCTTCCCTTTTTAAGACATTTTGACCACATGGCTTTGTCACAGGCTTTGTTTGCCAGGTAAAATACGGAAAGCCTGGTTGTATTTGAATTTCAGGTAAAGAGTGAATACAAGTCATAGCAAATTTGTCCAAACCCATGGCATGTATAGCACCAAGAGTGAAACCCAATGTCAACTATGGACTTTGAGCGATAACGATGTGTCAGTGTAGGTTCATCAACTATAATAAATGTAGCATTCTGGTGGGGGATGTTGAAGTGGAGGAGGCTATGCATGTGTAGGGGTAGGGAGTATATGGGAACTCTCTGCCTTCCTTTCAATTTTGCTGTGAACCTAAAACTGCTCTAAAAAATAAAGTCTATTATTTATTTTTTTTGTAAAAGGCTTCCTGGCATGTGGCTTTTGAAAATTCCTTCCTTTGATGGGAAATCTCCTTCACACTTTGTTGCTAATGTGGAAATATTATTTAAGCCCCAAGTTCAGGCCATAGGCAACTCTTATTAAGCTGAAGGTTTTTTTTTCCTTCATAGTCATGAAAAATAGAAGAAACAACAAATATTTTTGCTGGAAAATTTACATGGATATGAATTCTGGAAGCTAGGAAAGGGCAACATTGTATTTTTCAAACCACAGGGCAAATAGGCCTGCATGTTCCGACTAAATGAGTTCATTCTTAGAGCCAGCCTCAATTTATTGATGCGAGGCACTTGGGGGCATTAGGAGCCATACTCCTCTGCAGAGGATGCTGGGCAGCCTCACTGAGCCTGTCCTTAATTCTTCTGCAGAGGCCTCTCACCCAGCCCAGACAAGAAACTCCTGGTGATGAGCTGAGATGCCCACAGCTGTCTCCATTTTCCAGGAATTCACTGAGCTGAGGGAAAAGAAGAGGGGTCTGGGTTTGGATTCGTTCCCTAAATTAAGACTTACTGGCGCATCTCTGTCTTCATCCTATAAAAGACTTGGCAGAATGTCAGATATGCAAATGACCCTCATTTATTAACTTTAATAGTGAAATACTTGCAAACCACAAGAGAGGAGCACCATTAAAAAAAAAAAATAGGTCATATCTTTGCTCATTTCCCAGACCTGCTTGGAGGATATATCTTGGAAAACATGTCCATCTAAAAGATAAAGTTTTTGGAAATCCAAAATGCTCAAATGCATTTAAGCTATCCTTCAGAGTGCAACCAAATATTTTGGTGTTATTCTATTTAAAATATTTTAACTTTGATGTGTTCTTTGTATAAATAGTGTTACTTAAACAAATGAAACCTTGTACCGGGGCACAACTCTGGGAACAAACAGTTCACTGCAAAGACTTTGCTGCCCTCGATTATGGGGAAAACAAAATAGTAATGTCATCTCAGGACCAAAGGACTGAGATAGTGACTATTTTGTAAAGTCAACTGAGTTTTAATAGGAACAATGGTGAGGGCTCCAAGTCCTCCCTGTAATAGCTGAACTCAAAATTACATAATCCAAAACATTATATTGGTTAAGCTGGCAATAGTGGACAGAGTCTTTTCCTAAAATGCCAGATTTGTCTAAAAACAGTACAGGTTCACTATATTTTAATCAAAGGGTCATTTTTCTACTTGTAGCTGGTTGTCCCCTCCTCAGCCTGGCCAGGCAGGGAGTCTAAGCTGACTTTCATTCTAAGTCATCCTAAGTCCCCAACCTGTGGGCCTGAGAGGGAGGTGGCACAAAGTTGTCTATGAGGGACAAAGTGGTGAGGACACAACTCCTTATCCAGAAGGTGGAAGGAAGGTCTTTGAGGCTCAGAGGGACCCAGGAGAGAGGGGGCCTGACCTCAGTACCCACAGTGGTCCTGTTCAGGAGATGTCTTCCAGGCCAGGCTTGAGATCTGCATGAGCTGGGCTTGGCTGATGCAGGGGCCCCAGAGAGAAGGCTCAGGGGTTTCTTGCTGTGGGGAGAACAGTCTTGCTACTTCACTATAGTGTCCAGCTTCTGTGCCTGGAAGGGTGAGGGCTAATGTGACTCATAGGGGTGAGCTGCTGCCTGAGCCAAGGCCACACAAGTGAGAGATACATCAGGAACCAGTGGCCAGTTGGTGGGGCTCAGTTTTGGGATGGGGCAGGATGCTGAGGATGAGGCCACAGGATGCTGCACCTGCAGCTGTTGAGGTACGGTGCCATCCATCCTGACATGTACTGCTTCATATGAAAGGCTGTCTTCAGACAGGAGGAAAATGGAAAACCCACTAATGGTGGGAGACATTTAATCTGGTATTCTTTGCCTACCTGTATTGCAGGTAAAATGCAAATTGCTCTATAGGCCAAGTATCTGAAAAATATAGAGATCTCTCTCGATCTATAAACACATACACATACACATGCGTGCATACATATGTGTCTACACACAGAGACACACACATACATACTTATATGAAAAGAAAAGATCAACTTAAAATTGATACAACTTCTCAAGAAGAGTCCCAACGAATGTCATTGTTTTGGAATAAGTTATTTTTATCATTCTATATGATACAAACATGATTTTCTTTCACTAATATTGGAATATCATTACAAGAACTACATGGCTGAATTTAACCTGTAAAACTTCTTGCATTACAAAATTTCATCAGGCTATAACTTAGATAAGAGCTTCCTTGAAGCACTTAAAAAACATTACCAGTATAAAGGTGGAATACTGCCTACTTTCACACAACATTAACTTTAAACCTGACAACCTCCCTTCAAGGCTAAATTGAATACTATCTCCATTTTACAGCTCAGGAAGCTGAGGCTCAGAGAAGACAAATATTTGGTGAAGTCCATAGGACTAATAAATGTGGACCTGGTGGTTCAGTTTCAAAGCTCAAACTTGTTGCCTTTTTGTTTTAAAGTAAAAACTCTACTACCACTGAGCGCTTCAAGTCTTGCAGCAGATGGGAATTTACTCTGAGACAAGAGCAAGACATGCTGGTTTCACCCGTACACATTTACCAAAGTCAGCACAGGAGGTGAGAAACATACTTTCTGTTGAAAAATTCAGTACGAACTCAGGTAAGCTAAGCAGATCCTAAAGTTAGGCTGCCATGGGCCACAGAATACAGTAAATTGTCTCCTAAAAAGGAAAAGCCATGCTACTCAAGGGCATCTCTCCTGTGTCCTGGTTCTTGCATATCATGCTAAGACAGCTCTGGCGATTTCCCAGTTAAAACCGGAAAAGCCGCAGCCAGCACGGCAGCAGATCCAGACAGAGAGGCCCCATCTCCGGAAGCTCCTCCAACTCACGCTGGCACCAAATGACCAGGCTCTTGCTGCAGAGTTGGAGACAAGAGAGGCCTGGATTCCAGTCTTGGGTCAGTCCCTGACCAGCCGCGTGACCTTGGAAGTAGTCACTTAACCCTTCTGAGGTCAACTCAGTGCTCTCTGGGGTGCTTTCCAGCTCCAAAATGCTAAACTGTAGAGAGTCTAAGTCTTGGCTGGAAAGTGTGGCCAGACACGGGTTTTTCAGTCACCTCTGCCAGGGAGTAGACCACCTCTGGCTGACGCCCCAGCAGCATTCAGCTCAGCCAGTACCATCAGGGGCCCCACAAAACCCCACAGGAGGTATTTTAGAACTCTGCAGTGCTTGACCTCTTCAGTTTACCTCTTGGCTCAATGTCTCGGCTACATTTGAAATGATCGTCATCAATCTTCTCTTAAATCATCAAGTCATCTTCCTGTGCGCTATTTAAGAGAGGTAAAAGATGTGTAGAAAGGACCCTGTATCTGCATCTGAAAGCATCCAGATTCTACTGTAAGGCATTCTTAAACGTCAGTTTCCATCTGTAAAAATAGAGACGGGCCCCATGACCCCTGAGAGGACACACTACAGCCTCACGTTACAATTCCTTCAGTCTCCATCACCCAAAAGTCAAACACTCAATTTACCATTTTCTTCGAACCTCAATTTTATTCATTTCTGTTTTTGCTGCTTCAAGTATGCTTAGGTCATACCCAGGTTATGACTCCAAGGCTAGAATTGCCCACTGCAAGTGGTACAAAATGGATCGAGAGAGCCAAGCAGATTGTCCTTGAAGCCGATCTCTGGGCTGTCAACTCTTGTTCTTATTTGACCTTCAGGAACCTCTAAAATGTGCAGTCCATGAGAATGGACTCTAAATGTGAGTTCATGAGAATGTTCCAGTTCTCTGAAAAACTTCTGTAAAGTTTTGTTATCTGCTCCTATTTCAAAGCGATGACTTTGCCACTTATTTGAACTACTTTTTTAAAAAGGCCCATAGATCAGTAAGCACTGAATGCTGATGCATCTTACATTATGTAATGACCTTCCGTGCTTTCCTATTTTGGACACGGAATTCATCTAGTGTTTGGTAGACCATCCTGATCATAGGCTGCTGTTGGGTTAACTTTCAGAAGTGTCCAAAGCATCTATTTTCCTAAAAACAATTACCAGCTGAGGTAATTTACTAAGTCACTGTGACCATTTCCAGAGCTACCAGTGCATTCTCTTCAGGACCAGTGGTTTGTTGACAGTAAGGCATGACATCGATTTATTTGAAAAGTATTTGCACTGTAAAAACACCAGTGTTTTGTTGTTTTAAAAAAGCATTTCTGGATTCTCTCAAGGCAGAAGAAAAAGACCAACCAGAATGCAAAACACTTTAGAATATAGAAAAAGGAGCTATGGGTGTACTTTGAAAAGCCACTTTGCCCATCAAAATGCCATCTTATTTACCATCTCCACCCACTCTGAATGACATTGCACATACTAGTTGTACTATATCCTGAACTGTTATCCTACAACTCAACTAAGCAAATTTGTAATAAATGGACTGAAAATTACTCCATCAATACAAATAGCCAGAAAACCCCACTCAGGGAGAGACAGACAGTAAATTCCTTTGTTACTCAGGTTCTGATCACCTTGCTCTGATTTCTATGTATGTGGTCCATGCTTTTATTACAGTTATGCTAATAATTTTACAGTAATACAGCACGGTCCCCCTGGGTGGAAAGTGTCCATTCTTCAGCTTTTAAGTCAGGAAAACACCCAACAGGGTGTTCATTTGTTAGCTAATCCATGAACACCTGGTGTGAGCTAAAAGCACTCCAGAGTCGGTAATAAACACCGCAAGCTAACGAGCACACACCAGGAGCTCTGCTACTGCCCTTATAAAAAACTTAACAGGGAAGGGTGAGAAAGTTATCCAGTAAAATTAAGTGCACAAAAAGCCACTAGGGCAAATCATCCCTGTGGTGTTATCAGAGGCAGGTGGTTGTGGGGGTGGTGGAGTCTCTCCTTTCTTCTTTCAGCGAAGCCCTGCCCCCAGCCTGAGAGGCTGCAGGACTCTGCAGGATTCTGCACTGAGCATCCCTCTTCCCAGGGGACCCACTGAGCAGTAGGTAAAAGGCATGTAAGGGTCTCAGTGATTTGAACAAGAAGGAGGGACTAAGAGAAGATGAAAGAAATCTTCTTTATCATTTGAAGTTGGTAGATTCCTGTGGTCAGATATGAGGAGGGAATTTCTACCCCCAGTGAGTGAATTTACGGGAATCTCAAAGACTCTTCAGGTAACGAGATATGGTTATCATTCTAAAACAACTTTACCTGCCAAACCCATTCCCTGATTTTTTTTCCTTAATGACTTCTTGATGCAGTCAGAAGAGTGACATCTGAGTGTTGTGGGCTGGCAGGAAGTGATCTTGTGCAGTGGTGACAAGTGTGAGTGCTGGACTCTGGCTGCCCTGTGTCCAGACCCTGGCTAAGCTGCTAACCCTGCAAACCTCAATTTTCCCATCTTTCAAATGGGGCTAGTCACACCTTTACCTTCAGGTCAAAATTAATATGATAACGTAAGAAAAGATTTCAGCTTAGTTCCTGGTCCACAGAAAGTATTTCACAAATGGTGCCTAATGTAGGCCAATATGGTTATCACATCTGGGATCCTCCTTCAGCAATATTTGCACAGAAGGCAGCAGTGCAAAGCCAACTCTACAGTCTCTAGACAAAGCCAGATTGCCCAAAAGGGGATCCAGACACTGGTCCCTACCTAGTCTAGCATGTTCTACAGAGGAGAGACTTCTGTGCAGGGCCTGGAGCCCCTGGCATGGTGGGTTGTGGGCAGAAGCCACAGGCCTGTCTTGGGAGGCTGTGTGAGCTCTTCCGTGTTCCTCAAAATGCCTGACAACTAAACATGCAAATGTCAGCAGACCCCAGAGCCCATGAGGGATATCTTTGTGTCCACTATGGCTTAGAGCAGTGTCTTCAAACTGAGGCACCTGGCCCTCTGGGGGCACATGAAGACTTTCTGCAGTGCCTATGGGTGGTTGAAAGGGAATCCATGTCCATTTCCTCAGTTTCCACATGTGCCATGTCCTAAAACTTCTGGTCTGCCTGCGGATGCTCCTGCTGTGGTTCTCCTTCCCCACGTCCCCTTTTCTAATCCCCCTTTGTCCTTACTGAGAGACAGTGTGCTTCTCACCTGTCTAGCCATTCTATTGTGGGGCCTGTCCTGGGGATAAACACCTTCAGGTGCAATACAAAGGCATTCATGCATGAATGGCTCTTTGGAACAAACTGATATTGGGCGCCTCTTGATGTGAGGACACAGTGCCATGAATATGATATTCCAAGGATGTTTACCTACATCTAATCATGTGGAAATAATCAGACAGATCCAAACTGAAGGGTAGTCTGGGAAACAGCTGGCAAAAGAGCCCAGAACTTTCACAAATGTCAATGTCACGGGGAAAAAAAGACTTGGGAATCATTTTAGATTAAGGAAGTATAAAGATACCAGACAGTCAAATGCAATTTATGGTCCTGGGTTTAAAAAAAGAAACAAAACATAAAGGACATAATTGCTACAACTGGGGACATATGAACACAGACTATCTATTGGATAACAGTATTATATTCATATTAAATTTCCTGAGACTGATAACTGAACTGTGGCTATATAAGACATTGTCCTTCTTCTTAGAAGGTACATACTGAAATATTTAACTTTCTGATGTTTGCAACAAATTCTCAAATGGTTCAGAAAAAAACGAGGGAAAATGCTAAACAAGAGGTTAATCTTAGTGAAGGATGTATGGGTGTTCACTGTACTACAAACACTTGCAAAGGGAGATAACTTTGTGAATAAACCAAGAAATCCTGAAGCAAATTGCTCCATATTTCCTCCTGGCCAAGCCCCTTGGGAAGCCTCAGTGCTTTCTTTGCTTGTCTAACTGTTCACCTATCCATCTCTTTACCTTACAATTGGGATCCAGAAGTGTGACAGTTGTCATGGGGTGTATACTAACATGTACATTTGAATTGAAAATGAAGTCAGACCTTTTCTGACCAAAAAGGCAATTGATTTGGGCTGATTAGTTTGATCATTTTCCATGAACTGAATAAACTACATATGCAGGTGCAAATTTTTGCCAAAAGAATATTTAAAGCATATATACAGTTCCTGAAAGGGCTAGAAATGACATCTGGTGTAACTATTTAAACCTATGATGAAAAATTTTAGAAAGCTTCAAAGTAGGTAATCGTTTTTCAACATTCTTATTTGCAGGTTTGCAGACAAAAAAAATTGGAAGGCCATATTGTTTTAAAACCATGCTTCTCTACTTCAATTATGTTATTAAAGTTATGCAAAAGTGGGTTTTGCCTCTACTGAGCTAACCAGTTGTTTCCCATTGGCGACCCAAGTCTGCTTACGCATACTCCCATTCCCACTGAGGCCATCGCTCTGGCATTCGTGCAGTCACACTAGGTTCCCATGTGGATGCCATCCCCTCGCTGGGCAGAATGGGAGAGATCTGAGAACTAGAGTCTCCCACAAGGCCTCCCGAATGCTGTCTGCCTACCAAGCACTTGAGGAGACCTTGCTTTGTTGCAAAGACTTAGGGAGCCTTCTCTCATTGCAAAAAGAATCAATATTATAGGAATACTTAGAGAAATTCATGTTTCTCTTCTTAAAAGCATCCTGATCTGGACTTTGAAGTAGTCATTAGTAATACTGGCTTAAGCCTACCACAGCCCAAATGGAAATTTTAAAAGGGCCAAAAGGAAATTTGATAGTCTCTGCTTCTCTTTTCTCTGTTTGCTTAATTTTCCTGGAAATCTGTGTTTCAGGGTTAGTGAGTGCATTTTTAAGCAAGCCAAATGTCTGTATTTTCTTAATCCACTAATATGCATGCACAGTCTGTGTAAAGTCAAGAAATATTGGCTTTCGGACCAACATGCTGAGGTTTAAATTCTGCCTTCACCACTTACTAGGTTTGTGACCTGGAACAACTCTCTAGGTCTCCTTTCTTCACCTGTAAAATGGGGATAATAATATCTCCTCTTGTATTGTAGAGCTCAAACTTACTTGATTTCAGGACAAGAACTATGTTCATCATGTGGATAGTTAAAAGGTGCTAAGTCTTTAACTTTAATATTAAGTGTTTATTTGCAGCTATTCACTTACTTGGGGCTAATAGTTTGGTTCAATTGTGCCTATGTCTAGAAGATTTTTAAAAATAAAAGCACAACACCTCAAAATAAAAGACATGCTTACAGCATAGGCCCCACTCAAAAGCAGTCTGGGTATTTAGGTAACTTCTGCTGCAAGACAGCTTTGAAGCAAGATCCTGGCTTGCAGTCACCTGCCTGCTCCATGGGTGCCCCACTGCTATCAGAAACAGAGCAAACACCTTTCCTGAATTTTATAGTATCACACCATCTGGTATCATCTGTCAAGACATCTTCAATTTCCCACCACTTCTTAGCACCTCTTTCTAGAACTTGGAGACTGGTCTGTCCTCCTCTTTGTTCCACTGTCCCTTCCCCACATCATGGTCACAAATTTTCCCATGCTACTCCCTAGTATGGAATGTCCCCCTTTCCTTTTCCCTTCCCTTCCAAACACCCATCTTTCAAGTACCAGGTCAAATCCTCCCTCTTCCCTGAAGTCGTCCCTGCTATGATCCCCAAATCCCAGTGAGCTCACTGCTAGGAATTTTTACCACACATGCGTACAGCTCACCTAAACCCTACACAATAGACATATCTATCTGACTGACATTCTATTCATCCATCCAGCCATCTGCCCATCCACCTAGCAATAGTTTACAGCTAGATCACAAGCAACTTTATTTACAAATTTAGCCTTTTTGAGGCTGCATGGCACCCAGTACATGAAAGATATTTAATATTTGTTTCCTGATTGAGCTCAAGTAATTAACTAAAAAACAAATATTTTAATCAAATGAAGGTGCTATGGTCCATGAGTGTTAAATAAACAAAGATCAAAGAGACGTTAAGAGGGGAAAATATCAGGGAGCTTTAATTTTTATATCTGTTGAAGAACCTGTTGAGTACATTGCTTATGCCCTGGGTCAGCCTAAGGTCCTAAGACTGGCCAAATCAATTTAAGCCATAAATAGATTTCTTTAAGCAGTAACAGTTTGAAATGAGTTTCCAGGCTGGGGCCAGAATGAGAATATTGGTCTCAGATCTCAAGTAAAGAATCAGTGCCTCATACAAGAGTCTGATGTGCAGTTTCTTGATTCCAAGAGACCCATCCGAAGTGGCAGAGCTCCTTTCCAGCTTAGGTAGTTACTTTGTTAAAGTATTGTTCATTCATACAGTCCCTAAGCGATAAGACACAATAGATAGATGGTGTTTGTTTATTCTAAATTCTGTATTTCATAACATTAGATTTGAAAGCTTAACATTTACCCAGCTTGTTGCACTAGAAGCTTCCTTAGCTCTACAGAGGTGGTCTCACAGTTTACTAAGTTTTTTTGCTAGGATTATGAAACTTCTTAAATTAAATGTCCAGCTGGGATGGATCATTTACAAAGATACGCTCCATCTCCATACAGGTAGCCTCCAACTCACAACCCTCTTGTCACTTACATAGAAAGATCCTACCCTGCCTTGGCTCCCTCCTTCCCATGAGGGAAGAGGTCTCCCTAACATAACCATGGAAGTTTGGTGAGAAAAATTCCACTGGAAATATGTGGGCTTGGAAACTGGGGAAGGGACGGAGCTGTGAAACCTGGGAAGAGCCGGGGCAGCTGACCCAGGGGCAGAATCCCAGGAAAGCCTGGCCTGCCTACGTGCTGACCAACCAACAGTGGGGCCCAAAATAGCCTGCCCACAAGGCCTGCATTTCTCTCACTCCCCGTACTCTGTTGTGCTGCTGAAATCCCACTATTTAGAGCAGCATCCTGGCAGATGTCGTAGCGGAAGAAGGGAATTCACTGGGTGCCCAGGGAGGGGCCGTTGCAAGTAGGAGGGTGGCAAATGACAACTATGATCCCTATTTATGGAGCAGAGGCTTTACAAAGCAATATCTAAGTTAACCCTCACATCAACCCAAGAGACAGATTTACTCTTATGCCTATTTTACAGGGAAGAAAAAACAAAGCTTAAGGGATGTTAAGTAACAGCTCAACATCTCAGTTAAGTGGCAAGGCTGGGGTCCAAATCCTAGTCTGGTCTGAATGTGTCACCTTGAGCTCTTGCTTGCTGAAACTTCCCTGATTTCTTGTTCTGTGCCCTCCTTTTGCAGATTATGGGATGTGCCCCCCAGGGCAGAGACTCTCACTTAGTAATATTGTGAATGACAGTTCAGTTATATCGTGGCTTACATAGGTTTTTGTGAGCTAGCCTGAAAACTTGATAGCTTAATTTAAAAAATTGTTTCCATAGGAAATTTTGTGAACTGCTACTAAACTGGTAGAATATAATCCCATTATATTATACTAAATTAGAAATTATTTGTAATTACAACTTAATGATGCTCAATGTCATTTTAGTTGGTTTCCAGTTGCACAAAAAATTCAGCCCACCTTACTGGACTGAGGTTCTTCCACGTTGATTTTTTCATACCACCACACATGTACATTTACTAGAAGCTATGTTCCATGAGGGCAGCAACTTTTGTTTATTAGGTGTATCAAGGTATCCCTAGCACTTAGGACAGTGCCTGGCACAGACAGGCATACATGTAACTATTTGGTGAATGTATATGTGCATTTAGATGCATATTTTTAAAACCACATGCATTTTATGCTTTTACTTATTAAATACATTTAGTTGAGATAAGGAATATGACTATGATGAACTAACCTTCAATAAATTCAGACAACCTTGTGCACCATGGTCTAAATCATTAGTTCAAGACCTTCCTCCCATATAAAGTATCCTCCCCTTCCCATATAAAGTACATTTCAGTAATCTGGGGGAAACTCTGGTCCCAGCTTCAGACCTGCCTCCTGTGATCATGGAACTGTGGTGCATTATACACAAGCTGCTTTGCCTCTTTAGGTTTCAGGACTAGAGGGGTTTCCTTTCAGCTCAATGCAGCACACCAGCATGGCACATGTATACATATGTAACTAACCTGCACATTGTGCACATGTACCCTAAAACTTAAAGTATAATAATAATTAAAAAAAAAAAAAGAAAATGCTATGACATTTGCAAGTTTCAACTTGCAGATTCCTCATGCCTGCTCTAATTGCCCTTTGGAAACTGGCAAAAAGCAAAATACTGGCAAAATACTGGCAAAAAGCAAAATAAACAAACAAAGATAGCCAAAGAGAAAAGTTTTGGGTACCCCAAAAGTCAAATCACAAGTCCTTGAGTTTAGACAGGCTAGAAGTTGCTACAGGAGGCAACCCTGGGCCATTTACTTTACAGCCAGCCTTTAGGCAAGCCCGTTGGCCAATTATGAATTCCATTTGGTTATCTCACACTGAGGTCATACTAGCAATAGAATTCTGGATGTTTTATTTACATTGGAACCAGCGGAACACATGCAATGTTAAAGGTGAGTGTGCAAACTGTGTATATTCTGGTCCTCCTGTGAAAAGCACAGAATGACGTTAATGTGGCATGAAAGCTCTTTTGCTCAATCACTAAGTTACAAGTATTTGGATGGAACTAGAGGAATCAGAATTTATGATACTTTCTATTTTTAAATGAAATGTGGTGACTTAATGTTTTTCTACATAAGCCTTAACCAGTTGCACCATGTACAGTGCAGGATATAAATGTCAGCACTGTGACAGAGGCGTGTTGACACTGGTTGAGTGTTCAAAGTCTGCATACTGTCATTATTTTGCCTTCCCTGCACTTGACAGCTTGCTACCAAATCAAACATATCTGGAAAGAAGTCAATTTGGCTTAGAATGCAGCTCAGTTTCTCTTTGGGAACGTTTCTTTTTCAGGTTTCCTCTGGGATCTATTGGGTCTTTCCATAGACAAAACACAATGGGGTGTGTTTTGCTGTTCAAATGTAAATAGAGTAGTGAGAATCTTGTTCACTGATGACACAGCATCAATTTTGGAAAAGGGAAGCAATCCCTCTTCCCTACAACATGCCCTTGTCCCTGCAATCTGTGCTAACTCGCTTGCTTTGTGACTATTTGTACCTTATATGAGCCAAAGATTTTCTTGGGTATTATCAAGCCACGGTGGTTCAAGTCTGGTTGCACATTAGACTCATCTGGGGAACACCTAAAAACTCAGGTACCTGGGCCACACCCCAAACCAACTAAATCAGAATCTCCTGGGGTGAGACCTAGCATCAGTATTCTTTAAAGTTCCTCAGGTGACTCCAATCTCTTCTTAGGAGATTCTTCCCAAAGGACTTTAGGACAAGCATAAAGGCCAAGGGGCAAATCTCATAGCCACTGGGATTGTGGAGTAGAAAGGCCTGTCTTTATGGTACAGTTACAGACTATTCATTGAGCTCTAAAGTAACTTGCCCGAAAGTCACAGAGTTAGTTGAAAGCAGAGCCAGGAGCCTGAGCCAGAATTAAATGAATCTAGTTAAACAGGGCACTAATATGGCAATTAAACCTCCATGAATTAATCAGCTTTGTAATCAGGCGCAGTCATTTTTCTCTTGGCAACGTCTGGGTTAGAGAACTATTATCTGCCACTGTGTTCCTGTCCCTCTTGTCTAGACCGTTTGAGTGAATGAATAGCCAGTTTTGGAAGACCCGGCACTAAGGGACATTTTTAAGTTTCTGTTGGAGAAACATTTATATACACTAAATTTGTGATGGAAATAAAAGCCTTTAAAGTAGGTTTATACAGTTAATTGACAGACACTCTTGGAACAGGTACTTTAGTTTCAAAAGATTAACCATGTTCCCTAACTTCCTTTTGAAGTCTTAATTTGCCTTATAAAGAAATCCACTTTCTATCTTTCTTGGGACTTGTGGAAGAAGGTGCTTTTGTTGCTATAATTAAGCATAAAGTAAGCATATTGCATTTACTGGGTTGTTTCCTAGCCAAGGCCATTGGGTTTGGGGGACTCAGCGCACAGCTGACTATTGCAGGACTACTACTGTGGTTATGACCATAGCAAGTTTCAAGCGCAAAGTTACTAGAGGGATAATTCTGGGGGTGGGGTTAGGCAGGGAAGAGTAGCCAGGGTGGTATCCTAGTTACACACAGCTCATTCCTGCTTTATTTTGGGGTTGTGTGAAATTTTCTATTGCTACCTTTGTTGACATTATGCCTCTGCAACAGCCTCTATCACATGTAATGTAGTCTCTCACTTCATGCAACAAGCTTCTGAGGAGTGGAGGGAAAATGAGATCACATCACAGCTGATATGCCGTAATTGACTTGTTTCTGAAACATGTTAATTTTTGAGAGGTAAATCACAGACTTATTTTCTAATAAGAATAACCTGGGTTTTTTTTTCTCAAGCGTTAGCATTGTCACACGTGGAGTGAGCTACAGTCTTTGTCCCTAGTCCCAGCCAACACTATTTATGGTTAAGTCTTTCTAGAACCGGAACTTTTCTGAACAGAGGAACTTTTCTGAACAGATTTGACATTACCCAGACGCTTGTTCTGGAAATGGAGCCCTTCTGTGTTTTCTCTGCCTCTGGCTTGCTTTTGTGAAAAGCCGGCCTCTCGCCTTGCAGGCGCAGTTTAGGATGAAAGTGCAATAGTTTTCAGAATTAAGCACAGCCAGGCACAGACACACAGATAAAGGGCTTTGGAAGCAAAGAAAAACTGGGAGTGTGTATAGATGAGGAAACAGAAAAGGGGACAGCTGTGTGTGTGTTTCTGAGGTGGTGGTGCTGGTGGGGAGGATATTTGTTCATCAGAATGCTAAAGGAGCAGCATAAAAATTCCATCCCCTCTGTGCTGGGCAAACCAGCGCGTGTCACTTTCAGGCCAGGTGTGCGGGCAGCAGTGGGCAGCCAGGCACCCCTGGGGGCTTCAGCACCCGCACCCCTTGCCCACGGGTCGGTAGGCCACACAGCCATGAGGCTGGCTTGGGGGTACGTGCGGGGCTGGCTGCGGGTGGGGGTGCGAGGGGGTCCGCCGGCGGCCCCCCCGCGGGGAGGGAACGGTTCTTACAGTCACTGCTCAGCGCGAAGGACGCGCGGCGGCGGCCGAGGGAGCGGTCTTCGGCGGGCGCCTCGGGAGGCCTCTTACCGGCGGGCAGCGGGAAGGCGGACGCGGTGTGGAGCAGCACCAGGCAGACAGCCACGACATCCCATAACTTCATCTTAAAGTCCCGTCCGGCGGCGGCACCTGCGCGGGCAGGCGGGAGGTGGGGGAGAGAACCGCAGAATGCACGTTAAGCCTGGGCTCCCCGCGGGTGCCTGCACCCCTCTTCAACCTCGTCACCGCCCTCCTCCGGCACCGCTGCAGGCCAGCGGCTCCTCGGGCACTCCTGCCCTCCTTGCAAGTCCCTAGTTCGCTTCTCCCTCCTCAGTGCGCCCCAGAAGCAGCCCGCACTCCTGGTTCAGGTTGCAGCTGCCCTTCTCCACCACCCGGTCTTAGGGGTCAGAGTTTCAAGCAGGGCTGCCGTCCCCTCTAGTTAACCCCCCACCCCCACCACCACGATTCCTGTCCAGTCCCCTCTACTGGTGCGCAACATTCCCCATTCCTGGGGGGCAATCGTGTAGTTCCCACCCTGCGTCCTCCAGCCCAACCAGAGACCTCCCCTTCTTGTGCCGGTAGCTCCTATAGGCCCCGGAACCAGCTCTCGGCCCAAGCAAGGACCGGTGTTTCTCTTTGGGAATAAAATCAAGCGCATTCCCCTGCCTCGGGTCCCAACCCCGCTTCTGGCTAGTCTAGGGCAGGCTCGGGGGCACCACTCACCCTGCCTGCCGCCCACACCTCATTCTTCCTATCTAAATACGTATTCTGTTGCCAGAGCAAGAAGTTAGCAGGGACTTGGAGACTTTTGGCCTGTAAGGGATATCTGGTTTAAGTTACTTAACTTCCCGAAGCACCGATTCGATTTAAAATACTCGTCCCACCTCTTAAAGTTATGAACATTTAAATCACGCATGAAAAGCTCTAGCGGAACATGTAGTAAGAGCTCAGTAAATGCTTTACCATTGCTGTTAGGCAAAGACTGCATTTGTCTTGAAAGTTTTAATCCTCCGTGGTATACCCGAAAACCCTCTCTTGATTGGATTTTTGCACCTTTGAGAGATTGTGGCCCTAATCCCTTCCCCTCCCAGAGGAGTCACTGGCTCCCCTCGCCCCCGTCACGCCTGGACGACTGCACCCAGTCTCCGACGCTTTGGAGGTGCTCTGGCACTGGAAGGCCTAGACCGTGGTACGGCGCAGAGTAGGGGGTTCAGCTCTTTTCAGCCCGAGGTGGGCTCTCTTTGGCTTCTCAATCCTCACACCCCTACAAAGGAGGGCCACGCAGCTGGGGGTGGGTTAGAAAAAGGGGCTGTAAATTTGGGGGCGAGTTCCAACCAATGAGGAGACGGGGAAGAACCGAGGCATCTTGGGGTGCAGTGTTATCCAGTGCCTTCCTAATCCCAGGGTTCCAGTCTCCAGGGCACTAGTGACCTAGAGAGAATCTCCTCAAGCGGAATCTGCGAGATTCATGCAGTCGATTATCCTATCCCCTCGACCGGCTCCATAAAACGGATTCTTAGGAAAAACTCGATTTTTTTTCCCATGCGGGAGGGAAATGCAAAACCCAGGTTAATGCAAAAACCTCAGTGCCTTTCCTAGCCATTAGTTCACAGGCACCCCCGTCTCCATTCCAGGGTTCCAGTCCTCATCTCTACCCGGAACCCCAGTCCCTGTCCCGGTGCAGGCAACCCGGGGAAGCCTTTAATTCGGCCGCCACCTCCCACCTCTGCAGAGACGAATGCATTTTCCATCCCCTGAGCGTCTGTTTGTTCGCTATGCAGCTGTTGGGCTCGAGAGGGTGTAGGGACTAGAAACTCCTAGTGACCTGCAGCAACGAGCGCCTCTTGCCACACGGGCTGGTTTGCAAACTCCGGAAAAAGCTAGGTTCTGGGTCGCGACGTGCAGACACAGGAAAACTGCACCAGGCCGTGCAAAATGAGCCCAGAAAGGTACTCTGGCAGCTAGGATCTGGGGAACGCGAGCCTCCCCCCCGCCAAGCCCCCCACCGGTGCCAGCTCCCGGGTGCGTGCGAAATGGCTGGCGGTCCGACCGGAGGAGCATGGAGGCGCGGGGTTAATGCGCCATTCCAAATCGCGGTGCCAGCCAGCAGGAAGCCACAGAGGCACTAGATTTCCCTTCCGTCTTAAGAGGGTTTTCCCTGTTTTCCTGCTTGGCCGACGGAGGGCTTTTTAAATTGGACGTGGAGATCCTCAATTAGAAGTGTGGCGAAGCTGGCAAAAGACTACACAGTGGAAAACTCCCCGCCTCTCCAGAGGAGGCTCCCGGCTGCGGTTCCCGCCCTCGGCCGAGCGCCGCCAGCGCCCCGATCGAGCTCCCCTCTTCCCCCGGGCCAGGGAGGGCGCATTCTTCCCTCTGAGCGCCACCGGGACCGGCTCCAATCCGAGGGGCTCTTTCGTTCCCGGTATTTGCTGGGCGGGGGAAAAGGGGGGAGGTTGGGGGACTCGACACACACAGCGTCTACTAGAACGTTTTTCTCAGAGTCCGTGTGGGCTCCACCCCTCGGCTTCTCAGTTTGTCTCTCTATCGCTTTCCCAAAACACATCTACATCTGCCCGACGGGTTTCTCCTCAACCATGAGCCTTTGCCCGCGGTACAAACTGCTTCACGCGCCGCCACGTGCGAGAACGAAGCTCTGCTCCTGAAGTGACCGGGGCTCTGCTCTGCCAGGTGACCCCGCACCATTTCTCGTGCCTGGCAAGCTGGTCCCCTTCTGGGTCCGGGACCACCACGCCCCGGCAGGGCAAAAGCAGCAGGCCGTGGGCGCCGGCACCTGGTGGGTCCCCAGGCCTGGGGAGGCAAGGACGCCCGGGAAAGCCACAGAAGTGCTCGCAGAAGCGGCCGCTCGCCGCGAGGCACTTCTGAGTTCCCGGCAGCAGGGGGCACCAGAAACCGTCTGAGCCGTGTCGCGCCCACGCGGCCCGGAGGCTGTGTTATCATTTTAGTTATAAAACCGAAGAACCACCACTCCCTCTACGAGCCTCCCGAAATCCCATTAGCCCGGGAACCTGTGGAGGTCCTTACCGGCATCTCTGCTTTTCAGGCTCCCACCCCTCCATTCTCGCTGGTTTTCCTCTCCCCACTTCACCTGAGCGGGTTTCTTGGCAACCTGCTTTCAGACCATCCCCCACCCCTTCCTCGCGTCACCGTGACAGCTTCGCAGGAGGCAGCGCTCCCGCCGTCAGTGCCCCCGCACCTTCTTGTGCCTGGCAGGCTGGGAGGTTTGTTTGGGCTTTGCCTTCAAGATCCAGTTCTCAGAGAGAGAAAAACGAGGCGGTGGGGCGGGGAGACGGGTTTGCTATAAACTCGAGGTTTTTTTTTTTTTTTTTTGGCGGGGGGAGGTAGAGACAGAAATTGCTGGAAGATCTATTGCTTTTCTTAACTATGCTTCGTGTCCTTGACTGACAGAGGACTTATTCTCCCCTTAACCCCCCATAACTGCGGGGCCCAAGATGAGGGAAGGAAAAAGAATTTGGGACACTTCTCGCAGGCAAACTGGGAAGGGGGTCTGACTGTTTAAAGGGCCGGGTTCCAGGCCCAAGAGCACCCGACTTGCTAGCGGGAGAGGGCTAGGGATACGGCGGACTTCCCAGAGATCGGACACTTGTTACTTGTTGAAAAGGCGCCACCTTCCCTGCCAAAGCAAAGGCGCAGCGAAACAGTAAGAGTTTGGTCGAGGCCGGCTTTGACGACTTTGTGGGACTGGGTGCCTGAATGAGGTTGGAAGAAACATCTCTTCCTTGAAATACCTAAGCATATATTCCAAATACTGAGCAAGAGTCGAGCGCGTTCTAACATCTCCGCAGCAGGGGCCGGAAGAGTTGCCTTTGTCCCCGCCTATGAGCAGAAGCGTCGCGAGCTCTGGGATGGGTAAGCCCCCCGGGGGCGCGCACATCGGTCCTGGCGGCGGATTCTACCAAAGCCGAAACTAGCTGGGCCCCAGGAAGCTGGCGGGAACCCGCGAAAGTCCGTTTCCAGCCCGAAGAGGGTTCGTTTTTCTTCGTTGGGGCAGGAAACAAACCACCAGCGCGGAATTAGCCTCGAGGTGGTGTAAAGTAGTGGCAGTGGTGGTGGGGTGTTTTTGGAAAGCGGCACAGAGTACAGGAGAAAAAGGGGTCATTAAAATAATAACCTCAATGGCCTAGTGGAGTCTCAAGAATACGTTCGAGACAGAGATTTGAATCCAGGACTGGCAAGAAAGCCCCTCTCCTAACCTCGACGGGGATGGTTAGTTGGGGTGGAGGGAGTTAGGAACATGCAGGCAGCCGGGTGAGGAATGTAGCTTTGCCAGACCTCGCCCGGAGGAGGTGAGCCCTCCATTTTTAGGTTCTCAGCACCTTTGCAGCAGCCCCTCCTCCGGCCTGCGCTTTTCCTCGGCACAGATCAAAACAAGCTCAATAGTAAGTTGCACTCTTGGCAATGATAGTCATCTCTGCACGTCCAGAGAGGACACATTTCGACGGCGGTGGGTTCGAAGATGACCCAAGCTCTGAATCGTTCTGTGACTTGACGGAAGAGCGCCTGGCCGAGTCGGGGAAGGAAACTGCCCCTCTTGGGCATTCCGGGTCCAGGCGCATCTGGGGCTCCACAGATCTTTGCCCACGTGTAAAAGGCAACATGCCCCTCCGAAAGGCCGGCCTCTCTCCGGTTCTACTTTTCTCTCTCCTCGCATAGCTTAGGCTCCCTCTAGTCTTTCCACTTTCTACTCTCACCGCTTGCTCTGGGGTCCAGACGCACCCCTCTGACTAGGGCGCCCTTCAGCCAGCCGCACCCGCCCGCGACGCAGGCACCACCCGCTCCCTCCTCCCCGGCCCGCTCCCTCACTTACCTCGGATCGGGTCTCCGCAGACCCCAGGTTGGACATTAACTCCAGGTGCCCCAAGTCCCAGCCAGGAGACCCATCCGGGCTGATGGCTGGAGCGCGGAGCCCCGCCCAACAGGTCAGGGGCAAGAGTTCGCAATCCTGGGGTCGCGCGGGGCAGCAAGGGCGCGCTGGAGGCGGCGGCCAAGACTCCCGCCGCTGCCGCCGCGAACAGGGCTAGGGCTGCCGGCAACTCTCCCGCCGGGCCCCCGCACCCCCAGAAGCCGAGGTCCTAGCAGCCGCCGCTGCTTTGGGTGGGGGGCTGACAGGGCTGCGCGCGCCGCCCTCTTGGCTGGGGCTGCGCGGGCCCGGGGCGCTGCGGGCGGCTCAGCGGCAGCTGCCGCGCTCTGCGCCTCCTCTGGGCGCACTGCCTGGGAGCACGAGACTGGCTTGTCTGATGCTGCTGCCGGAGCTGAGGTCTTGCCTGGAGATCCGAACGAGACACCACGTCAACCGGCGCGGGGAGTCCCGTGAAGACATGAGGGCGCCAGGAGCCCAGGCTGGTCTTCTAGAGCCCGGGCTGGGGGGCCCGGGGCCGGGGTGGGGGAGGGGAGGCGCGGGGCCCCGGGAGGGAGGGGTCGGAAGGCGTCTGCTGGGCCTGGCGGTGGGGGAGGAGAGGAGAGCAGCGAGGAGGCCCTGGAGTTCCCGAGGCGGGGGGCCGGGGTGCGAGTGGGCGACGCGAGGCGCCCCTCCCTGGGCTGCAGGGAGAGCGCTGAGAGCGTGGAGACGCCGCGGGGCTAGCGCCTTCTCCTCTCGGGGTGGATCAAAAATCGGGAGGAATGTGCGGCGCTCTGCGCGGGCCAGCCGAAGGGGGCAATCCCAACTTGACCGCGGTGCCCGCGCCGGGCTTCGCCCCCGCGCGCCGCACTGGGAGGGAGGCGCTCGGCCGGTGCAGGGCCGCGCCGGGCTTTCCTCGCGCCTGTCGAAGTCCGGCCTTCCCGCTCGGGTGTCTCGCCCTCTCTCTTCTCCGCGGGGCAGGAGGCAGTGGCGAGAAAAGGAGCTGCCGGCCGGAGTTCTAGCACCGAGAAGGAGAGGTGCGGAGCGGCCGGGTGAGGGAAGCCGAGTATTTGTCAGGGGACGCTGCGAGTGGGGATGAATTTATAGGGCTCTCACTCCGTGACGTGCCCTCCAGTGGCTTTCCTGATTCGCTTTCTGACCTAAACACACATTAGTTTAGTCCCCATGCTAAGGCCAACACGGTCTCCAAATATCTGCTGGCTGAAGTCAGAGGCTTTGCATATCATGTATTACATGGCAGGCAATGAAGAAGGCTTCTGAGGCTGGCCGGCTCCTCAGTCCTAGGCTCCATTTTCATGCTGTTGTAATCTAATACCAGACATGGGGTAGGCACATACATTCAAAATCCCAATTCCAGAGGCGTAAGATCACTTTATCAGGAACGGGTTAGGGGAGGTTGAGCTAAACCTGCTTTTATCCAGCTTTTCGAAAATGCAGATGGGAAACTTCAACAAGCACCCACTTGGGTGCTGAGTTTCCAGCGATCAGGGGCCCGGCCCCCATTCCAGAGCTCTGTGGATGGGTGAGGTGAGACCTTCTGGGCATTCCTTTTGTTGGTTAGTTCACCACCAGAAGCTGCCTGAGCCTTCTTTTGTAGAGGACAGGAGGAGGGCAAGTCCTTACACACCCTGTGCATGGCTATAACCATAAATACATTTCATTCACATGGGGCATGGAATTGGCTGTACCTCTAAAATAATGTACTAAATAGGGCATGTCTTTGCTAAGCAGAAACCTGCTTTCCGGAAGCCATTGGACCTGAATTCAGTGGGACCTCTTTTATTTTATTAGCTGGGGCCAGGGAAAGTGTAAACAGGCTCAGTTTACATCCATGTACCTCTTATTTTATGACTCATCCGGTTGTTGGGGAGTATGTGTTCTTCAAGTAGCTGATACAGACGATAGGCAGGGGAAATGCGTGTGGCAGTGTAGGGGGAAGATCACGTATTATTAAACTTCTTAAAAGTCAAAGATCAGCTACTTTGCAGGTTTGTCAGTGAAGCGAGTGTGGGAGGAAAATTGTTCTTACTAACGTTGCTGTGATTTAAGATTAAGCGAAGTGAAAATCGAGTCATCCAAACATACCTTAGCTGAAATTAGGATGCTCTCTGCAGTTCTGCAGAAAATGACATTTCCCTCTTTGATAGATTTATGGTAGAAATGTAGTTAGATTCAGAAATTAGAGGGCAGAATAAGCTTAATATATTTATTGCCGTTTAGCATTGTTTTTGGAATTTGAAGACGACCCTCATCAATGTTCTTACTCTGAATGATTTCTTTATTTTTAGAGGGCTTTTTGCTGGGGATGATCAGCCCGTCCAAGCACCTGCAAATATCTAGCACTTGCTGTGTGCCAGGCAAAGTGCTAGGCCCTGGGCATTGTGCTGATTGGGCTTTTTTTTTGGGCGGGGGGCAGGGGTTGCAAGGAACAGATACCACTGAGTTTACCCTAAGTAATGGGAATTTACTGTGGAAGGAAGGCTGACCGGAATCTCCACCATTCAGCCACGTGTCTCCGAAAAGCCTTCCGGAAAGGCCACCCAGCCAGGCCTCACGAAAACTGGATTGAAGTTCAGGAACTGGAAGGTCATTCAGGATACAGCTCTGTGACTGGGTTATCTCGCTGCCCCCTCAGCAGCAGGCATCTGCTGATCCCCACTAACGGCTTAGCCGCCAAGGTGATTCAGCTCCTCTCTCGCTGTTTTTCCCTGGGTGTCCTTTGGCTTCTGCTCCTGCTACCAACTGCTCAGCTCTCAGTTGATCTCACATTTAAACTCCTTTAGTGAAAGGATCTAGTTTGTCCCACTAGGGATTCACCAGGGGTGAGAGTTGGACTGAGCCTTTGTATCAGTCTCCTTACAGGTTGCAGAACACCCTGTATATCCGCAGACCTGGGGGCAAGTGCCTATCCTGGGCCAATCATTCATGTCCAGGTTGTTGGCATCACAGAGTACACAGCCTGGCCACCTTTGCTTGAGATACTTCCTAGAGTTCCTCCCCACCTTCCTTCCACAGCGGATGGTCCCTCAGAAGGAGCTGGGTTAATGGTAGGCACTTTGGGTTTTGACAGTCCTCTCCCAGCGCTTCAGAAACTACCACTACAGAGAGGGAGATATGCCCATGAGTATTGATGGTATAAAGTGATAAATACTCCAACAGAAGTATATATGAGACTCATGTCCTGGAGTCTGATTTTCACATGGCCATTGAAACACTGGGGAGATTTCAAAAAACACCCAGACCTCTAGGCTGGGAGTGGTGGTGGCTCACACTTGTAATCCCAGCACTTTGGGAGGCTGAAGTGGGTGGATCACTTGGGGTCAGGAGTTTGAGATCAGCCTGGCCAACATGGCGAAACCCAGTCTCTACTAAAAATAGAAACATTAGCTGGTTGTGGTGGTGGGCACCTGTAATCCCAGCTACTTGGGAGGTTGAGGCATGAGAACTGCTTGAACTTGGGAGGTGGAGATTACAGTGAGTAGTGATTGCACCACTGTACTCCAGCCTGGGTGACACAGTGGGACTCTGTCTCAAAAAAAAAAAAACAAAAAAAGTCCCAGACCTAGGCCCTGTTCAGGGCAATTAAATCAGAATCTCTTGAGGGGTGGAGCTCAGGAGTTGATTTTTCAGATGCTCCCAGGTTAATGAATTAGCTTTATCTTTTCCCAGTGGTTGCAATCATCTTATGATTCTTTTTGAAAGCAAAATGAAGAAGCCCTATTTTGATAGGTTCTAAGACTAAGACTCTTCCAAAACATTAAATTCCTTTCAAAATACAAAGTATCTTAAAACAGTAATATAAAGGAAAATGTTAAATTTAATTTAGAGTTAAAGCAAATATTTCTAATTTTGAAAGAACATTTATTTACATGGCTACAGCATACAGATGAATTCAGCAAAAGTTCCTTCTGAAGTGACTGCCTTGAATAGAGTTAAGATGGGAAGCAAACATTTGGTGTCTTGGGAACAAGGGGATGGCCTGATGTCACAGTCTCACGCCCCCATAAGCTGAAAGTAGGGAGCCCCACAGCTCCGAGGCTCCATCTTCTCTGTTCTCAAGGAAACGGAACAGTTTGATTTGAAGCTGTTCCTCAGCGAAGTCCAGAAGGGAAGAATTTGCAGCACCAACTCTGCTCTCAATAGGCAGAACATCGTCTGATAAAGCAACAACAGCAACATACTGCTAAGGATTCTCACATTGTCCCCAGATCTCAGCTTTTTATCTAGGAAGCCCTGCCTGAGAATCAGAGAGAACAAACATTGTTCAAGCCTCCCATCTCCTCTTTGAGAAAAAAGGTTCGAAGTCCTGCTAATTTCCTATTTCATCGCTATCGTCCTCTTCACCAGGATTTCTTGTGAGTCTCTAACTGAAAGTTGTCTAAATGATCGGTGCAATTTGTGCCCAAGGATCTTACACTCCTTGGGAAGAGAAAACACAACCATAAAATGATGAAAAATAATACAGGGTATTATAAGGTTATGGAACTCAAACTAGCCCTTGATTGGAGTAAGTAAGCAGAGAGGAGGTGGGGGTGAGGGGACATTCCAGGCTGGCTGAAAGGGTCACTGGAGGAGACTGGATGCTAGGTGCTGCCACATTCTTGCTCAGCCTTTGTGGCCCTGTAGGGCTGCAGCCTGTAGACGTGATGGGGTGGGTGGGTCAGCTTTTGGCCATTCACAGAGTCCTTGGCGAGCTCCCAGTGGGGCTTTGCAGCTGCTTTGACTATAAAGGCCAGGACCCGGGTCCCTGGACTGCCTCATAACTTGGGTCGTGAGGACTGAAACAGAATCCATCACTTAAGCAGGGCAATTTCCTTTTCAAAGTCACTGCTTTATTGGACCGCGATTTGTTCCATGCTTGCTTGCTTTTTAACAGCCATTTTCACGAATGATCCTATTACTCATGAAGGAAAGATAGATTTGCCTTCAGACCACTTAAAAAAAAGTGAAAAGAAAAAAAAAAAGAAAGGGGAAAAATTCACTGTAATGGCCTTTTTGCAAGTAGTGGGAAGTGACAAATTCTTTGGAGTAAATCGTTTCTCATAAGAAATCAATCCTGACATTGGCAAGGGAGATTTATCAGTTATTTCCAGCAGTTTCTTTCATTAGGATCAAATTGTCTAATTGTCCGCTAATTTTGTTTTTGGCTCTTGAAATTACTTTGTGAAATTTCTGTTTTCCAGAGATAAAACTTCAATCAGGTGAGAGTGTTGCGGCAGACTTTCTTACTATGCAAATAGTCTGATGGCTTAGGTCTGGGGTTAGCAAACATTTTCTGTAAAGATAGTAACTATTTTAGGCTTTGCAGGCATACTGTCTCTGTTGCAACTTCTCAACTCTAGCCTTGTGTTGCAAGAGCACCCATAGATGATATGTAAATGATAATATAATTTTTCCATGTCATGAAATACTTTTTTGATTTTTAAATGTGAAAACCATTCTTAGCTCATGGACCATACAAAAGCAGGCAGTGGACAAGATTTGACCCAAGGGCTATGATTTGCTGATTCTAGTATAGGTTAAAGTTATCACTTTGATGAGACTTATCAGTTCCAGAATTGGAAGGGACCTGAGACTTCTAGTCCAAGCTCCTCATCTTACAAGGGGAGAAAATGGAGGCAGAGAGTGGTTAAGTGACTTACCCAAGGCCACTCTTTGACAGTCTTACCATCCAAGTAAGTGTGCTATACAATTATTTCACTGGTTTTATGTGTGTGTCTGTGTATGGAAGGGGGCACACGGGGAGTGTTCTGTCACCTTTCAAATTGTGATTTAGTATATTTTATTGAGGCAAGAAATGAGTCAAAATTCAGATAAATCAACTGGGATCTCTACTGGGGGCAAAGGTTAATGTCAGGCTGAATGGGGAGCAGAACTTTGAACAGTTGATTGCTGCCTTTTGGAACAGCAAAACTCCCAGGCAGAGAGCAGAACACTAAATACATTTTTTCCCCTTAAAAGGCCATGATGCTTCTGTAATTGGCTTTTAGACAGCCATCACAAAGGCACAGAGATAGGTGGGGGTCGGGGGGAAGAGAGAGATTTGAGTGGGGAGTCAAGATACTAGTATCCTAATTCTTTTGTGGACCGCCTAGTTCCTGTTGCACACTTTTGGAACTTTCCTAAAGAATGGGAATTCATAGTGGTCAGTTGACTCTGACAAGGATTCAGTATTTGGACCTTTATTTATTTATTTATTTATT
Source organism: Pongo abelii (assembly GCF_028885655.2). NCBI lineage: Eukaryota > Metazoa > Chordata > Mammalia > Primates > Hominidae > Pongo > Pongo abelii. Next base: position 38,104,665 of record NC_071989.2, read on the forward strand.
TTTATAAAGAAAATAGGCCGAGCATGGTGACTCATGCCTGTAATCCTAGCACCTTGGGAGGCTGAGGCGGGCAGGTTGCCTGAGGTCAAGAGTTTGAGACCAGCCTGGCCAACATGGTGAAACCCCATCTCTACTAAAAATACAAAAAAAGTAGCTGCATGTGATGGTGTGCGGCTGTAATCCCAGCTACTCAGGAGGCTGAGGCAGGGGAATTGCTTGAATCAGGAAGGTGGAGGTTGCAGTGAGCTGAGATCGCGCCACTGCACTCCAGCCTGGGCAACAGAGTGAGACTCCGTCTCAAAAAAAAAAAAAAAAAAAAAAAAAAGAGCAAAAAGAAAATAGAGATGGAATCTCCCTATATTGCCTAGGCTGGTCTGGAACTCCTGGGCTCAAGCTATCTTTCCACCTCACCTCCCAAAGTGCTGGGATAACAGATGTGAGCCACCACCTCTGGCCAGTATTTGGATCTTTAAGCCAAAATATTCCAAGAGACCTCTATACCATATATTAATTACATAATAAACGGACTTCAATCTAGTCTCTTCTGCTCTTACCTAAAATACATGAATTGTTTGACTGTTTCCAAGAACGGCAACAGAGCAACATGACATCCACTCCTCTTTACTCTTACACCACCTCCTCCATTGCCTTCTCCATTTTTCCTCCATATGGGAACACTAATCAATCAATTCATGAATCCTCAACAATTATTTATGGGTTTAATAGAAGCAAGCAGTGAATGCGAGTGTGGATTTTATGGTCCCTTGAGTGTTTCAAGGTAATACATATCTCACTGATGTAGCAGCAGGGCCAGGACTCAGGTGAAGCCACCGAGGCACCTTTCTCACCTCATCCTAGTCCTGGCCCTGATTAGCAGAAACTTCAGGTTGACAGCCCCAAGTCCCACAGCCTCAAGTTGAGAGGAAGGCATGCCAGTGATCAAGCAACTCAAGTTGGAGCTCTGCCCCTGACAAGCTGTGGGAGCTTGGGAAACTTGTAGCCTCATCTATTTTTCTACCTATTTTTTTCTCTTCTTGCTCCTTCTCTCCCTCCCTGGGAATCTGTGTGAATAGATGAGATAATAAACCAGATTTTCTGAGTTCATAAGTTACTCCCTGGGAATAATTTATACTGCACAAATACTTTCCGGTCACTGGTGTATTATTTGGTAAATTACTGCCCTCCTGCAATGCTGTAAGTGGAACCCTAGTGACCTGAAAGAGTTAATGCCTCCCTGCAAACAATTAACTTACTCCTGGGGCATAATTTACACTCTAAGAGGATCTGGCAGACCATATGTGAAGCACTTGGAATTCTTTGAGAGAAAGGCGGCTCTAGAAATGTAAAGAATTAATATTACAGAAGGCGAATTTGCAGACCTTTCTTCGAGCAGTCTATCATGTAACTTCCCAGAAAAGTCCTGTAAGGTAGGTCATTGTTATCCTTTCCAGAGGCATTCTCTAGCCAATGGTAAGTCAGTGGATAATATACCTAGCATGAGGTTAGGGAATACCTATTTGTAGAATGACTTCACTATTTGAAAAATAATGGGTGAAAGATTGGGAGGTACATTTTAGAAATCTGAGTAAAAAACAAAAGCTAAAGTTAAGATAATTGTAATAAGTATCTGCTTTACAATCTTGAATAGTAGGAATGTGACCTAAATATAATGGGTCAATTTTTTATACAAACTCAGGGACACCAACATATTAGAATGTGGCATCTGTTTCAAAGTGGTCATCTGAGAAGACTATCTGTATATCCTAATATGCACCTGTCACTTGAAACACTTTTATAACCTGCAAACACAATTGTCATCCATCCAACAAATATCATTTAGGCATCTCCCTTCATAAGGCCCTGTGTTGGCAGTTGCTGAGGGACAAAGAAAAAGTCATGAGACAGCATTTCTGTATTCAGGGATGGCAGTTCTCTGGGTTTTGAGGGTGGGTTGAATTTTGAGCAAAGATCAAACCATCTGAAATCAATTCTAGTGAAAGAGGAGGGTTAAAACCAAGAGAAGATAATTTAGAGACTGCTCATGGCTCAGTGGTAAATTGCAATGATGGCCTCAGTTCTTCACCCTTCTCTGTATCTACGCTCTTTGCTATGTGATTCTGCAGTTCCTCTTGCTAAAGTGATGGTGTCTATTTCCCCATCCTCTGAATCTGAAGGGACATTGTGACTTGTCTTGGGCAGTAGAATGCAATGGTAGTGAGAGTGTGCCAGTTTTGAGCCAAGACTCACAAGGTAAACATGTTTCTACTTCCTCTTTCAAAGCTATGCCATTGCCAGGAGAACATGCCTGGGCTAGCCTGCTGGAGGATGAGAGGCGTGTGGAACAGAGCAGTATTGCTCCATTTGTCACAGGCAAGGTCAGTTTGGATGATCTGAGAGCCAACTGATTTCCCCTCCACTCTTCATCCCCAGACATGTAAATGAGCCTGTAAAGATCAACAGCACTGCCTCTTCAACCAGTCTGGAATAAGCAAGGAAGGCTTATTGTATACCCGTGGGATTTTGTGGTTGTTATGCAGCAACGTTATGGCAGTAGATCACTCACACAGCTTGTAAACTGATTCCAAAAGAGGAACTCTCAATGCTAAACAATCACAACATTTCTGGACTAAGTGATTGGTGTCTCCAGGTGACTACCAGGAGGCTGTAACATATGTTTGGAGAATAAATGTCCCAATGTTTATTGGGCATCCTTTCTCTGTTCTACTGCACTTCATACTTATTGTATGAAATTGCTTGTATGCATAGCCATGGCTGCATTAGACCAAATGTTCTGTAAGGGAAGGAACAACATTTTAAATGTTCACCTCCTTAGTATCTGGCACATAACTACTTGTTAAATGAATGAAAAAATGAAGACTGTCATTAGAAGTCACACCTTGCATTGTGTGCTTTTAGTAACTTTGGTCTATGCATGATATATGTTGGGTGTGTAATATGTAATCTTAAAAACTTAATTAATGCAATTACTTGACAAGATTATATATGCACATTACACCTTTCAAAAGGTGCAAAGGTATTTTCAGTGATAAGTGATTGTTTCTCTCATGCCATCTTCAAGCCATCCACTTCTCTGGTAACACAATTACCACTTTCTTATCAATTCTCCCGGAGAATGTGTAATCATTAAAATAAAGCTTTTGTCTAGGAAAGAAATAACATTTTCAGCCATTACTTTTTTATAAGTTTGCACATTTTACTATTCGTTTTCTTTTGGAGGCTGGACCAATTGGATGTAGCCCTTATGTTCTTTGCTAGAATGTTTTGAAAGCTGTTTCCCCAAGTTTGTTCCTTTAACATTTTTTTTTTTTACTTTTAATTGACAAATGATAATTGTATGTATCTGTGGGGTACAACATGATGTTTTGATACATGTATACATTGTAGAATGATCAAATTAGGCTAAATAACATGCCCATCACCTCAGATACTTAACATTTCTTTGTGATGACAGCATTTAAAATAGTTCTTTTAGCTATTTTGAAATCTACAACACATCATTATTGTTAATGGTAGTCACCATGCTGTGTAATAGATCACCAGAACCTACTCCTTAGCTCCAACCAAAACTTTGAATGCTTTGACCAGCATCTCCCCTTTCCCTCCTTTTTCCTCCCTCCCCCTGCCGGTCCTCCCACCCTGGCGTCTGGTAACCACCACTCCAGAAATTCAACTTCTATGAGTTTGACTTTTTAGATTCCATTTTTGATTCAGCAACTTTCCTCAGGTTGTTTAAGGTTTGAATGCCGCTGGAATTCACGCAGCTGTTTGTTTCTTTGCCTGTGTACTTCTATCACATGAGCTGTTAGGCCAGCCCTGGGAGCCTGGTAATTACCACAGAGCCAGGCAGCAGAGGGAGCAGATAAACTTGAAACACTGGGCTCTCCAGGTGACAAGGATCAGGAGTTCTGAACCCCTAGAAAGAACCTCTATCATGGAGAACCCAGGCTCTCTATTTGATGACTATAGTGGGGTGAGTATAACTGGAATTTAAGACTCGTGAAAGAATCTTTGCAGACTGGCATGTTGTTTCTGTTTTACAACAATGCAAAGATTTATAAACTGGTGAAACCATGTTGGCCTGCTCCGGAATAAAGCTGGCATTGTATCTTTTAAGGCATGTTTTGGGGGTTCTATGAAGTGGTTTAAACCAAAGCCACAAGAACAAGAAAAAATTTATTTTGAGATAAATCTTCCTAGACTGCCGACTCATAGAATTTATGTGCTAAAGATGCATACTTTATTCTTTTCGACAATTAAGTGGTTTAAAAATATTCTTCCTCATGGTTCATTGAATTTCAGGTTCAACTAATTTTTAACAAGCACAAAATATGTACTAGGTACTCTATTAAATATTCACGTATATATTTTCTTATCTAGGGAAATGTAGTGTTCATTAAATATTATGTTACAAAGCTCAAAGCAAGAAAATGATTAAGAAATAAAATGACTTGTTTTATATCTGCTACATGGTTTGCATAATCTTAGTTTGTGTAACATGGTTGCTCATAATCTCCCTAGACGTCTTTTGTGGGTTTGATACCAGATTTAGCATGATTCATTTACATTCAGATGATGGCAAATCTCAGAGAAGAAAAACTGCAGCAGAGCATGCATGGGATGTGAGTTTTTTTCTTTTTGATTGAGGGACTGTTTCATCAAAACATTGTTTCAAACAGATGTGTTCTAGTGTTTACTGAAGGGAGAATTCAAGCCAGACTGATTAATTAGCAGTTAGTCAAACCATTTCCCTGCTCCTATCTGGGTAGTCTAGGGATTGTGAAGCTGTCAGTAGGTTATAGTCAGACAATGGAAAAAAATGACAAACAGCAACTAAACCTCAGATCACCATGCTAAGGTGTAAAATACAGTGTTCTAACCACTCTGCATTGTTTTTTATTGGAGCATAAGTTTTTACGAGTGGGTGTGATAGGACTAAGGCAGAGGTTGGCAAACTTTTTCTGCAAATGGCCTAATAGTAGATATTTTAGGCTTTGTGGGCCATACAGTAGTTTACAACTACTGACTGCTTTAGTGCTGTAATTGCAGCACCTGTATAGGTGGGTCTCATTTTCAGAAAGGTCGGATTAAAAATCTAGACTTGCAAAACAGAGATTAGAGGTCAAATAGTCTGAAGTTTAAACTATTCTTCATTTTATGGAATAATTTATCTTAAGATTTGTTTAGTGACATAATTGGTGCACTTTAAATGATTTTGTTGATGAATATATGATTTCCACATAATTTAGTTTATATAGTGTGTGTATACACACACACGCACACACCTATTGCATTGTATTGAGTTAGGTAGACCTATAAATTGATTAATTGAAAAATCATGAATAAAATAATCCTTTAGAATAAGATGTGCACTAATATGAACTTATTAAACATCTCAGAGTTTTAGGGTACCATAGCAAATGACATTTCCCAAGGAATTAAATACCTATTCCAAAAATCAAGTTATACACAAATTATACACTCTGTTCATACAGGTCAAATATTCAGTGCACATATTCCCACATTGTGTAGGATATTGAACCAAAGGTCCCTCAAAACTCTAAGATTCTTTTATTATATAAGTGCCATTTGACCTTGAAGTTTTCTGCTTTCCTTAAATACTGCAACTTTATGATTATAGTAGAATTATCTTTATATCCAAGTTCCAAGCTCATAGCTCATAGTTCATTCATTCACCTATTCATTTATTTGTTCATTCATTTTTTAAGCTCGTATGTGGTCCCACTCTCATGGAATTTATGGCCTAGAAGAGATGAACGTTAAACATGAGTGTAATCATACTGATGAATACATAACCTCATGTAGCTTAGTGATCTGAAGAAAGGAACACTACACTATGTAAGGACATAATGAAGGAACCTGATCTTGACTGGGGATCAGAGAAAGCTTCTCTGAGGAAGCAATGCTTGAGCCGAGAGCCAACATGTGAATAGGAGTTAATTAGATGAAAGAGTATAAGTGAATAGAAAGCAGCATTCCTAAGAGAGGTACAGTGTGTGTGTTAGCCTACTCGTCTGTCCGTCTGTCCATCCATGCATCTAAGCATCTGTGCATCCATCCATCCATCCATCCATCCATCCATCCATCCATCCATCCATCCTTCCATCCATCCAGTTTTACAAAACAGTACAGTACCAAGTGATCATAGAGATGCAAACAAGTAGAAATCATCTGTGTTTTCTAAGTCTGTAAGTCCATTTGGAAAGACTAGAGAAGTACACTGGAAAAAAAAAATTCTTAGAAAATGTTCAGAGGTTATTTTAAGTAACAGTAGGTGTGAGGCAATTTCAGCAGTTGCTCTTGTTCTTATGGGAATGGGATTTGCAGCTCTCCTGGGCATCGACCTCACTCTACTTTTTCCCCATGAGAAAGGTGCAGAGTGTAGAGGATAAGACTCAGGTGCTAGCAGCATAACCATGCTTCCATGGGAACTGCAATTTGCCATTAAAAAAATGAAGAAAAATCTTGCATTAACAAAGGAATTTGTTTAATTTGACGATGAATTACTTTTTTTCTAGTGCTTTTAGGATTAACCGAAAAGCAAAATTCTGTTTTTTTTTTAAATGGGATTTAAATTAGTATCTATTCTGCATAGACTTAATCATCTCATAGTGACTTCCCTGAATATGGTTGCTTATATTGAAATCGGGGTAGTTTGGGGCTCACTTGTAGTGATTAGCAAATTATCCATTTGCATTTGTTATCAGGTTAATGGTAAATGTTCCACTGAGTTCACAGAATCTTGGCATTAAATTTATAAGTGCAATTGAGCTTAGAGGTCAATCAATCTAGTATAACTCTCATTTTACACAAGAAGAAATTGAAAGCCAAATAGGTTAAGTGACTTGTTCAAGCCACTTAAAAATTTATGTCCCAATTCACTCCATAGACTTTTGTGATGGCTGTATAAGTAAACACTGGATCTAGGATCTTCTAACTCTAGGTTCAGTATAAGGGGCTTTGGGGTGTAATTCTCTGCACTCAAATTCCTGCCATTTACTAGTCTTGTGACTTTGGAAAAATTATTTACAGTCTTATCATCTATAAAAGAGGATAATAATTGTACCCCTCTCACTGTATTGTTGTGAAGACTAAAATGCATGAGAAGAGCCACGCTTGCAGTAAATGCTCAGTAAGTGGTTTGCCATGTGTCTTGCTTTGGTCAATAGGAAGGACGGAAGTGACTGTGTGTCAGTTCTGAGTGAGACTTCAATAGGCATGGCAAGTTTCTTCTGCCCTTTTGTGCTCCTGGACTCAACCATGTACTGGGAAGTCACTCATCTTAGAGAAAAGAGACATGGAACAAATCTGAACTATTATGACTGATGTCACTGTGAACATTCTTGAACAAGTCTTTTTTTTGTGGACATATGCATTCATTTTCTTCAAGTATTAAACCTAGGAGTGGAATTACATTAAAAGGGGTCAAATGGTTTTCCAAAGTGGTTGTACCATTCTGTACTCTCACCAGCAATGTATAAGGGGCCCAGTTGCTCTACATCCTCACCGGTACTTAATATTGTCAGTCTTTTAAATTTTATCCACTGTGGTGGGTGTTTGATGGTATCTCATTGTTGGTAGCCTACTGAGTTGAAAAAAGTTTCTTGTTTATTTGAAGATTTCTAATACTAGCTTCTAGGTCCTCCGTTTCACCCTCAAGGAGGGCTGCACGAAGTTTGACTAAGCCCAGACCCAATCTTGTCACTCAGCCTTCCTGGTCTTATGCTACCAATTGGAATTAGCCAGACCAAGTACCACGTAGCCCAGAAACACCCAGCCAGTTCACTGGGTATTTATTCAACCTCCCAGGTGGCTTAGAGGCCACTGCTTAGAGGCCAAAGCTCAGTTCTCATAAGTGGCAAATGTATCTGTGAATGTGATGTGGAGGTATTGAAGATCTTTCCTATACTTTCCATGTATTTAGTGAACAGCAAAAATTCTTACATTTTGGTAGACTAAAATCACATTGTTCTTTTGTAGCTCACAGACGAAAAGCCTACTCAGGACTTTGCCTGGGATGGACAGCATGGAGATGTTATGGTAGTTGCTACAATAAACTTTCTAAACCTTTCTGTCTTTCTGGTCCCCTTTCTACTTTCCCCTTCTTCCTTTTTTCTCTCTTCTTTTTCTCCTCCCCTCCCTTTTTATTTCTTCTTCCTTGTTCTTCTTCTTTCATCAGCTGAGAAAGAGTTTAACAAAACATCTGAATGCATACAAAATCATCAGAAAAACACAAATTTCTGGAACATCGATATATGCCCTAATCTTTTCTGAATTTAATGTAGAACTGATTTATATCATATAGAATTTTAATATGTATATTATTGATTTCTACTTTGTCTTGTTATTATTACTTCCTGTAGTTCTTTCCACATTTCTAGATAACCCTAATAATTGTGATTCTTAATGGCAATAAGAATCATTGTATTATCACACCAGCCTGCTGAGCCATTTCACCACACCAATATGCAATATTCTGTTGTATGAATGTAGCCATATTTATTTGACCCATTCCCTTTTATTAGACATTTATGTTACTTCCAGTTTGGAGTATTAATAATAATGCTACAGAAAACATCTATAAAACATAAAAACACTTTAGGCTGGAGATGGTGGCTCACACCTGTAATCCCTGTACTTTGGGAGGCTGAGGCAGGAGGATTATTGGAGCCCAGGAGTTTGGGACTATCCTGGGTCAACATAGCAAAACCCTATCTCTACAAAAAAAATACAAAAATTGGCCAGGTATGGTGGTGGGCACCCGTAGCCCCAGCTACTTGAGAGGCTGAAGTGGGCTACGCTTGACCCTAGGAGGTTGAGGCCGTCGAGATGTGATCAGGCAATGGCACTGCAGCTTGGCCTACAGAGCGAGACCCTGTCTTAAAAAAAAAAGGAAGACAATATGCTTTTACATAAACGTTTATTTGCATTTCTGCTTATTTTCTTAGGATTAATTTCTAGATGTAGAATTTCTGAGTCAAAGGGTGATAAACCTTTTAAATGTTCTTTGCCACCTAACCAATAATATTTCAGGAAAGCCCAACCAACTTTGTTCTTAAAATTAATATATGAGAATGCCTATTTCATGGGAAATGAAAACATTTTGAAAATATTGTATAATTAACAAAATCTTTATTTTTTAAAATTACAAAGCAACACCTATTACCTCTCTGCTGTCAAAATTCAATCTTAATGGAAATGCATGATTATTTCTTTAGATGTTGGGATGAAAGCTGGATTATGTTTTGGGCCTTGCCCTCTACTTTGCAGGTTTTACAGGCAGTGGTAGATGCTGTTGAGTCAGGATCTGAGGACAGTCAGTGACAGTAGTAGGATTTTTCAGTGTGTCTTTGTCAGCAGCAATCAATTTGTAGGTCTTCTCCCGTCCTCCCTTCTTGGTGGTCGTTAGCGCTGTTCTTCAAATCTTTCTGGATCTTTGACTTTCAGGCACAGAGTAGGATTTCACTTCCTGGCCCCCTTGTCATTGGGTGACTGGTGGCTGGGCCATGTGACCAGTTCTGGGCAATAAGATATGAGTGGAGATACTGTGTGTCACCATTAGATCAAACATTTAATTGCCAGTTCAAGGCTGTGCAGAGCTTTCTTCCCCTCCCCCATATGCCTGGCAATGTAGGAATTGGTGGCCACTTCCTCAGCCTGGGTTTTGGAGTAAGGAGTAAGGAGTGGTCCCACCCTCCATCTCCCCCCTGCCACCCACCCCCCCCGCACTGACCTGAGATGGATATGTAGTAGAGTGAGAAAGATGCCTTTTTATTTTTATTTTTTTTGCCATTGAGATTTTGGGGAATGGTTATTACCCCAGTACAAGCCAACCTGTTCTGACTGTTATTCCTTCTCCTGTTTCCCTTCCTTCCAACATGTATGGCTAACACACCCCTATCTATCCTATAGTCATAAAGCCTTTGCCATGAGCCTGATGGTTGAGAGTCAACAGAAATAGACTTGAAGCTCATATGTTACATAGCCGACATAAAATGCTTGTTATCTACAGTTACCACTTAATTTTATAAACTATATATGACATTAAACAAAAAAGAAGTACTTTTGTTTATTCAGAAAGGTACAAAAGCAATTAGACTGTTGGTTGCAGGACAGGAAGGCAGGGTGCAGGGAGTAGGTGATGCTGGCCAGCTCACAGAAAGACTGATGTTTCACCAGGCTGGGCTGTAGCTGGTCTAGTCAGTAGCTTTAAGCTTCCCAAAGTAGTACAAAAAGGCTTAAGCCTTTATCACTTGAAAACCGTCAAAAGAGTTTTCCTCCATGTGCACAGATAGGCAGGGTGTGTGTGTGTCTCTGTGTGTGTGTGTGAGAGAGAGAGAGAGAAAGAAAGAGAGAGAGAGAGATTGTGAAGAAACTATTTGCCAGTGGAAAATAATGCCCCCTTTTAAACAAGCTGAAAATATCTTGATATAAGGCAGTGTGGTCTTGCTCCCATGTTTACAGAGGAATCCTTTCATGCAGCCATGATGTATGGAGGATTTAAACCATCGAGATCCTTTATGCTAACAGACCATTTGTCTTGGATTTTCTAGGTTTCCAGATTGTCTTCAAGGAGTACATCATTGACTCTGAAATTAGCTATTGTGTGGACAGATATATTACACGTCTCTAAATTATCATGTTGCAGGAACTTGTCATTCTAACACTTTAATGGAGTCTAGCTCTGTGTCAGCCCTCCCTCTGTCCTGAGACTTTGTCACATGGGTAATTCAGATGTCAGTGTCTTTGCCCCGCTTCCTTGCTTTTCATTAGGATCAACATTTCCAGCTCCTGTTTTCTAGTTATCTTTCTTTTTGTTTCTGTGATATTTTCAAACCTGGGATTTTCCCTTAAGGGAAAAGTGGGTCTTTTGCTTGGGAAGCATGCTTGTCTTCCCCAGTTGCACTCCAGGGCCCTTTATTAGTGCGCTTTTAGACTTTTGGGGGAACTAAAACCTTTTGGTTGCTGAATTGTGTGTGTCCCCTACCATCACAGAAAAGAAAGAATGTGTATTCTTTCTCTTTTAAAGTCAGTTAAAGTCTTGTCTAGAGAATGCTTGAGGACTTCCCTGAAGGATGCCTCAGGATGGCACTAACCCACCAGATGTAGGCACTCTAGGATGAACATCTTTCTCCTTCCAGAAGGCTTTCCTTCTAGCCCAGTGGCTCTAGTAGTTTATCATCTGCATCAGAATCACCAGGGTGGTTGTTATTGTGCAGATTCTTGGGTTATACCCTAGACCCACTGAGTGTTAGCCTTTTAGGCCTGGGACCCAGGAATCAGCATTGTAACAGGCAACCCAGGTTTTGAAGCCCTGCCTCCTGGCAGATCTCTCACTGTCTGCAGATCATCTCCTAAATAAGCATCTCACTTCACCTACAACAAAGCCACTGACTCCACTGTCTCCACAAGGCCTGGAGGGAAGGAAGATGGCTCCCTGTCTCTTCTTGCAAAACTTTCCTTTGGAGCTGGGCCTGGTGTCCTCGAATGAGAGAGACTTGCAGGAAAGCCAGTGAACAAGACTTAGTAAATGCACAAGGAATGAAACACAGAGATGTCAGAGCCTCTTCTGGCCAGGGATGGTGGAGCACCGTGTAGTTTTTTCTACAAGCACCATGTAGTTTTTTCACGCATTAGTCCTCAAATATTTATTATGTGCTTACCATGTGCCAGGCACCACTCTAGGTGCATTCTGTCCAAACTTGCGTTTCCCATCTTTTTGTCAGATATGAAAAATGAAGCTGAAATTTAAGTCCCAAATTATCACCAAATAGGCAGGACCAGCAAAATAATTAGGAGACAAATTTCTGCCTTTTTCTGTGTGTGTGTGTTGTATGTGTGCCTCTGTGTGCTTTTGTGTCACACATACTCATGTGGGTTAGATTTTATTAAATAGCTCGTCTTTTCCAAGCATATGTATATACTTTATTCATTTTATTACTTCATTTGAACATTTGTTTATTCATTCAGTAAATAGCCATTCATTCATTCATTCATCTAATATCTATAATAGGTCTGCTGTGTGCCAGTCTAATTAGTAGGTACTAGGGATACAATGATGAGCCAGACCAAGTTCTTGCCCTCATGGAGCTTTTATGTCAGAGTAAACGATGCTCTTGTGTGCCTTATTGAATACCTAGATTTCCTTTTCTGTAGGGATCATCGTTTCAACAGATTGCCAACAGAAAGCCCTGCCCCGTGCTTTCCTCCCTCCTGATTTCACAATGTCCTTTTCCGCAAAGATGCCTTTCCAGACATTTATTTACATGTCTGAAATATTTATACACAAAACTGGGGAAGATGAATTAAAAGTGTGAACTCTACATGGCACTGAAGTCTAAAGAGGAAGTGAAGCTGTTCAGCTGTGAGTTTTGACTGGCTCTCACTGGGAAACCCCTTTCAAGCAAAACCTTCATGGGGCAACACACTTCAAAGAGGTTCCCAGTCATGCCGTGTTTAAAACTTGTTAATTGGACCTAATTGCGAACAGTTGCTCAGTTTAGCCACTGTTTGGGTTGGCATTTAAGTACGATAGATCTAGGTCAACTTTTTGTTACATTATATTCATATTGGTATCGTAATATATTTGTTATAATCTTAGAATTTGTCACCATCCAAAGGATTATGAGATAATAAATAAAAACACGGAGACAACATGTTTGTCAAGCCCTGAGGTCACAGCCAAGTACAAAAGCACTTGGGAGCAGATGCCTATTTGATACACTGTGCGTAGTCATGGCACTTCACTCACACACATGGGAAGATTTCCAACAACAACAACAAATCCGTGGTGTTTGCTGGAAGCACTGAATGATCTTTTATTGTCCATTTCTTATTCATTTACCTATTGCCTTTTAATGCCATACATTGCAGGAACAAGGGGGACACTAATAAATAGTAGTTTATTAGGTGAAATTGCTATTGGATCTAGTTTGATACAATATTCATGTTTCCTAAGAATCACTTGGGGGAACAACTTATTGGTTAAATGTGAAGAGGTGATTTGGAAAATATTTAACAAGTGGTAAGGCACGAGCACTGAGCAATTAGAAGGAATACTGGCCGTAGTAACTGGCATGGCCATACTCAGGCATACTTGTTGTATAGCAACCAAAGTGTCTATTATCAAGCAAGTTATCACTAAGGGTAACTAGAACATGATGCTGCTGGGATTCAGTGTAAAACATGCACCTCAGAGTTATCTTACTCTAGGAGTAAGAGAGCCAGGGTATTTCTACCAACTCCTGCCCATCATTGGTTGAAGGCAGTCCTGCCATGCAAGTGGCTTAGTGGGCTCTGGAGGTCTGAGGATGCCTTTATGCAAAGAAATGCTGGTTTGGCAACTGCAAGTCAGACTACTGAGTACTGAAGTGATGAATGCCTAGGGGTATGGGTGGGCACCAGCAGCACCTACTATGGTGGTAGGGGGGCATTTGAGGATGTTGGTGGGGGCTGATCATGAAATATTTCTCTCTCTGCATTAGCCATGTCAGTAGAAATAGCCTCCTTGAGGTTATTTGAAACAAATTGATACTCAGATTACATCTTATAAATTAAATGGGATTGAGGGAGTAGAGCATTTAATGAAAATGATGATGGTCTTGAGAACAGTGTAAGCAGTTAATACTAATTTGTTCTTCTATGTGATAAGCGTGGCTTCTCCTTTTTCCAGATGAGGACATTGAGGATCAGAGATGTTGAAAAACTTGCCCAAGGATGCACAAGTGGAATGGTAAAGACAGGATTTGAATTCTGACCTCTCTGACTCCGTGTCACAAACTCCTGAAAGTGTGAAAGTTTTAACACAAATTCCTTCCCTGCTCTTTCTCTCTCTCCCTCCCCACGCCAACTTTTCTCTTTCAACAAATATTTGAATACTTACTATGTGCTGGGCACTATTTTAAGCACCACATAGCAAAGAAACAATTTTGGTCCTTTTTGATCCTGATGATCCCCCATCCCTCCCTTAAATGGTTTTTCCTTCCCCAGGTCCTTCCCTAACTTTTGTGGGGCCCTGCAAGTGTAAAAACAGAGGCTCATATACCATACCTAAATATTTAAAAATGATAAATCAAGCTGGCAAAGTGTTAAAGATGCTCCATCCTCCTGCCTTGATAAAGACACTTGTGCACAAGGGCTGCTGTGCACTGAGCATCTGTGGGGTTTGGAGCACCATGCAGGAATGTGGTGGCTCAGAGGGTGTGGACACTTAGCCCATGGCCTGTGGCCTGTCCCTCATCTCTTCCCACCCTGGCAGTCCCACATAAGGGAGTGGTACACATATGTGTGTGAACATCCTAGCCTACACATCCAAGCTGTATCCCCACAAACAGCACCCCGTGGCTTAGGGGTGTGTGCACTGGCGGTGTGACTTGCCTTGGAGAGAAAAGGCCTGGGGAGAGCTCTGGAAGTGGACTTAAGACCACTTGGACAGGGGATTCAGGGTCTCTGGTACCCAAGACATAGTCTGAAAGAGGAGATGCAGGCTGCAGGCTCCAGGTGGGTACATCTCTGTGCCCCTCAACTCTTCACTCCGTAGGAAAGGGAACAACCAGAGGAGTACTAGGGATCCCCCTTTCCTGGGCCTAAGAGTAACAGCGCTCCTCCCTGTTCTATTTTGTCTTCCAAATTCCACTTTCACATGTGGATATTTTTTGAGATTTGGCCATCTGAGGATTTTTATAAAGGAAAATGTGGAATTCAAACACTCTACTTGTTGAACAGAGAGCAGGTCCATTGAGGTGGGCAGATGGTAGATGTTACTGGAAGTGGAGGAGTGGGATTGTGGAGAGACCCGTTGGCCTCTCTGGAGCTACATGGACTTCCCTGCATTCAGCAGCCCTAGTCTACAAAGGGAGAAGCTATGCTATCCCGGCCTTCTGTCTTGAGACCTTGATGGGTTCATCCCAAACCTCGGGAAGTGGATGCAGTTTAGCAGGATCAGCTCTGCGCCCTGTTCACTCCTCCAGCCATGAAGACTGCAGCTCTGGATAGACTCCTAAAGCACACACGAAAGCAGTGCTTCCTTTACTGGGCCAGATTCTCCCGGGGGAGAAGACAGAAGCCCTCCAACCTGAGCAGTATGTGCTCATGCCAGTGTGCATTTGCCTGTCTCCCCTGGGGAAGGTAGATCGTTTAAATTCTTTATTTATTAAGCCTGCACAATGTGGTAGAACACTATAGCAGACAGTCCTCGATGTTTAATTCTTAAGAAAGTAGGAAACTATGTATACATTTCCCTCCATTTAAATTCTATTCACTTCTCTCTTTGTGTTAGGGGAGGTACTGAGGAATGCTGTTTTCATTTGCTTTTACTTTTAACATGGTGTTACTCAGAACCAGTAGGGTATATCTATTAATATATCTGTATCTATATCTGTATCATCTATCTATCTATCTATCTATCTATCTATCTATCTATCTATTATCTACCCGTCTATATTATCTATCTATCTATCTATCTGTCTGTCTGTCTGTCTGTCTGTCTTGTCTGTCTGTCTGTCTCTCTTATCTGTCTATAGATAGATATATGAGAGGGGATTTTTTTTAAGGTTTTTTTTTTTATACAGGATCTCCCTCTGTCACCCAGGCTGGAGTACAGTGGCACAATCGTAGCTCACTGCAAGCCTCAAACTCCTGGGCTCAAACGATCCTCCAGCCTCAGCCTCCTGAGTAGTTGGAACTATAGATACACACCACTGTGACTGGCTAATTTGTTTAATTTTTATTTTGTAGAGATGAGTGGAGTCTTGCTATACTGCCCAGGCTGATATCAAACTGCTGGCCTCAACCGATCTTTCTGCATCAGCCTCTCAAAAGTGTTGGGATTACAGGCGTGAGCCACCGCAACCAGCTGGAAGCTGGATTTTTAATGTTTCAAAGTAGAGCAAGTGGGGTCGCCCATTAGGGAACACATCCCAACACGTTTTCTCCTCTGGGTGGCTCCCATGTTCATATCTCACAAGGTGCTCTGTGCTTCAGGATGTCTCCTCAGTTGCTCTTCAGCCTCCTCTCGCTACACGGGCCAAGGGCACTGTTTGATGTTTGCAGCTTGTCCTCTTGCCTCCCTTCAACCCTTCAACTTATCTCTTTCCATTTGCATTATCCCTGGCCAGGTATGTGCTGGGGGTCACTCATACGGACTCACAAAGGCCAGTGTTAAAGTTTCAAGAATGTTGTGAGCCACTTATTAAATACAGCCATTATAAAAGTGAAATGGCCTAAACTTACATTTAAATATGTTTCATTAAAATCAAAGGTAGTAATAATAATACTCAAAATTCATTACTTTCAAATTATTTTACTATATGTTACTATTATCTATGCTGTTGGGATTATTTCAGTCTATTGTAACTGCAGGGTGGAAATATTGTATAACAGTGTGCTCTGCTATGCCCTTTTCCCAACTGTGTGTTTCATGATGTCTTGTTGGAGCTTGAAATCAGCCATGGTTGTAGTATTTATTTCATGTAAATTGGTAAACATTATGAATCAGGAGTCCGTCCCTTATCCGGAGAGCCTGTTGTTAACATTTACCAGCACACCATAATCTGTAGCTCTCAAATCCTTAGATCAGAGTTTCTCAGTTCTAGCACTATTGACATTTTAGGCCAAATAATTCTTTGTTTTTTTGGGGGTGTCACTTGCATTGTAGAATGTTGAGCAGCATTTCTGGATGCCAGTAGGTTCCCCTCCCCAGTTGTGACAACCAAAAATGTCTCCAGATGTTGCCAAATGTTTTCTGGGGGATAAAGTTATCTCCACTTAAGAACCACTGGCCTAGACAACATTATCCTTTAATGCAAGTGACTTGCTATTCTTCCCTTTTTAAACTTTAACATGCATCTGACAAATATTCAGTGCCCATTATGCATGTAAATACAATGATGAGCAAGATAAGCATTGTTCCTGTCTTCATAGAACTCCAGTCTAAAATCATGGACTAAGCTGGAAATATACTGAGTATCCACTAGGACTAGAACATGCTATCTGCATGCTAACGTGCTCAGTAGGTGATCTTGATCTTTATTAATTCCATTAATACTAATTGCAACATTGTATAATGTTTGCATTTCCCCTTCAGGTGACTGTTGTCTCTTGGGCACAGGTAGCTGCCAACAGGTGAGCCTCTCAGGGGATCACTGGTAGATCTAGGATGGCAAATAGCTTCTTTAATATGACAGCCTCAGTGTAGTGGCTGGCAAGGAGCTGCGATTGGGAGGAACTGGAAGTCACACCCAAGCTCATTGAGCAAGCATGCCGTGAGTGCCATGAGTAAGTAGTCCCAGCTGATGAGCTTATCAGGGGGTTGCCAGCGGGGGGACTGCCCAGGGTGGAGATGGAATGGGAGACATAGCCATACCTCAGAAGGATATGCAGCTCCTGCAAAGACCTAAGTGGAGCTGGGTCAGCCTGGCCCTGGTAAGCACACAGCAGGCATTGATCAGCCACAGACTTCAGCATCGAGGCCTTCCAGGGTGGGAACTAGATGAACTGGAGGACAGGCCAGGAACCTGCACATATGAATCATGTGGGCCAAGGACCTTCCTCCCCTTTCCTACCACCATGAAGCAGACCCTTCCCCCAGGAGTCATCTTGAAGAAAAATGGGAAAGTGGAGCGGTGGTAAGGGGTAGGGGGTGCTGCAATACCAAAATATCCAGAAGGCATTTAAAATTATTGGACTAGATGACATTTAATTTTCCTTCTTTACTCAGTAAAGTGAAGGGCTCAGGAGAAAGATTGGATCAATTATAGAAAATAATGAAGGTACATTTTCTTTGCGTAACTAAATGTAGGGTAAGTACATTTTGAATTTGCTAAAATTGTCTTTGCTCTGCCTCTGTACACATGTGTGCACACGTGCACACACACAAATGGCACTTCTGGGAGTTCTTCCTTGCTACCACCTCCTCTCAATAATCAATGCTCACAAAAGCATTTGTGAGAAATGTGGAGTTTACTGTGGAGATTCAAAGGGAAGATGATGGAGGTTTCACTGTAACCCCCACAACAAACAGATTCATATTCCCCTTTGATACTGTGTTCATCATTTCCAACATATACCTTTTTCCTAGTTGAGTATTTGAAATCTTGGAAACCAGACTCTGTCTTGCTGTGTTGGTGTGTCATAGTATAATTGGCAGCATGTTTCCTTTGGTGGCAATACATAAGACAATGGTGTGTCTTATGTTGATTACTTCTTATATTTGATAAAATCTTTTAAGTCTACTGCTTTGCAGTCCTTCCTCAACTGCAAGCAGAGGCTTCCCCACTGAGGCCATTGAGTAAAGTGGTTCAAAGTACAGTCTGGAGTCAGACCATCACTCACTATCTCCACCATTCACAAGCCAGGTAACCTTGGGCAAGTTACTGAAGGGTTCAGGGGCTTTGTTTCCCCACCTGTGCAGTGGGGATAATATTATTAACTGCTTCATTGGGTTGTAGTAAGAATTAAATGAGTTGATATATATAAAGAAATTGGAACAGTGTCAGGTGGTGGTGACTTCTAGAAAAGTAGTTGTTCTTACATGTATTACCTCTTTAGTCCCCTCCCACACAGGCCCTGCCTCCTGTTACCTATTGCTTTTTCTTTCCTCCCTTATTTTATAAATAATACTTCAGTGACTGCTGTTTGCTATTTGAACACAAACTTGAGATCTCTCCTCTCCTTCCCAAATGGCTTACCTAAGTATTTACTCTAAACAAATATGTTGTCTTTTAGAGATACTCTGATAAGTAAAGGTTGCTGTATGTAGTAACATATTTTTATCATTATTTCTGATGCATCTATGGTAGATGCAAGAGATAGTAAGGTATGAGCTTGACTGGAGCTGAGCTAGGTTGTTGGGGAACATTAGGAGATAGGATGGAAAAAAGATAGGTTGGAGACAGATGGCACTTGAAGAATCTCCCCTTTGAAATCTTTGGTGAAGTCTACAATATGATACCTCTCCATACATCTCTTAGGAGGCTTCGTATTTTGATGACAGCCTTGAATGCTAGGGACACCCAGCCACACTGGCTAACCCACACAGGGTGGAGAGGACTTTCACCCTCTTCAATTCACTGTGTATGGGTGGCAATGTTTCTTCCCACATATATGGCTGGCCCTAGGAGACAAGTCAGGGTATGTGAGCTGTGGATGTGAACTGAGAGAACAGTTGGGGCTTAGGTGAAAAGTGGAGATTCAGGAACTCTTCAGATATAGTGGTCTTAGGGAAAGATAGATGTATTAGGCCATTCTTACATTGCTATAAAGAAATAACTGAGACTGGGTAATTTATAAAGAAAAGAGGTTATATTGGCTCATAGTTCTGCAAGCTATACAGGAAGCATAGTGCTGGCATCTGCTCAGCTTCTGGTGAAACCTCAGGGAGCTTTTAATCATGGCAGAAGGGGAAGGGGGAACAGGCATGCCACAAGTTGAAAGCAGGAGCAAACGAGAGAGATTGGGGATGGGGGGGGTGGGTGTTACAGACTTTTAAATGAGCAGGTCTTATAACAACTCACTCACTATTGTGAAGATGGCACCAAGCCATGAGGGATCTGCCCCCATGATCCAAACACCTCCCACCAGGCCCCTCCTCCAGCGTTAGGGATTACAATTCAACATGAGATCTGGGTGGGGACAAATATCCAAACTATATCACTAGGCAGTAACAAAGAGACACCCGGCCCTTCTGGGTTCAAGGTGTGCCACAGGCCTGCATGTCCTCCTAAGCTTTTCTTAGGTGGTGCCAGAGTTTGAATGGCTGCAGTCCTGGCATATTCCTCAGTGAGGCTGGAAAAAATAATCCACTCCTGCAAATGGAAAATTTCTTCTGTGTAGGGTGAGCACTTCCAGCTCCAGAAATGAAACATGCTAAAGGCAGAGTGTGACTTGGCATGGGGTGACCAGTATCCCAACTGATCGGTCCTCTACCCTGCTAGTTCATTTTGCTGGCAATCTTGTCCATAGGGCAAACAACTTTCTAGCTGGTCACCTTTGGAACAAAGTAAGAATTTTTGAAAGAGGATTTAAAAAAATTCTTTTTTGGTTTGTTTTGGGTTTAATGAGTCAATGCTTTATTTTACTATGAGTGTTTATAACCAAACCTAAATGTATGTAGGATCTTGAACCTCCCCCACAACTATTTCCTATTTGTTCCCAGAAAAATTCCAATGCCAGATTTTGCCATAGCAACCAGAGGCAAATATCAAGACAGCAATAAAGAGCAAGCTGGAAAAGGGTTTCCCTACAATGTGGCTTGAGTTTCTGTAGGGCATTCCATCCTCCGTGTGGAGCCCTGGAAGGCAAGAGGGGGCCCTGCGGTTCCTCGTGGGGGGTCTGGTAGAGTCCAGCTTTGCCAGCATCCAGGACCCACTAGGAAATGTGTCTCTCAGGCAGCTGGGCTGGAGTGGAAGGATCAGCTTGCCTGTTCCTCGGGCTTGGCACCTGTTTTGTGTTGATCTTTATTTTTGTATATCAATTTTTCAAAATTGAATGTATTGAATTATTATTTTTCCATTATGCTTTTCCTCTGGGCAGTTAGTAAACAAGCCTATTATGTATTTCCTAGTTGTCCCCTCAAGTGCTCTTTGGAAGAAGGCAGTGCGTATATATAAGTAAGCAAATGAAACCAAAGAACAGGAGGTTCTTCCAATATCTGCCCATGATGTCCCTCATTCTGTGTCCTTCCTTTTTGTCATGATTGTTATGGTAATGTTAGGAAGTCCCACTTCTTGCACATAGGTGAAGTCATCTCACTACAGTATAGCCTTCTTGCTGAAAGAACTTTGGGCTTCCAAGTTACTTCAGGTGCTGGTTTGGATTAGCGGTGTGTTGATAGATGTTTAACAACTCGCTCGCAGACATAAAATTGCCTTGATTTGTAGAGCTGACTTGCTGATTTCTGTGGTGTAAATCCTCCCACCATGGCAGATTTCATCTTACCAGAGTGACCTCATGAACGTGGAACTGGAAAGAGATGCACACATTTAACTCTCATGTACTGGTAAGAGCTGGCTGCCCCACACTGCTGGTTCTGTGGACCTAGGCCCGGGTTTCTCAACCTCAGCACTATTGACATTTTGGGCAGAATGGCTGTTGGTTATTGGTGGCTGTCCTGTGTATTGTAGGATGTTTAGCAGCACCTGTTTTTTCTACTCACTAGATGCCAGGAGCAACCCCTCCCTACTAAGTTGTAACAACCAAAAATGTCTCCAGATTTTGCCAGATGTCTCCTGAGGGGCAAAATCTCCCTTAGTTCTGGGCTATTCTGCATTGATACTGCTTAGAAGGTCCATTCAGCAGGCAGTAGGCCTCCACTGGTAGCTTTTCCATGAACCACTCTAAATATGCACCCAAAGAGATTCTCTCTTGGCATTTTGGATGTGGTGCATTAGTCTGTTCTCATGCTGTTAATAAAGACGTACCTGAGACTGGGTAATTTATAAAGGAAAGAGGTTTAATGGACCCACAGTTTGACATGGCTGGGGAGGCCTCACAATTGTGGCAGAAGACGAAAGAAGAGCAAAGGGACGTCTTACATGGCAGCAGGCAAGAGAGCTTGTGCAGGAGAACTCCCCTTTATAAAATCATCAGATCTCATGAGACTTATTCACTGTCATGAGAACAACATGGGAAAGTCCTGCCCCCATGATTCAGTCACCTCTCACTGGGTCCCTCCCACGACACGTAGGAATTATGGGAGCTACAATTCAAGATGAGATTTGGGTGGGGATACAGCCAAACCATAACACGTGGTATTGCAAAACACTGAAAGTGTGCTTCTTTGGGTAGTCTTGAGAAGAGTCATGCTGTAAGGACTTAAGGCACCAAAAAGTTAAGACACAGCAGGGCCAGTAGGAGAGCATCAGGGTAATTCCGCTGTAGGATATATCCTATATCCATTATAGGATAGATTTTGACAGACTGCAGAGGTCCCTTAGGCAAACCTTTCCTTTGTGTGGGTGAGAAATGAGACTCAGGGACAAGGTGTGACTTGTCCAAGGGCAAGGTGTGGATGTGCTTGGACAGTCACAGGGGTGTTGTGGTGAATGCTGTGAGATGCCTGTGTGACATACTGGGAATTAGAACTGACTCCAACTTGTAGCTAAATGTATTTTGTGGGCTTTTCAATGTTGGGTTTGGATGGATATATTCTGACATCTCCCTGTCCCGTACCTCTCTGCCCCTTTGGAAATATCTGCTCATGAAAACCATATTATAATGAGGGATTTCTGTTTCAGATAGAATTATTCCCTTCAGTTTCAGGAGTG
This sequence comes from Pongo abelii, assembly GCF_028885655.2. Taxonomy (NCBI): domain Eukaryota; kingdom Metazoa; phylum Chordata; class Mammalia; order Primates; family Hominidae; genus Pongo; species Pongo abelii. The sequence continues at coordinate 38,126,966 of NC_071989.2, forward strand.
AATTGATTATTCACATGTTCTATTTAGGGGGTTTAAGCTGCTAGTCTTTAAAGAATAAATGCTGAAGATTGTCATTGATTCCTCTTTCTTTCCTCCCATGTCTGCTCTGGGCCTTCTCATTGATGTAGTATCTCAGGTTACTTCCAAAATAATTTGAGAAACGGATTTATAGAAGAAGCTAGCTTTCCAGTAGAAAAGTTTAGATAACAAGATTAATGTGATAAGAACTAAGAAAGCCCTTCCTAGTTTTCATTGAAAATGTGTTTTTAATGCCCAGAGGTGCCCAGTCAAAAAGGAAATATTACAGAAGGATTATTTTCATCAGCAGAGTTCTTGGGCATTGCAAGTTCCAGTGTAATTAGGGAAATCACATGTGAGTACATCAATACACTTCAGATGCCAATACGTTGGGCTTAATGAGGACAGCAAGTCTGCTTTTATTAGGGGATTGAATAAAAGTGAAAGGAGTGCTTGAAAAGAATGCGTAATTTTGGATGGGATAATTCATCACTTCACTCCAGGTCAGTTTTTCACAGTAAGAAGTGCTGGCTCTTCAGAAAATTTGGCATAACCAAAGTTTGTTTTCACTACCTCCTCCTTCTCACATTGTCCTTTGTCACACCCCCAGCAGGTCCACAGTGATCCTGCAGGCCACCCCCATGGGCCCTGCCCGTTTTCTTCCACCAGGGGCTATCTTACATCAATCTTTCAAGGTCTCCTCAGTAATGTAGGCCAGTTGGATTTTTGCTTTCTTTTCCCAGAGGACAATTCAGCCTCAGCATCTTAGTCTAAAAGGATTCATGCAAGGGTGTCAGATGTTTTATTAGGCTAACGGGAGGTATTTTGGGTTGTGGGGAGCACTTAATGCAACCCTGTATGACATTCCCTACTCAGTGATGTTCAGGCTGCACAGGCCAACATGGAAAGGGCTTAAGGGAGATGACAAAAAAAATCTCTTCTTCCACAAGGATTTTCAATTGATCAATTTTGTAACTTTTTTGTGATGAAACTATCTGCACTGCAACTAATGATTTTTTTTCTCAAGGTGGAAAAGGTAGGAGCAACAGCTTTCAGTTCTAAGGATACATTCTGTTGACCTTCATAAGCCCTAGGAACTAGAGGGGTAAGATTGAGGAGGAAATAGAGAAAATAATTTGCTCTATAGTATTTTCCCCCTGAGCTGCCATCTGGGGCTTTCAGAGCTTAGCACTGCACTCTTGCACTGTTGCACACACCACAGGAACAATACCAGGAGATGTCAAACATGAGTGGTATTGGTCACTGGAAACAGCAGATTCCAAATAGCTGTCTCACCAGATTGTTCTTTCAGAAGATTAATTTGTGCCAACTACTTCTTTGTCATGGATCCTTCCTGGTTCTGCAACACAGATGTGGAAAGTGAAGAGAACATGTCATGGGATTCCATTTCTAAGAGTGGAAAATATACAATTTACATGGGATGTTTAAGATATTAATATATTGTTCACCATGTGTATCCAGAGCTTTAGTAGAAGTAGATTGAAAGAGCCGTTCATGTATACATGGTGCTCCTCATTGTCAAATGCTGAAGCCTGTTTCAGGCTGGGTTTGGGGGCTGGGGGTACTTATGGGACAAAGTCTGACTCTCGGTCTGTAGGCTGAGTGCCTTCTTAGTGTGTTGGGACTCAGCATGTATTCACCCCATCTGTACTCACAAGCCTAATTCATTAATCAGGATGACTTACCGGGCTGTGAGCCCTTTGAGGACAGGACCTTGTACCTTTATCTTGTGCCTCTCATGCCTAGCATAGCACCAGGCATGTAAGAGGTTCTTTTTAAAAAAGTGTTTTACAGCTTTATCAAGGCATACATGATGTCGGATCAACTGCATGTGTTTAAAGTTTTACACTTGATGAATTTTGATATATGTCTATACCCATGAAACCATCACTGCAATCAAGATAATAAACGCATTCATCCGCCCTAAAATTTCTCGTGTCCCTTTGCAAGCTGCTCCCCTTCCTCCCATTGTTCCCAGACAACCACTATTCTGCTTTCTGTCACTGCAGATGAGTTTGTGTTTTCTGGAATTTTATATAAATGGAATCATACAACATGTACTCTGTTTTTCTTTCTGGCTGTTTTCACTCAGCATAATTTTCTCAAGATTCATTGAAGTTCTATACATTAATAGTTTGCTACATTACATTGCTGAATAGTATTCCATTGTATAAATCATAATAGGCACCTAACAAGTGTTTGTGGCTTTACATTGATTTGAAAATTAATTTTTAAGAATATAATTGGGCGAAAAGTGGACAATGGGATACCACTCTATTCTTGGTGAGTGGGTTCACTCAGGAAGTGGAAATAGGAATCAGGAGATAATTTGGCATGGTAGAGACTTTTGTTGTCATCCAATATCTATTTTTCCTTCTTTCTTAGTACTAGAATACCTGAGTTTTGGCTGGGCACAGAACTGTCTGGAATACAGACTACAATTCCCAGCCTTCTGTGCAGTTCTGTGTGGCCATGTGACTAAGTTGTGATCAATATGAGGTAAGCAGAAGGGGTCTGTGAAACTTCTTGTAAGTCTCCTTGAAGGAAGAGGGATTTTCTCTTCTTCTTCCTGCTCTCTGTTGTCTGGAAAGTGGCTGTAATGTCTGGAGCTCTGGCAGCCATTTTAGACCAGAAGAGACCTTGAGAATGGTGGCCGCTCATGACAGAGCAATAAAGTAGAGCAGGCCTGGGCCCCTGATACCATAGAGTGCCATGGCCAACCTGGACTACCTCCCGCCAGGCTTCTCAACTGAGAAATATATAACTTTTGATCTTGGCTGGGAGTGGTGGCTCACGCCTGTAATCCCAGCACTTTGGGAGGCCGAGGCAGGTGGCTCATTTAAGGTCAGGAGTTCAAGACCAGCCTAGCCAGTATGGTGAAACCCCGTCTTTACTAAAAATACAAAAATTAGCTGGGTGTGGTGGCACACGCCTGTAATCCCAGCTACTCGGGAGGCTGAGGTAGGAGAATTGCTTGAACCCCGGAGGCAGAGGTTGCAGTGAGCTGAGATCGTGCCACTGCACTCCAGCCTGGGATACAGAGCGAGACTCTGTCTCAAAAAACAAACAAACAAACAAATAACTAACTAAATAAATAAATTTTGATCTTGTTTAAACCACTGCTGTTTTTGTGGGGGTTTTTGTTTGTTTCTTGCAGACAAAACAATTCTAACTGATACAGTTAGTAAGATGGAGTTAGTTAGAACAAGAGGGAGCTTAATGTTGCCGGAAGATCGTTTCCATCATGCTATTATGTCCATCTCCAGTGTATGGATGTTTCTGACTAGAAACCTAGTATCAACTATTAGAATCTCTTTTCAAGAGTTCTGGAAAAACCCTGGCAAACCATTCTTAAAATACCCCTTTTTCCAATCATGTAACTCAAGCCCCATCTATTTGTAGCCATCATTAACATTTTAGACTTCTTAAAATTATACTTATTTTATATTTATTGACTTTTAACGTGGTGGCTCTGTGGTGGGATGTGGGGTTAACCTAACATCATTACAAAATTTACAAATCATAGTTATGGTGGTTTATTTGGAAATGTTTTCTGTAGATGCCCTGTCTCATTTATTGTATATAAATTTTTGTTATGTTTAATCCCTAGGGTTGGTTTGGCTTGTGACTCTCATTTTTTATTTGAAATATTTCAAACATACGTAAAAGAGTGTATGTCCAGATGTCATTTATCTAGCAAACATGACTCTGTAGAACAGTAGTTGCCAACTTTATTTATTAATGTAGTAGCAGAACCCTTTTTGCAAATGGCGTCCTATGCAGAAGCCCATTATATAAAACATCTCAGCGCTTCTCTGGTTGAAGCAAAAAGGGAGGGCTTGGAGCCTTCCTAGATTAAACCCCATCTTGGCCACCCCTTTCTACACCATGGTAGCCCCTTGAATCTGCTCACACAGCCTGAAGGTCTTGTGAGCACATCTGAAAAGCACAGATTAAGAACCAGAAAGCAAGCTAAACACAGTGATCAGATTAGCCATAGCAGGTGATCCAGTGTCCAAATAGTAAAGCCCATCTGTTTTCTTCATAGAGGAGCCTCTGAGATTTTCATTCAGAACTCTGGGCTCTTACATTAGCCACAATTCTAACAAGCTTTGCAATCTGGTTTCTCAGTCACAGAAGAATAGAAGAACAACTCAGAGGAGGAGGAAGTCAGACATAGCCAGACGCGGCTGCTAGCAGTTCCACCAATGAAAGAGGAGACCGGGATGTTTAAAACAGGCAAACACAAGGTGCGAAAAACCAGAAGTGAAAACTTCTGAGGTCATTTAAGGTAAATATAGTTCCCTAATATATTCCAGTGGGTTATGAGGGCATGATTTTACATATTTACATCTAGAGAGTGTGTGTGTATGTATATGTATATATGCATGTATAGATGCATACATATATATGTATGTGTATATATTTAGTGAGTGTGTGGTTGTATAAAGTATGTGTATACATAAATACATAAAAATCTTGTATACTTATAAATATATATTATATACGTAAACAATATGCATATATACACATACAATATTTTGCTTAGTGGTTATAATGATGACTGAGAAGAAAAGCCTCATGTTTTCTATTAGTCATTCTGTTTATAGTAATAACAATAATACTTACTGAAACAATTTTTATGTGCTAGGTACTGTTCTGTTTTGTACGGTTATTTTATTTACTCTTTCTACTTTCTGAAGCAGGGACTGTCGTTATTCCCGGAAGCAGAGAGAAGTTCAGTCCCTTGCCCAACATCACACTGCAAGCATGCGTTGGAGCTGAGATTCAAACCCAGGCATCCAGGGTCCAGGGCCCATGCTCTTAACATATTCCATATCTTAGGATAATTTCCCCTATTTAAACAATAAAAGTGCAAAAATCTTGTGGCTAGCCAAAATTTTCAGTTGTTTGGAAAACTTATTTATCCAATAAGTGGGAAACTCACTTGTCTTCCAACAATTCTGGATAAATGAAAGAATGAATTGAACTGAGACTGGAATCCGGGTCTCCCAGTACTTTGTAGTTCCTATCCATATGGCTTGTCAGGAAGGCCACAGGGACGTTAACTTACTCTGAGTAACCAGAAACAATCCCACATCAGACTGTTGGCAGTGGGAGTGGAACACTCAGAGCTGAACAGCATGCAAGATGGTTGCATTTTCATTTGCAATGTTGTCATCTTCCTCATGGCTCAAGAGGTATTTTGGAGTTGACATGAAGCCTACTGTAATTTTTAGAGGCATTTTCTTTCTGGCCTGTATTTACATATTGTGGTAGAAGAGTCAGAAGACTTCAAGCTTCAAAAGTGAATCTTGTTGCGGGTTACAAAAGCACCACCCGGTGGGGTGCAGCTCTCAGCGTGTGTCACCCCAGGCGCTGTGATTTCCCTGTCTTCATCCAACTTTGGTTGCTGTTCTTCATGCTCAGGAATTCTGCAATTGCCGTAGCTTTTGCTGTTGTTATGTCTGTAGGTATGGACTCATTTCCACCATTCTGGAATGAAACATTATTTCAAGGGAAGCTTCTCATTGTAAAAGGTCCACACATTCAGAAGGAAACTGGGAGTACATTTTCTCATAGGCCTGGAGCATTAACTGACTATGCGTCTTTCCCCTCAGCGTTGTCTTCATGTTGTAAGTGGATGAGTCATGGACAACATTTTCACACACGTACATGAGGTCCATCGACCAGTCTTTAGGACAACTAGAAATCTTTTCTTTCTTTGTTTTAAAAAAGAAGACAAGTCAAGATACAGCAAATAAAAATGCTCAGCACATTTGCTGAAATCTTAGCAAAATCAAATTACTAGTAATTTGTTAATCACACTATACCTGTTTTGAGCCAATCCTACTTAACCCACCCTCCATCTTCCTCATGCTTGCCTCCCTGGTGAACTCCTGTTTATGTTACAAAGCTCAGTGTTTGTGTTACTATTTTTGTGCTATTTCTGAACGTTAAATGTCCCTTTATTATAGAACATATCTCATGGAATAGTTATTATTGTATATCCACTGCCCTTGTTAGGCTGTGAGCTTTCTTTCTTTCTTTTTCTTTTCTTCCCTCCTTCCTTCCTCCCTCCCTCCCTTCCTTCGTTCCTTCCTTCCTTCTCTCTTTCTCTCTTTTTCTTTTCTTTTCTTTTTTTTAAATTTGAGACAGGGTGTCACTCTGTCACCCAGGCTGCAGTGCAATGGTACGATCATAGCTCACTGCAGCTTCGATTTCTCAGGTTCAAGCGATCCTCCTGCCTCAGTCTCTGGAGTAGCTGGGACTACAGGCACAAATTACCACTCCTGACTTAAAGCCTGGGAGTTTCTTGTAGGTAGGATTCATAACTAATGTATTGCTATGTCCTGGCACATAGAAGGTATGATATGCAGAATTCTGAGATCACTCCCAAGATCCCCAGCCCCTCTGGCATCCATATCCTAGAAAATCTCTTCTTCTCAAATATGAATGGGACCTGTGAATATGATGCCTGTCACTCTCTAATTAGATTACATTATATGGCTAAGGTGAAGGAATTCTGCAGATATAATTAAGGTCGAGGATGAGTTGATATTGAGTTACTCACAAAGGAGATTATACTGGGTGGCCCTGCCTTAATCAGGGAAAAGCCCTTAAAAGAGGACTGGGCCCTTCCTGAAGGAGGACAGTCCACTGCTGGCTTTGAAGCAGTAAGCAGCTGTGTTTTAAGGGGGCCTATGGAGGGGCCCATGTGGCAAGGACCTGAGGCTGGCCTCTAGGAGTTGGCAGCAGTTCCCAGCCACTGGCTAGCAAGAAAACAGGTGGTTCAGCCACATAGCCACAAGGAAATGAATTCTACCAACAATCCAAGTGAGCTTGGAAGTGAATTTTTTACATGGTCAAGCCTCCAGATGAACACCTTAACTGTAACATATGAATAGCTGAGCAGAGGACCCACTTCAGCCATGCCTGGACTCCTGACTTGTGGAAACTGAGATAACAAATGTATATTATTTTAAGCCGGTAAGGTTGTGGTAATTTGTTATGCAACAATGCCTAATACAGTAAGCATCTTAAATGTTTGTTGAACTTAATTTAATCTGGGAAATATAATATTTAAAAGGAATCTTTTCTAAAGTTTTAGCCAATTTAATGAACGTAGATATCTTAAAGAATTGCCATCTTCCTTTGGATCTTCTAGCCTTGCAATCGACTTCACACACTTCCAAGTTTTCATAAATACCAGCTTCTGATTGTCTGGAAACAGGAAGTGAGATTCTCTCCAGCCATCATTTGGCATTCTTAGGAGATAGAATGGATAAAAATTGATGTTGAAATGAGACCACCATCATTTTTCAGTCTGCTCACCATGTACAGAGCTCAAGATGATTAGAAAATGTAAAACACATGTGAGTGGTTCAAACCCCTTTAGTTAAATCACATTTACATAGATCAGTTTTCTCAAGGGATATAAGTTAGCTGAACTTAAGCAATTAAAAAAAATAAAACAAAACTAAAACCTTTTGCTAAAGCCAAAAAACATGGATGAGTTAAACTGTATCAGATGGAATGGTTTGTTTTGAAAAGTGTTTGGTTTATTGTCTATATACGTGCATGCTTTTTTAAAAGGCAGATAGAAAAGCAGAACTTGCAAGACCTTTAGCTGCTGAGGTGGAAAGCCAGTATTACTTCCACCACAGCAGTTGATATCATTGGTCTCACCAGCAGGTCACGGATTTGTTGCTTGCTCTCTGCGACATTCTTGAACCATTGTAGGTACCATGGCAGATAGAGGGACGGTGAACAGGGCTGAAAACAAAATTGGACTCAATCTTGAGCTTGGTATTCCACCGAGAGCAGGTTTTCTGGGCTTTGAAATACCACCTCAGAGGGACCTTCCTTGATATTCTGCCATGTTGAGAACAAGAACAAATTTTTGGCCCTGGAACGTCTTCCCTCCTGGTGCCAACATGTTCAATTTCATTTGCCTTTGGCTAAACGTAGCTTCCTGTTTCTAAGAAAAGAAGCAGAAAGGGGCTTTTGAAGGCCTCACAGACAGTCTCAGAAGGCTTCATGGGCAGCAAACAACTCTTAGCAAACAACAATTTGATGAGTTAAGTGTAAACGGCTCAGAGACATATGGATTACATTTTTTGGGAAATACACATGGGCTTACAATGTAAAACTGGGTAGTGTGGGGGTGGGGTGGAGAAGGGAATGCTTGGAAAAGTGTGGTTTGGGTCTTGCCAATTGCAAAATATTTGAAACAAATAATTGGAGATGTTTTGCTCAACGTACAGCGCGGTTGGATTTGCCCTTTCCATCTATTTACGTGTCATTTTCAGACTCGGCTCACATACCAATACTGGTTTGGGTCTTGAGTTGATTTTTAAAAATGCAGTTATTTTGAAAGGTCATGCCATATGATTTCTGTGTAGCCTCTGAGCATAAAGGGTGGGGTGGTGTAGGGGAAGAACTGGGCATTTAGAAACCTCTCTGCCTGTAGGTCAAACTGCTGCTCAGCTCTTCTGGTATATTCTACTTATGGAGTTTCCAAATCCAGGCTGTGCTAGTAAGATGCAGCAGCCTCAGTCTCCCCACCTGTAAAATGGGGACAGTGATACTTATCCCAGAACCCATGGCGATTGGGATGCTGTGTGGTGTGGAGTTGGAAGTGTGGACCCTGGAGGCATATACCTGTGCATATCCCAGCTCTGCTGCTGGTGTGAGCTTGGGCAAGTTCTTCAGCCTCCCCGGGCTTTTGTTTCTTCAACTGTGTAATGAGGAATATCTTAGCATCCACCACATAGGGTCACCTTGAGAATTAAAAGATTTAACCCAGTGCCTGGCACACAATAAGTGTTCAGCAAATGCTAACAGTGGCTCTTGTTGTTTATAATTTATCTTGTTCTATTAAGTATATGAATATGGTAGATAATAAGACAAATTCACCTCCAGGCTGGGGAGAGGAATAGCCCCTTACCCAAACAGTGAGGGTCTCCTTCAGCTTACCTTCTTTTTCTTATTGTTTCAACTTATGGATTAATTATCTAGTTTTGTGACCCCGAAATAAAAGGTAGATTCCTTGGTCTAAAATTAGACTCATCTTTTCCCTATCCTAGGAAGGATCCGTTTCTCTCTTCTATTTTACCGCTGTCTAGCACCTGGAGACACTTGGTTTAAGAGCCCAGCTAGTTTGTACTAGAGTGTGAGGGAATTCTGAGGGCTCAGGTGGAAGGAAAGCATGATTCCAGAGTTTTGTTGGGTTAATGCATTGCTTCTCAACCCTTCCTGCACATTAGAATGAATTGAGAAGTATTTCAAAAATAATAGAAATGTTGAGTGTGGGGCTTGGGTATTAGTACATTTTTTAACTCCCCAGCTGCTTCTATTGTGGAGCTAGGACTGAGAACCACCCTGGCTAAGGCATTCAGTGGCATTGTAGGTGCTTCCCTTGGTCGTTTCTGACTCGCCCCTTTTAACTCACTGGCCCCTCCGACTCTGATTTCTGCCCTTCATGCAGTGGGTGAGCTTTCCTCTGGGGCTTGCCTTGAGGTCTGCAGGAGCAAGTCCACTTCCTCTCTGAATCCTAGACACAGGCTTTGGGTTGGAGCTGCCACCCACGTGGAACCCCCTTCTGCCCCTCTGCTCTGGGGGATCTTGTCTGAATCCATCCCTTCTTTGCCTGCCTTATGCCTTCTAGCTACTATTCCTCTGCCCTTCCTTTCTTGATCAGCACAATTCTGCTGCTTTAAGTCCTTTTTTCCACTAACCATTGACTGCCCTTTGCTCTATCAAACATAGTTTTGGAGGCTGTGTAGTGTAGTGAAAGAATAGGGAATTTGAGGTTGGACCTGGGTTTAACTCTCTCCTTGATTGCTGACAAGTTACTTCACCTCTCCTCATTTGTAAACTAGGAATAGTCTGACCTGGATGAGACTGCTGTGAAGATGAAGGGAGGTAAAGGAGGGGTGATGGTGTGGTAGTGGTGGCCTGGTGAGAATGACGGTGGTGGAGTGATGGTGACAATGAGAATGATGATAATGGTAATAGCGGTGTTGCGGTGAGGATGTTGATGTGGTGGCAGTGCTGATTTTCACGGCAGGTGATGGCTATAGTAATGGGGTGGTGGTGATGATGGTGGTGGTAGTTGTAATGGTGACTGTGATGGTGGTGTTGATGATACTGGTGATAGCAGTAATGGTAGTGATGATGGTAATGATGGTGGTAATGATGGTGGTTTGATGGTGGTGAACATGACAGTGGGGGTGGTTGTAATGATGATAATGATTTGGTGGTGGTGGTGGTAGTTGTGGTGGTGATGGTGATGGTGGAGTGGTTTAGTGGTAAAAGTTCAGTCAAGAAATTAGAAGGCTGGAGGAAGCATCAGTGTTCTGAACAGAGGAACCACATGGGAAGCATAGACAGAGGGTCTTTGCATTTGCTAAGGCCGTGGGAGTAGCTGGTTGTATCAGTTAGCGTTTGATCAGGAAATCAGAGCTACTCTGTATGACATGGAATAAGGGATTAATCATAGGGATTAGACTTACTCATTATGAAAACTAGTAAAAAAGTCTAGGCAAGGCTGTTGCCTCTGTATCTGGTGTTGGGCTTGACGTTTCTTCAGGTCAGCAGGGCTTACAGATGGGACAGAAAGCGGATGGAAGGGGGAGAGCAAGACCAGAACAAACTGGACCATGTCTCTGACTCTCACCACCTGCAGTGGTAACATGGTGACCTGCAGGAAAAGCTAATGCCTCTCATCGTAGGCCTGGACATGCACCTGGGTCAGGACTCTGGGTTGGAGGAGACCCTGGGAGCTGGAGATACTGGAGCCCTGCTCCATCAAGGTGAGGTAGCAGGTCTGAGATAGGTGTGAGCTGCTGCTGCACCAGGTCCCTAATTAAACCTTCTGAGTGGAATGGCTACTGCTTCCCTTCTGCCTTCCAATCCTCTCACAGATTTCTCTTGTTGCCAGCTTTAATCTGGAACCATAGAGGAAGGAACTCTGGGAAATGTGGTTCCTGCTTAATTCTGGTGGCACAGCACAAGTCACTGCCGAGGGGTCCCCTTGTGGATTGGATGGGTTAAAAGCTTCAGCACCTGTAATGGCCTGTGCAGTCTACTTACTCGGACATTTAAAGCCTGGAGAGGCAAGGGGGACAAGAGCTGAGCTGAGGGCCGTGCCAGGGAACTGGACAAGGAAGGCCTTGGCACTCTCAAGTCAGGGAATAGCCTCGCCATTTCATCTCATCCCCAGATGCTGGAGTGCATTGGTCTCCCCTTCTAACCCCTAACCACTGAAAGGGACCCTCTCTACTACCAATCCTTGACTTTGGGATCATGGGCTGAGTAAGGCTGAAACATTTGGCCATCTTTGGAACCCCAGTATGTCCCTAGTCTCACTCTGGTGTCTCTTGAAGTGGCTGTCTTTCATGGTGTTGACCCTACTCTCTGTTTCTGACATCTGCCTGCTACATAATCCAGCTGGACTTCTCAGGTCTCCCTGGTGGCTGACCTCCTTAGACCAGGGAGCTCCCCTAGTGCCTCTAGTGCTGACAAAGTGCCATTTTGCAACAGTTTCTGCCCTTTTCCCAGTTCTCTGGCTTCTAAAGCCTTCATTTATCCACAGATAGAAATGCAATCAATCCCATCCTTACTCTTTCATTTGACAATTTTCCTTATCAGATATGCATTTAGAATTTAACTCAACTGTGTTCTGTCCTATTTTGCCAGTCACTGCTTTAACTTACATGGAATCATGGTTGGGTGGCAGGGACTGAAGTAGTTAGTTCTCACTTATTTATTGTGAAATGAATAGTTTGAGATTCAGTCAGTAGTCAGAATGGTATTCTTCACTTCCTCCTTTTCTTTATTTACTATGCTACCTGGTTTGTGAACATTTTCTCCAGCTGCAAGCAATTTACACAAACTGTAAACTCTTTATCCATTATAATCCCTGTAACTATGACTAGAGACTGGAAAATGACCAGTTGTCATTACATTCGGAAAAGCATAGAAAGGATCTCCTTACTTGTGGCCTCACACCTGGTACTTTTCAGATAGTAGATGAGCTATTAGGATGATTTGCACCTCGGTTTTCTTATCTGTAAAATGGGAGGGTTGCCTTTCATTTCATGCTGTGTTCTTTGACGCCCTGGGGGATTGCCAGATTGCCAGAGGACTCATTGGGAATTTGGGGATGGGGAAAAGCATGTGTCTAGAGGGCCTTCATCCCTCATTCAACTAGCAAAAAGCCACTTATTCTGTGTTATATATTTGGTTTCTATGATAGATTGGATTATTGGTCAGCAACAAAAATCACTCCCTTCCTTCTTCCTCTTGGAGCAGACTATAACTCCCCTGTTCTACTGACTTTGGGCTTGGCTATGTGACTAACTTTGGCCAATGAAATGTGGGAGGATGTGATGTGAATAGAGGCTTTAAATGTACTTGCATGGTTTGGCTTACCTCTTGTACTCTTCTGTTTGCTGTGAGAATATGCTGCAGGGAGCCACTGGTCCAAGGAGAAGGAGAGGGGTGTAGAGCAGACCTAAACCCAACCTGTAGCCTGAAACAGAGCCGAGTTCAGCCTAGATCTGCTTATAGTCAACCTGTTGATCTGTTAGTACGAGAACACATGCTACCATAAGCTGTTGTGTTTTGTTACATAGCTATAGCTGTCTAATTCAGCTTACAAATAAGTTTTGTCCATAATCATATTTTTTGGTTTAAAAAAGTTTGAAAAGCACTGGGTTTGCTGAGTTTTCAGCTTTCCCATCCACTTCTACTGTCCTGTTTCTTTCTGTTTGTGTATTTAGGAGAGAGAGGGAGAAAGAAAGGGTTTTGGAAACAATACAGTCTTGTAGAAAGAAAGAAAGGATAATTTTTTCTTTTGAGGAAAGAGGGACTTAGGGAGCTGGGAGGAGAGATAGGCACATTCATAGTTAAAGTATGTTTTGTTTCTTTTTTGAATCCTCAAGTAAACATTTCTTCACTGACATTGTTTTGCACTGTTACATTATTTTGTTCACTTTTGTGTTCCATTTGTACAACCTCTGAAATTCCAGGAAGAAGGTGAAAGAATAACATTGCACATAGCCCTGGGTTGTGCTGTGTTTACTTCATGATGGACCGTTCACTTGGGCTTAACCTTAAACTGACCTTTCTGATTCCAGACAAGACAGCAAGGCTTTGCTCACAGATTCAAAGTCAGGGAACAGAAACAGCTGACTTCCCTGTCCAAGGATGTTTTTTCCATTCTCATTATTTGTGTCCGTGGTCACAAATGAGATGCTAGGGAGGTAATTTTTAGGAATTCCCGGAGTACTTTACTTCTGATGTGCATGCACAGATACCCTGGGGTCTTATGCAATTGGTACCCCACCCCAAAGTCTGGATATATTCGTTGTAGGATGAAGAGAGGGAGGAAGGAAGGAGGACTGAGGAAAGTCTTAGGCTATTTTCAAGCCCTTTTTTGCTCCAGCACTTTGCAACATGGTTTTATTTTATTCTTATAAGTTTTGAGATCATCTCAAATATAAATACAAAACCATTGATCAAAGGCCAAGAATAAGAGATGTTTAGATGCCCTCTATTCCAGTGAATAATTAAATGGTTGCTATATCATGTGTAAAGGTAATCTCTTCAAGGATGAGCACTTTAGGTCAGATCATGGAAGCCTGGTTTTATTTCTCACAAAGAGTGTCTTTCTGGGGCTTGGGAGGCCAACACGAGGCAGGCTGAGCTTTGTCTATGGCAGGAGCTGAGTTTGAGGCTATCTCTGCCATCAGCCTGTGCTCAGGTTGTGTCCCTACACTGATGGCCATCAGAATTTGGGTATCAAGTGATTCTCTTGCTTGTACTAGATTGAGCTCCTTTGAGGACAACAGGAGCCATTAATATTTTAGAGCCAGAGGCCAGGTGTGGTGGCTCATGCCTGTAATCCCAGCACTTTGGGAAGCTGAGGCGGGCGGATCACAAGGTCAGGAGATTGAGACCATCCTGGCTAACACGGTGAAACCCCATTTCTACAAAAAATACAAAAAATTGGAGGGGTGTGGTGGCATGCACCTGTAATCCCAGCTACTCGGGTGGCTGAGGCGGGAGAATCACTTGAACCTGGGAGGCAGAGGTTGCAGTGAGCCGATATCATGCCATTGCATTCCAGCCTGGGCAACAGAGCGAGAGTCCATCTCAAAAAAAAAAAAAAAAAAAAAAAGAACTTAGAATCTGGACTGGTATAAGCCTTAATTCAAATGCCATCTCTGCCCTGTATGAACTGTGTGACCTTGGGCAAATAACCAGTTCTTTGTTTCTTCACCTGTAAAATAGGGATAATTAGTACTTTTCCCATACGGATGCTGTGAAGAGTCAAAGATATAATGGTTGTAGAGTGCTCATCACAGAGCCTGGCATGTCGTATCTGCTCATATATGTTAGCTATCACCATCATTGCTGCTGCTGCTGTTTTTATTAATCTAGTCCTGGGAATTTATATCAGGGAAAAAAGCCAAAAAAGTTATATGCTTAAAAATGTGTATTGCATCTTGTCTATAGCAATGAGAAATTAGAAACAATCTAAGTGTCTCATTTATTCAGTCAATTTAACAAATATTTTTTGAAGTCCTATTATATGCCAGGCACTGTATCCCACTGTTTGGGGTACATCACTGAATAAGAGAGACAAAGATCCCTGCTTTTGTGATGGAGAATGGGTAGCTAAACTATGGGACAATAATTCAATGGAATGTTATACAGCTATTAAAGCAATAGCAATGAAGACATGGGAAGTTGCTTGCCGTGTCATGTAAAATCAAAAAGCAGAAGAGGAAAACATAGATGCCTTAAAATATATCTGTGGGTGGACAGAGACTAGAATGGAGCATTTGAAAATGCAAGTGGTTGTTAGAGTGATGGAATCATGTTTTTTGTTTTTCAGTATGTTTGAAGTGGTTTTACAACATTATGGAAAAAATACATATATATGCATAAATAATTGAGAGAAATGAACTGGCCCTAAGAGAAGTTTCTTATGGTTTAGGAATCAAAGTAAGGCTTATAGGCAGAAGAGGAAATTGCCTAGGTAGCAAGGAAGGAAAAATTGCTATTTCAAACCAAAAATGACTGTTGCAGTTCCGCTGTGCACTGGAAGCATGGAATTCATGCCAAGGATGTTAGTTCTTTGTTAAGGAAAACCTATTAAGCAGATGAGTAAAAGAGGCCCTGAAGCCTCTGGAAAGAGGAGAGTTCAGACTTAAACGTCTTTGTATAATAAAGTAACAGAAGATTTCCATTTTCCCTCAGCAGTTTGGGGATGCAAGGGAGAAACAGAGATTCAGAGGCTGGAGAACTGGGAGAAGATGAGTAAAGGAAAGAGCCAGCTAAAGAGGTTGGAAGAGATGAGGCCACAATAGCAACTTGAAGAACACTGATAACTAATACTCAATTTTCAGAGATTCCCTGTCCCAGGAGACCATATGTCTCCCCATTCTTGCCTTCCCTCAGGAGTCTCCAGGAGGGCACTGTACTCCCATGGGATGGATGTCCCCACCCTAATCTCATGTTGAATGTAATCCCTAATGTTGGAGGTGGGGCCTGGTGGAAGGTGTTGGGATCATGCGGGTGGATCCCTCATGAATGGCTTGGGCCATCCCCTTGGTGATAAGTGAGCTCTGGCTCTGAGTTCACAGAAGATCTGGCCATTTAATAGTGTGTGGCACCTGCTCCCACCCCTCTCTGTCTTGCTCCTGGTTTCACCATGTGATGTGCAAGCTCCCACTTTGCCTTCTGCCATGAGTAAAGGCTCCCTGAGGCTCCCTAGAAGCTAAGCAGATGCTGGCACCATGCTTCCTGTACAGCTTGCAGCACTGTGAGCCTGAAACTTTTCTTTATAAATTACTGACTCTCAGGTATTTATAGCAATGCAAGAATGACCTAATACAGGGGCTTGGGCCATTTTGTTTGGTTATTAAAATAAGGCTGATGTCATAGAATATTCAGGGTTCACCTACCCAGGGGGATCTGAGGGGTCAGAAGCTACCTGTTTCAAATTGACTGCTTTTGGGGCCTGAAATGGCTTCATTGCCACCACTAGCAATATGATCTTTTGCAAATAGACAATCTAGGAGCCCTGATTTTTTAGGTGCAGCAAGGTCTGGGAGAAGTCTTGCTCTTCCATGAAGACCTTAAGGAGAATGATTTTGACAGACCATTGATCTGCTGAGGCAGGAGACTGGGCAGGTTTTGATTAATGGGTGGAGAAGGGAACAGTAAGCACACAGGAGAGTGGTGCTGGGGCTTGGAGACTGGGAGGCGGTGGGCTGGTGGTGGGAGGAAGCCTTCTGCAGCCCAAAGTCTCTTAGGACAACTGGGGGGTGGTCTCTAGACTCTGAATCCTGCTCCCAGGAGACCCTGTGGCTATGCCCCTTTTGGGAATGGTACTTAACTTAAAGGCCTGTAGAATAGCAACCTTGTATGGCCTTGGAAAACCAAGGTGGGGGTGGGGAGGAGCTGTCTGCCCCAGGTGCAGGCTACATTTAAAAATGCTAATAAAATAAAGTAAAACAAACTGCTTTTTATTATCACCATGTGCCAACAGTCAGTGATAAATTACCCCTCCCTGCTGGGGCAGATGGTTTGGGCCGTCCCCATCCCCTAGTCTGGCCAGGCTGTGGGATGGCAAACAGCCAAAGTAGGGGATCCGGAAGGAGCACATGCAGGAAGAAAACCCAGATTCCTCACACTGGTAAATAAGAGGCTTCTCAGGACTGAACTTGAAAAACATGAGCCCCACCAAGGGCGGGACAAGAAAATCCTCAGAAGACGGCTGAGCAGAGGTTAAGCAAACATCGGTGCCAAGCCAGTGGCAGCTCGGTAAGCAGACGGCTCCCATCCTTGGCGAATGCTCAGGATTAGTGTCTTTTCAGAGAAAAGAAAAGACCTAATCTCAGCTGTGGTGGGGAGAGAGGGCTAACTCCTCTTTTGTGAAAGATCACAGCTCCAGCAAGATCTTGAGACAATGTTCTAAAAACACGTGGCTGTCCTGCAACCCTGGGGGCACTTCACAGGCTATGGGAAGGGAGGAAACCCAGATCCCTTCTAAATCTTAGTGTTTAGATGGGACTGAGGCCACTAAAGTTTAGACCAGCAGCATCAGCATCACATGGGAACTTGTTAGAAATGCAAGTTCTCAGATCCTACCCCAGACCTACTGGATCAGAAACTCGGGCTGGAGCCAGCAATCTGTGTTTTCATCAGCCTTCCTGATGACTGTGATGCCTATAAAAGTTTGAGAGCCAAATCCAGAGTGAACTCTGGGATTTGGTTCCCTCTGAAAGGTGGCAGCTGTGAACTGCCTCTGCTCTCCTCCATTCCAAGTATCTGGGGCTTGCGGGTCTGCAAAGTGCTATGATGGTGCTACCATTGCAAAAGACACAGGCTGGCTGGGCATGGTGTGTCATGCCTGTAATTCCAGCACCTTGGGAGGTTAAGGCGGGAGGATTGTCTGATCCCAGGAGCTTGAGACCATCATGGGCAACATGGCAAGACCCTGTCTCTACAAAAAATAAAAATAAAAATAAATTAAAAATTGCCTGGTGTGGTGGTGCACACCTGTACTCCTGGCTACTTGAGAGGCTGAGGGGAGAGGTTTGCTTGAGTCCAGGAGGTAGAGGCTGCAGTGAGCTGTGATGGCACCACAGCACTACAGCCTGGGCAACAGATTAAGACCCTGTCTTTTTTTTTTTTTTTTTAAATTTCTGGAGAAGCCTGTGAATATCATTAGTTAATTACTGGGTCTGCAGCCTGCATTGTGAAACATTCTAAGGAAAGACAATTCAATAACCCTGCTCCAGTGTCTCCTTGTTTTTATGTTTGGGAAATTTAATCCAATTATTTAAGCCAATCCTTAATGTGTGGGCAAGTTCTCCAATTGTCTAACCTAAATCCCTTCTACTATATATTCAAACCTAGAGGGAAATCTGTCTTAGAAATGATAACTTTCATCAGAGTTTTTGATCCGAAAGTTCATAGAAAGAATGGGAAATAGAAGGAAAGGGCTGCCCAGAATTAATGTCCCATTGGCTGGGCACAGGCAGCCCTGTGTTTAGTAGACACTTCTGGTCACCTGGTAAGGTCCTGGGACTGTGTCATTGCACTCTTTGGGAGGCTGTGTACTGAGGCAGAAAGCACTTCATTTTTAAGAGGCTGGGTTAAAACTTGGCTCTCCTGTGTATGAGCTCTGTGATGTTGGGCAAATTCTTTATCTACTCTAAGTTTGCTCATCTCAAAATTGGGGTAAACTCCGCAGAGGGTTGTACCAAATGTTGAAGGTGAGGGTGTGATGTCATTGTTCCTTAAAACCAGAAGGCAGGGGCTTGTGCTGCAGCGGACGCTAGAGAGGTGGGCAGGAGTCAGATGTTGAGGGGCATCATATACCTCCCTTTACAAAACCATTGGCCAGAGTTATTTTGTATTTTGAACAGTTTGAATTTTACTCTAAGAGCGTCCACATGTAGAGTCACCCAAATGCTTCACAGAGTAGGGAGATATTAGGTTGGTGCAAGAGTAATTGCAGTTTTTGCAAAGGAAATCTACTTTCAATTGCAAAAACCTCAATTACTTTTGCACCAACATAATACTTCTGTAGATTTCAACTCCTGGCATGAGGGGGTTGGTCAGCACAGTCACATCCCGAGGGCTTTTCCAGAGTCTTCCATGGCAATAGCTCCATATTTGCAAACTCGTCACCACCTGCTGAAGGCTGAGGAACAATGTGGTGGGTAAAGGCAGCTCATGCTCTATGCTGAGGGTGGGTATGAAGAGTGGGAACTCGCGACCAGGAGGGTTATGTTTGATAGTAAACCATCAGGCAGAAGGGAGATGTGAGTAATCTCAGGTCACTGAGTTCAAGGCAGTTGGGAGAGGCCCATTTCTTGGCCACATATTCATTTGTCACTTCCCACTGACTGCCTGCCATGTGTCAGACACTTGTTAAGAAGACAGGGGCGGTCCTGTCCTCGGCTTGTTCACAGTCCAAGACAGCTCCAGGCTAGAGTTGGAAAATGCTGGTGCTTCTGTGTGCGAGAATGAGCTGAGGAAAGTTTTTGGCCTTATTGGGTGTGCACCCCAACCCCTTCCAAAGATGTTCACATCTTAATTCCTAGAACCTCTGATTATGTTACTTGTCATGGCAAAAGGAGCTTTGCAGATGGATTAAGTTAAGGACCTTGAGATGGGTTGTTCATGCTGGATTATCTGCGAGGAACCCAGTGAATCACAAGGGTTCTGAAAAGTGGAAAAGGAGGCAGAAGAGAGTGGGAGGAAGATGGGACTACGGACAAAGAGCGATGCCTGTAAGGTTCAACCTGCTGTGGCTGCCTCTGGAGATGGAGGGAGGGGGCCAAGAAGGAAGGAATGCAGGTGGCCTCTAGGAGCTGGAAAGGCAAGGAAATGGATTCTCTACTAGAGCCTCCAGCAAGGAACACCCCCCTGCTGACCCCTTGATTCTAGCCCAACAGAAACCTTGTCAGACTTCTAATCTACAGAATTGTGAGATGATACATTTGTGTTGATGTAAGTCACTAAATTCATGAATTTGTTGTAATTGCCCCAGGAAACTAGTAAATGAAGCTCTGGACCTGTAGTCAGACCAAGACTAGCCATTTGTCTCCAACTCCAAGAAGTGTCCTGCTGTCTCTGTACCTGAGGTCTTTGGTTGGGATGTGGGGACTGACTTCTTCGAGAGATTGGCTGCACTGAGTCTCTGAAGGTCCTAGGCTGGGTGTAGCAGGAAGTTCAGATTCAGGGCCAGGAGTGCCCATAGGCACTTGCAGGGATGCTCTCAGGATGCCACAGAATCCCTAGTGTCAATATGGCAGGCGGATGAAGAGATACAGCCTTGGCAAAGCTTGCCAGGTCCGACGAAGTAACAACTCAGGCAGGAGAGGAGCCTGTTGTTTGGACTTGGCCTAAATATTGTATCTTTCTTGGGTTTTGGATATCCCTTGCTGTCATAGAGAGAACACAGGATTCTCTTCCAGCCAGATCACTTACAGATTGTGCAACATTGGGCAAATTACTTAACTTCTCCAAACCCTAGTTTCCTCATTTGTAAATACGCACTTTTCTGTGTTATTATGAGGAAGGTTGTTACAAAGTATAAATAAAGCTGTGTAAAGCACCTGGCACATAATGGGACAATGACTCTTTCTGAAGAAGGATAGTTGTAGGATTCTCTCCAGCTTTGTGGATGGTTGTAGAACCAAGTGTGAGTACCTTCCTGCTGGCTAGTCAGAGTCATGGTTAGTCAGAGATTTGGGGCTGCTGGGAGTGCAGCCAAGCAGGCGATCCACCCCCCAGGCACCCTTTGAAATAAGATATACAGCTGGTCTTTTCAGCTAGGTTTTAGGGAAGGGCCATGTGACAGGAAACTGCATAGCCGAAGGCATTACTGGGTCTGGGTTCTTTGGGCGTTGATGGTGGCTCTAGCAGGGAAGACAATGAGAGCAGCTTGGTGAGTCTTGGAAAACACACCCATTCCCCCAGCCAGTGACTCTGCAGGAGAACAGGCATCTTTCAGCCTCCTGCATTCCCCTGGAAGGGCACTGCCTGGGCCTCTCCAGGCCTGATCTGTTTTCCTGACATTTTAGCATCCTTCTATAGCCAAGGTACTCCAACAGGTCTGAGAGGAGGCAGAGGACCTGAGGTCCAACCCTGACCCTAGGCTGCTCTTTTATACCTACCACCCCAGAGTGAGCTCAGTGTGGCAGGAGCCCACTCTGAAGTTAAATACGAGCCACCTGGGAAGGCAGCCCTGAAACCTCCCTGACTTCCACCTCTTCCCGCTTTCCTCCCCAAGCCTGTAGCCTCAGGCTGCTCAAAATTCCCTTGCTCTAGACCCTCACTCAGCAGACCCCTTCCTGATATGTTTCTGGATAAGCAAGAGTTTACAATAGAACTTTGACATCCCAGAAGACTATACTTCAGATCTTTCTGACCCCTCCAAGACTTGAGAATAAAGAATAAGAGAATGTATGCATGAGTTCTTGGTTTCCTCCTAATTCACATTTCCACTGAGTTGAATGCTTCTGTGCTTACCCTCACTTTGCTCGTTAACTGCCGTTAACTACCTTTCCAACTTCCCCTGAAGTTTTATCCCTCATTTGATGGCTATTTTTTACACAGAAACAAATTTTTAAAAATCATTTGTCAGGCCAGGCATGGTGGTTCACACCTGTAATCCTAGCACTTTGGGAGGCCAAGGTGGGCAGATCACTTGAGGCCAGGAGTTTGAGACCAGCCTGGCAAACATAGTGAAACCCTGTCTCTACTAAAAATACAAAAATTAGCTGGGCATTATGGTGCGTGCCTGTAATCCCAGCTACTCGGGAGGCTTGAGGCACGAGAATCACTTGAACCTGGGAGGCAGAGGTTGCAGTGAGCTGAAATCGCACCATTGCACTGTAGCCTGGGCAATACTCTGTCTCAAGGACAACAACAACAACAACAAATCATTTGTCAGAGCTACTTTGTATACAACTTCAGCAAGTAGAGAACAATGGAACCTGGTACCTTAACAAAATTACAAATTGCTACATTCCCTAGACCTTTGGAATTGCTTCAGAATGAGAGTTTGCCATGAAATGAAACTGGGACTGCTGAGTGCAGAGGGCCTATTGCTCCTGTCTATCCCACTGAAACAGTTTTTTCTCCACTAACCACTGGTGGGTGCTAGGAAAGCAATCTGATTGTGCTAATCCAGGCGAATCCACCTTGGGATGTTTGTACATTCATCAGGATGAATTTAAATTTGGTAAAGCATCAAATGTGAATGAGGTTTTGCTTTTTTAAATTAACTTTTTTATTTGGGGGAGTTGTTTTTATTCTACATTTGTGTCCTTTGTGCACTCTTCAGGCTGTGAATTTTTCAAAGAAGGACTATAATGATCCTTAGGAGAAGAATACCCACTGTACACTAGAATAAACATGAAAGAAAGTTATTTGATTGCAAACCCAAAGCATTCAAAGTTTTGTGGATTAATAAATTAACACTTATTAGTAATAAATGATGTTTTAATTATGTTAATTTCTAAGAAGATGGAGGGCAACTTTTTTTGTACTAATGAACGTGCTAGGTGCAAGAGAATACAATGATGAATTAAACAGATATCAATTATTTCTCTTTAAATCTCCGGGTCTTCCACCTTTCTCACCATTATGACAAATAATCATACAACTCAATGATGCTTATGTAGAGTGTTGAGTGGATATCAGATGAACTTTGCCTTAAATCAATGGTTCTAAACTAGGGTGATTTTGCAACCCAGGGGACATTTGGCAATGTCCGGAGAACCAACTAGATGCCACTGGCACCTAATGGGTAGGAACCAAGAATTCTGTGAAAAAAGAATCCCCCAACAAAGAACTTCCTGCACCAAAATGTCAATAGTTCTGAGGTTTAGAAAACTTTCTCTAAAGAATAGATTCTCCACTTTTGAAAGCTAATGTACAATGGGAAATGTTACTGATGTGAATGTGCTGAGCTTGGGCCCAGAGTGGAGGCAGGAAGATCTGAGACCCTTCCCTCTGATGTCTGTGTAGCTATAGCACCAAGCTCTTTATACTGCCCTGTCATTACAGATGGCGTTCATGGTCATTTCCTGTAACTAAAAAAAGTGAAAAGAGAAATCGATTCTGATTCTGCTGTTGACTAGCTGTGTGATCTCAGGTACGTCACTTACACTCTCTGGACCTCAGTTTCCTCATATAAAATGCAAAGTTTGCAATACAAGATCTGTAAGGTATTGTGTAGCATTCTCGTTCTGTACCCACAGGAGCATTTGCAACACTCAAAGGCTGTCCTTCCTGTCTCTTGGTCTGCCAATCCTTTTCAAATCAGACTGGCCTTTCCTCTTTCTCCTACCATTACTTGAGCAGTTTCTAGGCTCATTTTTATTTAAAAAAAAAATTGAATTCCTAAGGCTCCAGAGTTTCAGATAACTCTTGGTAAATTAGAGCTCCAAAAATATTTCATAGTTAAACCCAAAATAGCAACCTGGCTCCTCCCTAGTATTAAACAGATTGAAAAAGTCTCCATGGTGGGAAGAGAATATCCCAGCAATTGAAGACATCTGTGGATATGGCAGTTTTACCCTCCTGGCTATATCAAAGAAACAGACTCCTAAAGTGTATTCAAAGGTACCCTGCCAATATCAGCACTTCGTCCAGATAAATTGCAAGGCCTGGAGTCGGAAGTAAAGTTTGCATTTTGAAAAGGAGAGGCTGTACCTTCCCGGTAAATAAGCACTTGAATAAATCAGGACTCAGTAATAAGCACTGTCTAAATGAGTTTGATAACTGTCTCTGACTTGAATCCAAGTGTCAGGACTGGAAAAAGTTGGTTGAAACTGGTCCCTTCTGTAAAAGATAAAATAGGTGAAATAGAAATGTCCTTCTGAGAAGTTAAAAGGCTTCTTGTTTACAACTGGCCAATGGAGACATTAATAAAGGCAGAGCTCCAAAATACCAACACATTACTAATCTTGCCCATAGAAATTTGTTCTTTTATTGTAGATTTGTTAATGGTTGGTTAGCTCTGGCACTTGAATAGTGATCAAAAGTGGACAGAGAAGTACTGAGGCATGAATCTAGAAGAAGAGGAGGCTTTGAAAGGTACTGGATTGGGCCTGTTTCCACTGGCCCTTGCCCATCCAGAACCCATTCTCCTGCCCATCAGATTGTTTTGGGCAGGCTTCTCCCAGTCTGACCCATTCTGGAGAACTCTAAGGGAAAGCTGGCACTTGGAAACCCCAGTTTTATGAATGTCTCAGTTACAGATTTCTGGTCTTAATTACTGGGTTGGAGAAATGATGTGTGTTTTCTAAGATTAGCTTTTACACCAGCTACTGTAACTGGCTAGGCTTGAGCTCTTGCAGAAGTAGCCTGGCAGCTGCAGAGAAATGGCTTTCTGTGAGGGGGCAAAGAGCCATCTGAGTGTTTGGAGAAGCCATTTACAGAAATATTTTTTTCCTTGTGTGGTTTATGTATACTGGCTAAGGATTTTGACTTGGAAAAGAAAAAAGGTAAGTAAATGATAGCAGTCGGTCAGTTATATTTGTAAAAGTTTGGAAGTTAATGATTTCATGATCCATTCTGAGGACTCTTACAGCCCAAGGTCTGTCATGACCAAATGTTCCCTTCATCCGGCAGCATATGTTATTGAGCACCTGTGACTGTCCCTGTGTTGTGCAAAGGGGACGCAGTTGTCAATCACCCGACATAATTCTGTCCTACTACTAGACCTTGTAGTCTAGTCTTTGTCCAGTTGTTTTTACCTCATCTAAATTATTGCTATACAGTTATTTTAGCACTTTTATCATTTATCTATTACCACAATAATACTGTGTAACAAACCACCCAGAAACACAGTGGCTGAAAGCAATGAGTATTTGCTAAGGCCATGGTCTCAGGAGGGTAGTTTAGGTTGGCCTGTCTAGGAAGTTCTTCTGGTCTTGGTTGGGCCCATTAGTATGCCTGATAGTCGCCAGGGTTGACTGAATTAGGATGGACTCAGCTGGGAGGTTCTTCTGGCTTCAAATGAGTCTGGCAGTTGATTGGCTATTGAGTGGGGCAGAGTCACTGCGCCATGTGTTTCTCATCCTCCAGTGGGATAGCTTGGACATGTTCACGAAGCAATCACAGATGAGCAAAAGTAGAAACACTAGAATGCTTCCTTTTAAGCTTTGGCTTCTGTTGAACCTGCCCACTGGTCAAAGCAAGTTGGAAACTGAGAGTCAAAGAGTGGGGATAGATATTCTACCTTTTGATAGGTAAAGCTGCCTGAGGATCCAGAGAGGGATAAAAGATTGGAGCCATTGGTGTCATCGGTCTATCACAGTATTTGATGATATGGGTGGCATTTTCTTTTTATTTGTAGAAAAGACAATTATATGTATCTGTGTTTATTTAAATATATTATTGTTTTAATTGAGGACTACATACTAATTATTGTCCTAACTAGGAAAAATAGCGAATAAATACTTCTTGAATGAATACTTTTTTTTTTTTTTTTAAGATAGAGTGTTGCTCTGTCACCAGGTTGGAGTGCAGTGGCATAATCTTGGCTCACTGCAACCTCTAACCTCCTGGGTTCAATCGATTCTCCTGCCTCAGCCCCCCAATTAGCTGGAACTACAGGCACATGCCACCACACCCAGCTAATTTTTTTATTTTTAGTAGAGAGGGGGTTTCACCATGTTGGCCAGGATTGTCTCAATCTCTTGACCCCATGATCCACCCACCTCGGCCTCCCAAAGTGCTGGGATTACAGGCGTGAGCCACAGCACCCAGCCTAAATGAATACTTTTTGATGTAGAAAAAAGATATGGAAGAAAAAAAGGTGGCTTTAGAAAGTTTTGGGATAGTGAGTTGCCTTCCTAGCTTAGTGAAAGATAATTTGTTCTGGAGAGGGATGGAGAGAGGGAAATAAGGGTAGAAAGTTAGGATGGAAACAGATTGTGAAGGACCCTGACTTCCAAGCAGAGGGATCAGATCTTTTTCTTTTCATGTGAGTAATGGGAAAATATTAAAAATAATCTGAAAACAGGGATGAAAGTTGAAAGTGACATCATAGTTACAGAATGTAAAAGTCTTGTAAATGGAAGAATCCTTGTCGGCTTGCTTGCTCTCTGCATTTATTGAAACAGTATTGTCAATGAGTGGATGGAAATGCTGTTAGTGTAGGGATTCATTTGGCTTAAGAACAGTTTACATGAAACAACCCCATCCATGCCCCCCTGCCCCGCCCTTGCTGTTTCAATCTTCTGGTGAGTCGAATGGCTTTGCTCTTTTCTGTGACTTCTTAAATACCTAATGTGTGTTCTTTGCAAGGAGGACCAGCTAAGTAAGTGTGGATGAGATGGACTGGTGATCATCTCCACTGCAGGAAAAACACTTTTAAATACATATCTTACCACTAGCACAAAGTATATGGATATATTATTACCTCTGTATCTATCTCTATCTGTAAAGCTATACTTATATCTAGCAAATGAGGCTATGCTTGAATATTCATTAGTGTGTTTTAATTTCATACTGGTTACTTTTCAGGGTTGAGGCTCATGCTCAGCCAAACCTATTCTGGAGTTGATATTTGTAACTGAGACAGAACATTTTTATCTTTTTTTTTTTTTTTTTTTTTTGGTCACCAAACTGATAGGGAACAAAGTTCCTTGAATGAAGCTGTGGTTCTCTACCTGGGCTATACTTTAGAGTCATCTAGGGAACTTGGAAAAAAAAAATCCCCATGCCTGCAGTCACTGAGGTTGGGGCCCACACATCGGGATTTTTAAAAAGTCCTAGGTGTGTGCAGCCAAGGTTAAGGACCACTGCAATGGGTGCACAAACAGAATCTTAGTTTTCGACCATCCTGGTGTGAGCATTTTCTTTGTTGGGCGTTTCGATTTCCCAATGTGTTCTCTGTCAATGCCTCTGCACGAAAGAACCACCCACCCCTGATTGCTAATCCTCCCTGTAGCTGTGGTTTTCCCGTGAAGCCACGACAAGCAAAACAAATTCCCTACAACTGTGCTTTGCATTACCCTCTATTGGTTTCTGCTGCCCACCTAGTGGCTTTCCTGTGGGCCTCCACTTGCTTACCACCCAAGTGAAGCTGGGGGAGGAGCAATGCCTTGTTCTGGAAGGCCAGCACCCTGGGTGCTGTGACTGGGGACTGATAGCCTTGCACTGAGATCTCTTTCATTCAGACTCATGGTGGGGGCCAAATTTCTAGGGTGTTGTGAGGAATAAACAGGATAATGCATGTGCAACCAGGGCATCGAATGAGCTGGAGCGGGTAGGGAGAAGCAGAAAGTCACATTCTTCTTCTTCAGCGTGACTTTTTAAACAGGCTCTTTTCCTGTCCCTGGCATAGTCCACAGGTGTCTGGTGACTTTCAGCCATTTTAGTTATGCTTTAAGGTTTTAAAAAACTCTGATATGAATTAAAATTTGGAGTTTTCTTCCAACTCAAAACTTCCAGGTCTGATCCAGGCTTGGGACTTGCTATGGGTGAGGGTAGAGCGTGCTTTGTTGTTCTAAGCTTTCTCTTCCTTGTTCCTTTATTCCTCTTCTGCCCATGACTGTGCTGCTGCCGCTGGTTCTCCGTGGTTTTAGTCTGATGTTAGAGCATTTGTTCTCTGGTGCTGGTACCCCCTGGGTATCAGCCAAACGCTGGCTTTCTTTCTCTTGGGGCGCTTTCATAGGTTCTTAGAAGATCACCTTTCCTGGAAGGAATATCAGGCACTGCCCACTGCCCTGTTCCCTGACTTGGGCGGGCGGGGTATAGTCTCCTGCTGACCACTTATAATTCTCTTCTCCCTGCTTCTGATCCCCCCACCCTGCACCCCAAACTTCTTGCTGCTGGGGTTACTTTGCCCACCAGAAAATTCTTTGGGATTGAATCCTTTCAAGGTGACTCAAGTATAGCTGCCTTTCATGGTGCCCACTGTTCTCGGAGGTATTTTGTATCTCTGTTCATCCCACTCTGGAAGGCAGACTGTGCTCAAAGCTTTACATGCCCTGCTCTGGTGCAGTGCTAAGTGGTTCTATGAGTTTCTGCTCCTTCACAGGCATCGAGCTTGGGGGCAAAATGTCACTCTGTCTTTCAGGCAGATACATCCATTCTCTAGGCTTGTGTGCAGGTGGGGACGTAGGTCCCTACTCTCAACTGAAATGAGCGGGATTCTCTAAATACCAGCTCACAATTCTCTTTGGAGAAATCTTTATTCCCCAATCTTCCCTCAATTTTTTCCCCCTTATTTATTGTCTAAAAGTTAAGTGATAGACCATAGGTCACAGAACCAGCCTTTGAAACAATCCCAAACTTAAAAAAAAATTGAAGAACAGTAAAAAGAACTGTTTCCCCCTGTACCTTCTGAGAGTAAATTTCTAACCTGTATTCTATCACCCTAGAACACTGTAGGGAGTATAGGATATTTCCTATGTAACCACAATATAACCATCAAAATCAGGAAACTAACATTGACACCTTGCTATCATCTTATCCTTACTACCCCATTCAAGTTTTGCAAAATTGTCCTAATAACATCCTTGGAGCACAAAGGATATATTCCAGAATCACCTACTGTATGTAGATGTCATGTCTGTTAGGTATCCTTCAGTATGAAACATTCTTTGATTTTTATCACCTTGACTCTTTGAAGCTTACAGGCCGATTATTTTGTAGCACATCCCTCAGTTTAGATTTGTCTGATGTTTCCTCATGGTTATGTTCAGATTATGCACTTTTGGCAGTGATTATCACAGAGGTTAGGTAATGTTCTTTTCATTGCATCCTATCAAGTGGTACAAATGTCTCTTTATGCCACTGCTGGTGATGTTAGCTTTGATTACTTGATTAAGCTGGTATCTTCTAGGTTTTCTCACTGTAAAGCTACTCTTTCCCTGTGTAATTGATACGTATTTCATGGGGAGGTATTTTGAAACTCTATAAACATCTCATTCCTTATCAAGCATTCAACTTATCTATTTATCTGTTCAGACTCATGTTTTCCTATTATACTGAATGAATTTAAATTGTTATTATTTTGATGCTCAAATTTGTCACTGGTTTGGCCAGTAGGATCCCGTTCAAGCTGGCTTCTGTATTGCTTTTGTGTGAATATGAACCCCATCATTTTAAGAGCATTTCCTGGCTTTCTGGCACAATAAGAGGCTCTAAGCTCATCTGTACTTTCTGTACTCCAGCCCTTGAATCAGCCATTTCTTCAAGGAGCCCTGGTCTGTTTTAGTAGAAAATAGTATTTAGGAGCCAATATCTGAGTGCTAGGTGTGCTTGTTGCTAGTGAGCTGTTGCTGCTCTTGGGCTCATTCAGTGGTCAGAGGTAGGGGATGTGTGTGTGTGTGTGTGTGTGTGTATGCACGTGTGTGTGTGTGTATGCACATGTGTGCATGTGTACATACACATGTGTTAACTTCTCTGTCGAAAACCTTGAGTTCACACAAGTCTCCAGTTCTAATCCAACACCAGGGCTCATTGAGCCTTTTCCCTGTTACGTTAATTAGGTTGATGCTGCTTAGGTGTGTTAACTCTCATAGAAGCCAGTGAAGTTTCACAGTGACACAGTAACCAATTATACAGCTCAAATTTATGGTACATTTTGAGGCCCATCAATCATGTAGTTAATATTCACACAGGCGGTAGTAAAAGGGGGGTAGCGAAGAAAAGCGATGGCTTGGGAGACCAGCACACTGACAAGTCAAATGGGTCTGGAGGTCCTTTTGGATGCTAGTCATGGTGTAGGGGGAGAGCAAGGTGGGATGGGTGGAGGTTGGAGAGGGACATGGGTGTGGTTTTGTTACTTTTCTCTCTCTCTACCCTATCACGCCTATTGCAGAGCCTCTGTTGGCAGCTTCCAGTTGGGAGAAGGCCTCAGTGTTCTCACAGGAAGAGCCTCCAACGGTGTCTTGAAGAAAGCTGGGTCGTGGCTGCTTTTATGATCCTTCCAGATGGGTCTGTTTTCATATCTCAGCCACTTTTCACTTCCTATTTGTTTGCTGCAGGTCTTGGGTGGTATTGTGCAGCAGCCGGTGTTGTCACTTCAGTCTATTACATATATGTTTATCACTTTGAGAGGCGCAGCTTTACTGTTAGCTCAATGTTACTTGACAGGAGTGACTCCATTTTAAGACATTAGGGACCAGGTGCAGTATGGCTTACGTCTGTAATCCCAGCACTCTGGGAGGCCGAGGCAGGTGGATTACCTGAGGTCAGAATTTTGAGACCAGCCTGACCAACGTGGAGAAACCCTACCTCTACTAAAAATACAAAATTAGTCAGGCATGGTGGCTCATGCCTGTAATCCCAGCTACTCAGGAGGTTGAGGCAGGAGAATTGCTTGAACCCGAGAGGCAGAGGTTGTGGTGAGTTGAGATCGTGCCATTGCACTCCAGCCTGGGCAACAAGAGTGAAACTCCGTCTCAAAAAAAAAAAAAAAAAAAGACATTAGGGTCACAAATTATGATATATCACCCCTTTCTGTATTTGTAATTCTCCTTTCCAACAGTGAGAAACCTGGCTTCCATTATTCCTAATATACTGATGTCATCAATGCCCTTGTACATATCTGGTGCCACCACCTCTTCTACAGGGCCGCCTTCCTCACTCTGCATGAACTCCGATGCCGCACCCTGAGCCCCTGTGGATTCCTCCATCCCCACTGCGGATCTAAACTTGCTCTACCCCAGCTAATGATGTTAGGACTGAATTGTTTAGGAAGAGAAGGAAAATACTAAGGATCTCTTGAACCAGTTTTGAGTCACATGTTAGCAAGCCTCACCTCGATATTCTAGCATAAGGGTCCTTAATCTGTCTGGTGTTTACAGACCCCCTTGAATAAAATTCAGGGGATCTGCGAGCTTGGATGGGAAATAAATTACATGTTTACTTTTTCTAACTTCTAACTGAATCTTACCATTTCCTTTAATTATGAATGCAGGGAACAAACCATGGTATTAGCAGTGCCTGTGACTTTGTCAACAACAGAAGTCACACATGTTTTCATATCACTTATACTTGTTGCAGAAACTATTTATGCTAATCATAACTTTAACATTATGGTAGTTGTGAGATTCTTCCTTAGATCTCATTTATTTATTATTTATTGTGCCAATAAGTCTGCATATTATGATATTGCAACATTACTCTAAATTATTTTAATAATTATCTTCAGCATATTTAGTGTCCTTTATAATCCTATATGTTTTGTTGTGTGCATTAAAAATAATTATCCTGAGAAGAGGTCCTCAGTCTTCACTAAATTGCCAAAAGGGTTCAAGGAAACAAAAATGATTACAGCCTCCAGTTTAGCGGTTCTCTTTGGAATATAAAGGTATTTCTCCCTATTATTTTAAAATTTGGTGCCTGAACTAGGTCAGAAAATTTCCGAATTAATCTCCTGTTAAATGTTTAAACTGCTTAGCACTGTGCTTGGTATGTAGTAAGTCCTCAACAAGTGGCAGATATTATCTTATTGTTTTTACAACTTCCTTGTTGCATCAAATGGAGGGAGTAGCTGCTGGCACTTGTATGTTTTTGATTCCTCTCTTGGTACTTAGAGAGTTCCCTGACAATATGCCCAGGCTGGCCTGATGGAGGGAGATGGGAGACAAGTGGATGTGAGAGGCCACCTAGAGGGGAATCAGTCAACTTGGGCGAGCCCGTTCTAGACGCTCTTACTCCCAGCTGACCCTGCTGGCACAGACCCACCAGCTGAGCACAGATGCATGACCAGTCCAGCAGAGATCAGCCAAGCCTGGCCCAAATCAGCAGAACCTCCTGGCTGACATAAATGTTCATTGCTATTTTTGTTAACAAGTATGATGAAAATGAAACAACTAAGATGTATGTTGTAAACTTCGCTCATTTGTCAATCATATGAGTGACTTCTTTGCAGAATCAGATAACAGTTTTTACAAACTGAAAAAAATATTTCCCTATTGCGTTGTGGTATTTATAATGTAAGGGCTATAAACATGACACGAAGTTTAATCTATGTTACTAATACTGTGTCCATCACTTTAAGTCTAACACGGCAGTAACTCAAGTCCTGACGCTGATTTCTATGGTGTAAATGGTGATAATTCTCCCACTATAGCTGACTTCTGGCTACCGATGTGATGTCACAGAATGTGGAGTTGTATATGATGGAAGCACTGTATACTGAGGAGCATCTCTTCCCAGTTCCAAAAAGTTTTGAACCTTGGCACATTTTGGATTTCGGATTTTCAGATTAGGGATGCTCGACCTACATAACACAAGACATGTAAATAACATCAAAAGCATAAACAACAGAAAAATAGAATTAGGATGTGATAAGTTTGAGTATCTCTGTTTTAACTATAATTTGTAAGTTATAGAATTTAATTTTTAATAGGAGCTGTGCTTAACAGACTCACAAAATTGGCTTTTTAAACAATTGACTCTTGGGTGTAGTCTCTGCTGGCTCCAGCATACCCCTGGTTATATAGCATGTTGTGGCAATAACCAAATGATAGACTGGCAAAGGAGTGGGGAGGAGGGAAAGGGAAGGGAGGAAGGCTGATGAAGGGGATGTAACTGTGCAGATTTGCTTGTGCAGACAACTGGGACTCAGTCCTGCTGGGGACCCTCTAAGAAACTGTGGAATGGATCTTAAATTATCTCCCTGGTAGATTGAGGGTCACTTCTGGGGTATTAACTCCCAGACACATCTGGCCTGTTCTGCCTGCAGGCTGAACATGCTTGCGGGGCCAGAGGACACCCTCAGGCAGAGAGGTGCAGGAGGTCGTTGGTGGGTATAATTGTCTGCAGGAGGCCTCTGGATGAGTTGAGGGGATATGGGTGGGCCACCCTACGCCCTTCTTTCTGGGCTTCAGCTCCCTCCTCTCTAAAATGAGGAAGGACAGTCTCCAAGTCCCTCTTTGATCCTCTAATACAGTTTGATGAATATGCTTGGCCCTGGAGAAGGACAGTGGGCACAACTAGAATGGAAGAATCCTGCGCTTTGTATCTTTTCAGGGTGGTAGGGTAGAATGTGCCACTCTGGGCCTTGCTTTATCCTCACGCTCTCTTCCCTGAGGTGCCAAAGGAGAGGGGAGAGGAATTAAGGCCGCAGAGGTCTAATGCAGTGGCTGGTGGTCAGCCCATCCAGGGTGAATCTGCCCTTCCTCCTCCTCTGGGCCCCAGAAAGTCTGTTCTGCAAATGAGCTGTCCCGTGTCTGATTGCTACTCCCCAGGATGGGTTTCCAGACCTTCATGACACTCAGGTTACTGCATGGTCTGGTTCAGGGTATCACTTTCTGAGACATCCTCTCCATAAAGCCTCTTCAGCACTCTCTCCAGAGGCTCTTGACCCAGATACTCAGAGAATACTTGGTTCTTCTTGGCAGAAAAGCAACATAAAGTGAGTTGGTAAAACAGGAGGTCCAGCAGAGGACTTCCAAGGGCTTTTTATCTCTACTATTGGGACTCCATTGGCCTAACAAATGTGTCAATTTAGGCAGCCAAGTAGGTGTTGCCCTTCCAGGTGGCCATGTTGGAATTGATTAAAACATAAATGTAGCTATTTTTTTTTCTTTCTAGAATTGTTTTTGTAAAGCTGGTCTATGAACCACAAAAGAGAACCATTCATATTGCAACCACTTTTTTTTACCAGTTTTTGGTCCAGGTGGCTTTTTGATTATTCCAAAGTCTAATTCATCCACCAAGGTTGAAGGTAATATATACCATCCACACAATACTTTCTGTATTCCAACTACTGTGCTAAGCACATTCCATGCATTTTCTCATCTACAATCCTGTGAAGTAGTTGCAATTTTTTTTTCTGTTTTTATAGATAGAAATGAGGTATAAAATGAGGTATAAAAAGTTAATAAACTTGCTGTAAGTCACATAGCTAGTAAAAGGTGAAGCTGAAATTCAAACGTAGCACTAAGACCACAGACTAGACTCTTAACTACTAATGAATTTCTTATTAATTGATCCATTCAATAATAGTATGTGTCAGACACTGTTCCGGGCATTGAGGAATCATCAAAAAACAAGACAAAAATTCTTGCTTTCTTGAAACTTAAATTCTATTGCAGGAGGCAGAAATAAAGAAATAGCATACTAGATGAGTAAATGATATAGTAGTTAGAATGTCATTTAGAAAATGAAAGGGCAAGGTGCAGGGGATTGGGTGGCTAGATGGAGGTTGAAATTGTAAATGGAGTGGCCTGCATAGGCCTTATGGGCAGATTTGAAGGAGTAAAGCAAGTGAGCCATATGTTACCTGAAGACTATTTCAGGCAGAAGAACAGCCAGTGGAAAGGCCCTGAGGCGGGAGCCTGGCTGGCATGTTTGAGAAACGGGCTGGGCACCGTGGCTCACACCTGTAATCCCAGCACTGTGGGAGGCCAAGGTGGGAAGATTGCTTGAGTCCAGGAGTTTGAGACCAGCCAGGGTAACATAGACTCCTGTATCTACAAAAAATAAAAAATTAGCTGTAGTCTCAGCTACTCGGGAGGCTGAGGAGCTACTTGAGCCTGGGAGTTGGAGGCTGCAGTGAGCCATGCTCATGCCACTGCACTGAAGCCTGAGCAACAGAGTGAGACCCTGTCTCAAAAAAATAAATAAATAAAAAAGAAACAATTGGGTACATCTTTGATATGATTTGAATGCTTGTGTCTCCTCTAAAATTCATATTGAAACTTAATCCCCAGTGTAACAGTATTAAGAGGTGAGGCCTTTAGGAGGTAATTAGGCTATGAAGGCTCTGTTCTCATGAATGGGATTCATGCCTGATAAAATGGCTTGAGGAAGTGGGATTGCCCTCTTTCTGTACTTTTCTGTCCCTTCTGCCATGTGTGAATGCAACATCTGTCCCCTCCAGAGGATGCGGCACTCAAGGCACCATTCTGAAGGAGAGACCAGACCCACACCAGACATCAAACTTGCTGGTGTCTTGATCTTGGACTTCCCAGCCTCCAGAGCTGTGAGAAATACATTTCTGTTGTTCATAAATTTTGTTATATCAGCATGAACAGACCAAGTAACAACCTCTAATTGTAAAGGAACTTCTAGTCCATTGTAAGGACTTTGGCTTTTACCTTGAGATAAACAGAAGGGAAATTGCAGGATTTTGAGCAGAGGTGTGATGTGATCAGACTTCTATTTGCACAGGATTAGCCATGGAGAATAACTGTAGGGTGGTAAGGACAGTTATCTCTTCTTATAGACAGATATAACCAGACCTTGTTACAGGTACAGGTAAGAGATGATAATGGTTCAGACCAGACCCAGAAGGGATGTCTGTGCATTCAGCAGTTTTATTAGAAGTTGCTACCAGGTGTGTTAATTCTTTTCCCAACTGACCAAAGACAATTTAAAGGGCCTGGCTAGGTCTCTGTATAATAGCTTTAGGAGGAGCAGAGGAACCAAGAGAATGTGTTTGGCAGAGAAAATAGTCACCAGTGTGGCTGCTCACCAAACTTCCAACAGAACCTTGGGACAGGAGTTCCATGAGAAAAAATTCTAGACTCAAACTAGCCTAAGAAAGGTTAAGAGAGGATCTAAGGAAGGTTACAAGCTGCACATTGGGAAGGTGGAGAAAAATGTAAACAGGAAGGAGCTGGTAGACTTGTGAAAGTTGGGTTTCTTTGATTCCATAGGCCTGCAGTTGATGAAGGCCTATGTCAGGCAAGGGACAGAGGCAGAGTATGGCCAGAGACTGGCAGCCAAAAGTCCAGAACATAGGAAGGTGGAGCAAAAGAGGATTCCTAGTCTTTAGACATGAGACAGGGTTTGGGATCCAAGGTTTGGAGAAACAACAGAGCGGAGCCATCAGCAAGCAGTATATCTGGGCTATGAGAGTCAAGCTGTGACTCTGGTCTCTGCCCTGGCTTTCAGGGACTTTCCTTTGGACATGGATTAACCTGTGGCACAAGGTGTGGTTCTGCAGAGCTCTTGTAGGTAGTGTTACAACTCTACAATTCTTTTTTAGAGGAAGGTCAGTAAAGGCCTCCCCAGATGATCAACCTCCCGTGGTTTTCCCAGGTAGGTAAGAGATACCACCTTCTACCCAACTGGTGGCTCAGGCTCTAAACCTAGGACTCATCCTCAATGCCTCTCTTTATCTTACCACCTATGTCCATTGCATCAGCAAAGACCTGCAACTCAACCTAGACCAATTATTGTGAAACCATTCTCTTCTTTCCACCTCCTCTGCAACACTCTCCCTGCTACCCACCAGCCCAAGTCACCATCCTCTCTCACTTGGACAACCACATGGTTTGATGCTACGCTTGTCCCTACAACTCATTCTCCACACTGCAGCCAGACATTTTTCTTTTTTTTTTGAGACAGCGTTTCACTCTTGTTGCCCAGGCTGGAGTGCAATGGGATGATCTCAGCTCACTGCAACCTCTGCCTCCCGGGTTCAAGCGATTCTCCTGCCTCAGCCTCCCAAGTAGCTGGGATTACAGGTGTGCACCACCATGCCCAGCTAATTTTTTCTGTATTTTTAGTAGAGACAGGGTTTCATGTTGGTCAGGCTGATCTCGAACTCCTGACC
Source organism: Pongo abelii (assembly GCF_028885655.2). Taxonomy (NCBI): domain Eukaryota; kingdom Metazoa; phylum Chordata; class Mammalia; order Primates; family Hominidae; genus Pongo; species Pongo abelii. Next base: position 38,163,084 of record NC_071989.2, read on the forward strand.
TCAGGTGATCCATGCGCCTCGGCTTTCCAAAGTGCTGGGATTACAGGTGTGAGCCACCACGCGCGGCCCAGACAGATCTTTTAAAATATAAATCAGATTTGTCACTCACCCAGGTAACCCTCCACACCCCAATGGCTCCACATCACACCTAGAATGAAGTCCAAGTTCCTGTTGACTCTTCCTACTTCATTTTCCCACTCTCTAACTTCTTCTCTCTGCTCCAGCTGCATTGACCTTCCTGCTGTTCCATGTGCACTCTAAGCTTATCTAACTTATAGTGTTTAGAAAATAACAAGGGAACTTCCTTTCTAATGCCTCCTTCCTTCATACCTAACTGGCCATTAAGAAGGGTGACCATTTAGCCTGGTTTTCCTGGGCCAATATTAGCCCAGGAAACTTTGACTCTCAAGGTTGTCTCAGTTTAGATAATAAATTATTTGGTCATCATATAAAAGTTTGCCATAATCTGTATGTGGCTTTCCCCCTCCCTCTCTTCCTTCCTTAAACATATGTAGAGTACCTACTAGGGACCCGAGATGTACTAAGTGCTGGAAGATGGAGACACCTGAAAATAAACAAACCTGGTTATGCCCTCAAGGAAAGTTCAAACATCTGCACAAACACTGAAGAACAAAATAAAATCACAGTGATGTGACCTAGACATTTTCTATTCTACAGACAAAATGGCTGGCTATTGGCTTAAATATTTTGCAGTTTACCCAGATGTTTGGCACCACCTAGACACTGTCTGACTTCCCTCTCCCCATCAGTTGATTTCAGCCCTCCCTCTCTTTCCTCCCTTGTTGTTCCCATTATTCAAGATTTGGCAGGTCTCATGCATGCACCATGCCAGAACTTCTTTACATGGAACATGATTAAGACCAAGGCTTCAGGTCTTTGCTGCCTTCTGACAATTCACTACGAAATTTTCTTGTTCTCTGTTCCTTCCAGACCCAACTCAGCCAGGCGGGATCTGAATTAGCTTCCTGATGGCCCTTGTATTGCTGCCAAAAGTGTTTTTGATTGCTTGGCCTCCAAGTTCCTGTCCTCCGGCTCCTTGGTGGTGTCCTGGGGGAAGCACATGAGGCTTGCTGGCCCCTGGAGTGCTGTTTGTCTGCTGGACTCCCTGACCACAGGGTGAGGAAGGCCACCCTCCATGTGAGAGTTAGAGAGGCTCCGCGTGTGGTTTTGAGCAGGGTCAGAGGTTGGGGTAAGGATCAGGAACACTTAACCTTTTCGGAGAAGCATGTCCCTGTGGTCATCTATTCCCCCTGCTTTGCTGGGGAGGGAGTTGGTGACCATTTGCACAGGATAGCATAAGAGGACCGAAATATTACTGTACCCTATAATGACTCCTTTTTGGCCTACACTGAATTCTTAGAACCTTACCTCTAATTTTACCTTGTATGGGTTTTATTCTTGATAAAGGATAACCTTTTAGCTAGCAAATACATCAGGTGATAATTACATTAACTGAGCACACATCATTGCCCATCACCTCTAGGGACACAGGACTCAAAAGACTGGCATGTGTGTGGTGAGAGTAGAGAAGGTTTCAGGAGAATTCGGGATGATGGGGCTCCACTGAGCATGGGGAGTGTCTCTGGGCTGAAGTTGGGAGATTGAGCGTGTGAGGGAGTGCCCTAGAAGAAATTCAGGAGTGTAGCTGGAACAGTGGAGACATTTAAGAACAACCACCTAGGGCACGACTGGAGTGTACCCTGCTGACATTTACTCAGAGCGTGGCTGGGAAAGAGGTGGTGGTGCTGTCAATGGGAAAGTCATTCTTCCCTTTGTCTCTCAATAAACCAAGGAAGCGGAGGGTGGAGAGAACATTCTGCCTCATGCTCAGGAGAGCTTCAGCAGGCTAAGGAGAGATGAAGAATCAGGGCAACGCCGACTGCACACCTGGCTTCAGGAGAGTGGGCATATAGAGGACACAAATCCCTCACCAGATGCAGAATTCCCCACATTTTCTCAAGGGCAGCAGGGCCATGTTTATAGAAAAGTCAGACCTTAAATCCATACCCTCTTAAGAGACTCTGTAATGTAGGGAGACAGATGACCTCCACCATGAAAACAGGGGCTGTGACTTGATCCCTGGCTGCAGGAGATACTTCATTACAAGGCATTATTGGATCCAGATGTCACACGTCCAATGGAGGCTGCCTGCATGAGACTTCCCACCAAAATCTCCCCTCTACTAGGGCAGAGAAAGGCCCTCAGGAGAAAGGACTTGGATCCATAGAGACAGTCACGCAGGCCTGGGACAGGGGTGCCTTTGGATGTCTCCAGAGTAGGATGGTTTGAGTCATGGTCCTGCAAGAGTTAGAAGGACTGGCCTTTCCCAGCAATGGCAGGTGATCTGGCGGGGAGTGGGGAAGGAGCTGAAAGTTTAGCATTTCTTTACTTGAGAAAGGAAACAAGGGGATAATAAACCATATAAATGGAAAACATGTTTCTTAAAACAAAGCTGTATGTCAGCACACAGGGCTCATAAGACAAATTCATTTGTGAGGATGAAGCTTCCCAGGAGTACATGTGTGTACTATTCACACACATGAACTGTTCCATGCCCACATACATGCACAGGTCCACAAGGATACATCTGATATAGTTTAGATGTTTTGTTCCTTTCAAATCTTATGTTGAAATGTGACTTCCAGTATTGGAGATGGGGCCTGGTGGGAGGTGTCTAAGTGTTGTAGGAGGATCCCCCATGAATGGCTTAGTGCTGTCCTCAAGGTAATGAGTGAGCTCTCTGAGCTCACATGAGATCTGGTTGTTTAGAAGAGCCTGGCACCTCCTCCCTCTCTCTCTTCCTCCCTCTCCCGCCATGTGATATGCTGGCTTCCCCTTCTGCTGCTTCTCTGATTGTGAGCTTCCTGAGGCCTTGCCAGAAGCCAAGCAGATAGGAGTGCCATGCTTGTACAGCCTGCAGAACTGTGAGCCAAATAAACTACTTTCCTTTACGAATTACCCAGCTTCAGATATTTACGTAGCAACACAAACAGACTAACATAACCTCCTTGTACATAGACATTATAGACCACTCTCATATTAACACATGAATGTTATACCTAGACACACACACATAATATTGGAGTTCCTTTACTACATAAACATGTTTATATGTATATATACATTCACAAATGCAACATGGAGACAGAAGCCAACTCCCAATTATCTATCATTATCCACTCTTTTTATCCAACATGTTTTTCACCTGAGAATGGCTTCTTTTCCTTACCAAGTATAATTCAGCTATCATCAGTTGATCTGTGCTTATGAAATGCAATTATATTGTAATTGTAATTTACCCCCCTGCCCCTGAAAATGCTAAAAATTGATTAAACGTGAGAGGAAAGCACAAAAAAAATCTGACCCCATGTCAACCTATATTATTCATTTTAAAGTCAGATAAAAACAAAAGTTGTAGAAATGTGCCATTTGGTTTATTTGCATCTTCTTGATGATTGGTACTGATACTTGTAAGTTGGCTGGGTTTCATTCTTGTTGTTAGTTTTTTCCCTGGCATAGATGAACTGACTTGGGCAAGTTGGGAGTATCCTTGACCTGACAGGCAGAGCCAGGTGTAGGTCATGGCTTATAATCCTCATACCCACTTTTGTTGTGTGTGTCTGCATACACACACACACACACACACACACACATACAATACACCGTTTAAATGTGTGATTTTTAGCCCTTGAAAACCTATAACAAAATTGAAGAGGATGTTTCCTCTGGTGGCAGAGTACTGTAAGGGATTCTGTTAAGTCCATGAACTGGGGCTCATGATTGAGGCTGGCACTTCATTTTTAATGCCATAAAAGGTCTCCTTTTGGGGTGTGTATTCTATCCCTCCAGACTGTAGGAGACATAACAAGTGGGAACTTTCCGATGTGACTTCCAGAGAGAAACTTGTGATTAGGCAGTCCCTCAGGCCTCCTGAAGCCAATGAACAATTTAACCTTGCAGAACTGAGCTCCTACTAGAGTGTGGGGTTTTTACTGGTAATTGATACTTGAAGAGAAACCTTTCCTGTCTCAACCGTTTGGTTGAAAAGCTTGATCAAATGTGTTACCCTTTCTGGTAAATTCCATGACCATACTTGGATCTTTATTATTGATGATCCTATAGAAAGAAAGACCAATACATTTGATAAACAGAAGATGAAGCTATAGAAGAAAGAAGATTCTTCATTCAACTGGGACTTTTTCCTTTCTTCCTAAATTCCTGATATCCATTTGCTTTCTTGTTATGGTGATGATGATGATAATGAATTTGAAGACTTCTACCACTGACACCACTAAATGTTTTCTCTGTGCCTGGCACTGTGCTGAGATCTTTTACATGCAGCACCTCAGTAAGCCTCACAACAACCCCTTTTATCGCTAAAGAAACTGAAGCTCAGAGAGGCTAAGTAACTTGCTCAAGGTCTCACAGTTAGTAGGCTGTGGAGTGCAAATCAATTTAGGTCTGTCTGACATGTGCTCTTAATTATTGAAGCTTTTGCTTCTTTTCCCAAAAGGGAGCGTATTGAGGTTTTAGCAATTTAGGTTAATAGCTGCTTTATACTGTGTGTGTGTGTGTGTGTGTGTGTGTGTGTGTGTGTGTTTGTTTGTGTGTATTTAGATCCATTAAATATAAGTCCAAGTATTTTGCTAAATGTTTTTTTACTTGCCCCATTACAGAATTAAAATACTTGAACAGAGCTATAGTAACCAAAACAGCATGGTACAGGCATAAAAAGAGACACATAGACCAAAGAAACAGAATAGAGAACATTGAAACAAACCCACATGGCTGCAGTGAACTCATTTTTCACAAAGGTGCCAAGAACATACACTGGGGAAAAGACAGTTTCTTCAATAAATAGTGCTGGGAAAATGGAATATCCATATGCAGAAGAATGAAACTAGACCCCTGTCTCTCACCATATACAAAAAATCAAAATGGATTAAATAATTAAATCTAAGACCTCAAACTATGAAACTACTACAAGAAAATATTGGGGAAACTCACCAGGACATTGGTCTGGGCAAAGATTTCTTGAGCAATATCCCAAAAGCATAGGGAACCAAAGCAAAAATGGATAAAAGGGATCATGTCATGTTAAAAAAAAAACCCTGCACTGCAAAGAAAACAATCAACAAAGTGAAGAGACAACCCACAGAATGGGAGAAAATGTTTGCAAACTACCCATCGGACAAGGATTAGTAACCAGGATATATAAGGAGCTCAAACAACTCTATAGGAAAAAATCTTAATAATCTGATTAAAAAATTGGCAAAAGATTTGAATAGACATTTCTCAAAAGACACGCAAATAGCAAACAGGCATATGAAAAGGTGCTGAACATCACTGATCATCAGAGATATGCCAATAAAAACTACAATGAAATATCATCTCACCCCATTTAAAATGGCTTTTACCAAAAGGCAGGAAATAACAAATGCTGGTGAGGATGTGGAGAGAAGGGAACTCTCATACACTGTTGGCGGGAATGTAAATTAGTACAACCTCTATGGAGAACAGTTTGGAGATTCCTCAAAAAACTAAAAACACAGCTACCATATGATCCAGCAAACCTACTGCTGTCTATATACCCAAAAGAAATCAATATATTGAAGAGAGATTTGCACTCCCATGTTTGTTGCAACACTGTTAATAATAGCCAAGATTTGGAAGCAACCTAGTGTCCATCCACAGGTGAATAGATAAAGAAAATATACTTATGCACAATGGAATACATTCAGCTATAATAAAAGAAGGATGTTCAGTCATTTGCAACAACATGGATGGAAGTGGAGATCATTATATTCAGTGAACAAGCCAGGCACAGAAAGACAAATGTTGCATGTTCTCACTTATTTGTGGCATCTAAAAATCAAAACTGAACCCATGGAGATAGAGAGTAGAAGGATGGTTACCAGAGGCTGGGCAGGATAGTTGTGAGGGTGGGGAGGATGGTTAATGGGTACAAAAAATTTGAATGAATAAGGCCTAGTATTAGATAGCACCACAGGGTGACTGGTTAAAAATTTAATTGTACATTTAAAAATAAAAGAGTATAATTGGATTGTTTGTAACACAAAGGAGAAAGACTTAAGGGAATGGATACCTCATCTTTCATGATGTGATTATTAGACATTGCAGTTCTGTATCAAACGATCTCACATAAACCATAAATATACACCTATTATATACCCACAAAAATTAAAAATTTAAAAAACACAAAAAGGAGTGAGCAAAATCCCTGCAAAAAATAAAATACTTGAATAGGCTAATGATTTTACATCCTCTCTCCTGATTTAAAAAAAAAAAATCCATGCTCTTGTACCCCTTTAGTTTTTCTTTTTGTTTTGGTGTTTCCTTTCTATTAACCTCCGGAAATTTTTTGAGTCAGCAGCTTTTGCAGTGCCTGTAGTCTTTTTGCTTACGGGTGAGTTTTGGTGACTTAAAGACTACCAAGAAGATATTTAAAGCTTCTGTCAATTCCTTTGAAAATAACAGAATTTAAAAAGTGGAATTTCCCTCTGTCAGTGGCTACTTTCTAGAGGAAACCTAACCTCTGGGGATCTTTGCCAAGAATGAATGGAGGGGGTATTATTTGCTGACAATTATCCTTGAGTTCAGATAGCCTCCTCCTGTCTCCTGGCCCCAAGGTATAAATAGAGACACAGAGGAGACTGGCAGAGATCTTGCTGACAGCCCTTCCAAACTTCCAGAAAGGATGACTCTGCCTATAGGAGTCTGTCTCATGGGTGGGCAGCTCTCCTGTTGACAAAGATTCCTTTTCAGAACAGTGGCCCCTCTGGCTCCCCCGGCATCTGTGCATCTGTCCATCCACCTGTTTCCTTGTAGGCATTTTTTTAGGTACTATAGATGAGAAAATGAGCAAGATCTGGCTTTTACCTTCCAGGAGTCCCAGTTTACTTGAGACAGATGCATAACTAGATGACGATATGACACTAAGTCTTTGGAGAGTATGCGTGAAGGCCATGGGAACAAAGGGGAAGGGGCTGTAGGCACTACCTGGGGGAGTCCAAGGAGGCCTCAAGAGGAGGGGGTGTTTGAGCTGGACCCTGAGGAATAAGAAGGTGCTTATCAGATGGGACCAGCATAGGCAAGAGACCAGATTTGCTAAAGCATCTATGGTACGTATTTGGAAAAGGGTTAACAAGTGGATGTAATTGATTCATTCTACCATCTATTTCCATGTAGTTCGTAACTTGTGTCATTGGATGAGAAGAGATAAGGACAACAGAGAATCCTGTTCCCTGTCTAGCTTGGCAGCACTGCCCTTCTTGTTGAAAGCATTGATTTATTTGCCTTCCCTATCTGGCCTTCCAGGCTGAAGCACTGAATATTTCTACTCCTTTTTTTTTTTTTTAATGTACATTATTCTTTTGGAAAACTGTTTTGGGGAATTTGAAAGACAACGCTTCCACTTCTTTTGTTTTCCTTAATCAAAAGCCTCTGCTGTCACTGGCAGTTCCACATTTCTTCCTCTCCAGCTTCCCCCAGAGGCACACTTGGAGATGGGAGATGGGCTGGAAGTGTCTCTTGTGCAATCCACGGAGACTGCGATTGCCTCCGGAGCCAGTTCTGACTCCTTTAGTGGCCTTGCCCCTTGAGGTGCATCAGGATGAACCCTTGTCTGGGCTTTGCTCTTTGGGAAGATTTTTCTGTAAACGTGTTCTCTTTGGAAGGACAGACATTTTCTGGGCTTTTTTTTTTTTTTTTTCCTTGGACCACCAGCCCACGCCATCCATTCTCCATCCACGATGCATTCTTTTCCATTGTGTTCTCTCTGTTCCTTTGGATCCCTGATCTGGTGTTAATGTGTGAGTAGGGAGTGGGGTGGGGGGCAGAGGGAGAGGAGGGGGTTGTTCGGGATTGAGGGCCAGGACAGGAAGAAAATATAGACTTATAATGAGAGTTTTGATGCCACTGACCACTAATTGTCAGTCTTCTTGGTAGGTACCCTTACTGTTAATAACTCAAAAGATCAGGCAGTTAAGCATTATTTGATTTTAAAATACTTTTTTTTTTTTTTTTTGAGACAGAGTCTTACTCTGTTGCCCAAGCTGGAGTACAGTGGCGTAATCTCAGCTCACTGCAACCTCTGCCTCCCAGGTTCAAGTGATTCTTGTGCCTCAGCCTCCTGAGTAGATGGGATTACAGGCATGCACCATCATGCTCAGCTAATTTTTGATTTTTAGTAGAGATGGGGTTTCATCATGTTGGCCAACCTGGCCTGGAACCCTGACCTCAAGTGATCCACCTGCCTCGGCCTCCCAAAGTGCTGGGATTACAGACGTGAGCCACCACGCCCAGCTGATTTTAGAATACATTTATGAATTGACCTTTGATTGCTTTATTGTTTGGTCAGGAACCATGAGAAATTTCAGGGTTTAAAGAACATTAGTTCTGCTGCATTATTGTGAGGTGAGAAAATCAGGAAGCTGAAGTCAGGTGTGAGAGCTGGGAAAGGCTAGCATTGCATATCAACCTGACCATCCCAGACAGAGGCTTTATTTTGGGCAAATCATTTGGCCCAGCCTTGTTTTGCTTAGGCATTCCTTGTCAAGATATTTACCAGCTGTTTTGTTAGTTGCAAGCAACAACAGCCATGCTGCCATTCTTATGAAAACACACCCTCAGGCCCTACAGGTAGCTTCCTTACTGGGTGCAAAAGTGAAAATCCTATGACACAGCTCCCCTATTTTAATACAGAATGTCAGGGGATGAATGAGCCCAGATGCCATCTGTTCTAACCCTCTGACATCCAGATTGTTCAATAGCTTTTCTGACGATGTATGCCACATGGCAGAAGTAGGACTAGAACCCTGGACTTGTTCATTTTTAGCCCTGTGCTATTTCTTCTTCACTGAGCCACTTTCTGTGTATTTGAGTGTTCCTTTAACAACCACAAAGTGATTGGGTTGATTCTAACCACATTATTTGAATTTCTGGTGCAGTGGTTCTCAACCCTGGCTACGCATTAGAATCAGCAGGCAAGCGTTTCAAACATACCCACGCCCAGGTCTCACTCCAGAACCTGAGTCTCTGGGTGTGGGGCCCCAGTATGAACTTTGTGTAAAGAACTTTGTGATCTAATTTTAAAATGCAGAAAGGATTAAGAACCCTTGTTCCAGTGTGGAGGAGGAAATAGAGCCTTTCCTAAGAATTCTTAATTTGCTGACTGGACAACAGAGTTTGCTAATGCAAACCTAATGTCTTTCCTTGACCTGAGAATATAGTTCTCTCCAGGGGCATGTTAAAGTCTAAAGCAAACATTGTTTTTCTTACTCCAAATTTGCAAGTGATTCAAATATTCCCCGACTAATTTAGAAAGGAATATGGGGCTCAGAAACCCGACAGAAATAGGGAGGTTTTCCTTTTTTTCAAAAGTGACTTGGAGGACCATCAGGAGGGCTAGAGATCCCATCCTCTCGTGTCCTGCTCTACCCTCACTGAAATTTGAGAGTAAATTTGTTTTATATTAGCAATAATTAATGTCAGATCCTGGATCTAGTTGTTACAATAAGGCAGCTGTTTATAATAGAAACGGCTCAGGCTTTCTCATACAACCTGTTTTTTCAAAATCCTGCAAAGGTGTTTAAAGGATAACAGCTAAGGTTGTCACACCCACCCCCCACTCTTCTAGGGTTGTTCCTGATTCCCCCTCTTTCTCTGTCTTTGGAGGGGAAGGTGGGGGGCTTGGGGAGAGGTTGCTGTGGGGTGTGCTGGAACTGCTGCTCAGGCTGGTTTGGGACAGCACCTCTTCCCTCAGTGACTTCACACTAGTAGCCTGAAGTTGGCTGTGGTGGGAGTATTGACAGCACGGAAATCAGCAAATGCTACTAATTCAGGATTTTTTTTTCCTCCTCGGAGAACATGTTATTAAATGTTTACCACCATACCACATGTCACAGGTACTCTCTGGGGAGTTCCCAAATAAAAGATACGAGTGTTTTCACCGGGGATTATATTTAAAATTTTTCTCCAAAGAAGATTCTGGATGCCTGTGGTATTAACACCACACTTTCATAAGGTATCTAAAAGCCAGTTCAAACGTTTCATACTTAAACATCGAGATTCCTATCTCCCCCCAGCTCCAAATATGTTCCTTCCATAGTCTTTACCAGATCAGTAAATGGGAACTTCATTATTCCACTTATTCCAGTGAAAAATCTTGGCGTCATCTTTCACTCACACTCCACATGCTGTCCAGTAGCAAATCCTATTGACTTTGCCTTCAGAATACAGAACAACCAGGACTTTCAGCTCCACCATTGCCACCAGGTCCAAGCCACTGTCATCCCTCATCTGGATGATTGCAACGGCCTCCCGACTGGTCTCCCTGTTTCTATTCTTGTCCCTACAAGTCTGTCTGCCACAGAAAGCAGTGAGAATCATCTTCTAAGCATGTGTGTCCTATTACGTTGCTCAGAACCCTCCAATGCCTTCCCATCTCACTCAGAGTAGAAGCAAGGCTTTGCCAGGCCCTGGTGATCTTTCTACCTCCTTCTACTCTCCCCACTTGTTGTCTCTCTCTCTTACTCTCTCCCTTTCTCCTTCCACCCCCTTGGACATACTAGTTAATTTGCTTATATTTTTGCTTTTACCACTCCTAGAACGTAAGCTCCAAGTGAGCAGGGCTTTGCTTTGTTTGCTGCTATATCTTCAATGCCTAGAAGAATGCTTGGCATATAGTAGGCAATACTTATCGAATGAATAAATGTTTATGAGGGTGTATGCACAGTGAGTGTGCATGTGTGTGCATCAAGCCATATGAAATTGACAGTATGTGACCACTTTTGACAGTTTTTATTACCAGACAGGATGGAACCTCAACCATCATTTAGTTCAACTCTTCATTTTACAGATGAGCCCCTTGAGACCATGAAAAGGCAGATGACTTGCTTTAGGGACAGTTAGTGATGGGATCATGTTTTCTTTTTATAAGCAAAATGTTTTTGCAAGCAGAACACCCAGGTAATATCAGTGATGTTTGGGATATTGGTCCTTCCTGTTATGGTTTTTGTCTTCATCTCTGGGCGGAAATGCTTTCAAAGAGACTTTCCTCCCCTTTGGGCAGGATAATGCTTTCTGGAGCACTCAGAGAAGGCTCAGAGATGCTCCTGCATCACCATCAATAGGGTGTCCTTCTGCACCAGTTGAGTCAGGGCCAGGAAGCACCTTCTGCTTACTGCTTTGGGCCTTTGGCCAGGAAGCTTGCAGCTCAGTGCCTGATTAGTTATCAAGTAAAGCATTTTACTTTCTTGAGTGTTTCTTTGGGGGGCCAAGTCAGCTCCTCTGCAAGCACTTTATATTGAGCCTTTTCATTTAAAAATCAGTTTTCCCTCAGCCACTTTCTTCTGAATGTGTTGTTCACTGCTATCTGCTTTTTGTTGTTGTGTGTTCACATCTTATTAAATACCCTAATAGTATGCTGGTGTGGTCTTGGGAGGGAGAGGAGACATATACTTGCCATCAACCTAGACTCTCTCCCATGGTTTCTTCTCCCTCTGTTTATTCCCAATTTTTTTTTTTCCTTGTATAACCAGCTCTTGAATTCCGGATACATCAAAATTCCTGTGGGAAAAACACCACCTCCAACTCAGTACATCAATGACAAAATGCATCATTTCTACTTACCCCCTTCTTCCTTCTGAGTTCTCAGTCTCAGTGAGTGGCAGAAAAACAAGGAGTCATTCTTAACTTCTCTTACTTCTTTACTCTCCTATTGAGTTCTCTCCAAGTTCTGTTGATTCTTTCAAATGCCTCTTTTATCTGTCCCTTCCTCTTCATTCTCACTGTGTAGTTTAGTTCTGTATTATTACTCATCTATACAATTGCACTAATTTCTTTCCTAATTTCTTTGCTTCTCCTCTCAACCAATCTCTTCTAACCCGTTCTCCATACTTTGCCACAGTGCCTTTCCTGACACTAGTATTTGAACTCCATGAGGGCAGGAACTTTGTCTTTGTTCACCAATATATCTCCAAGTCCTAAAACAGTGCTTTGCTCTTAGTAGGTATATTAATCTGTTCTCACAGTGCTAATAAAGACATAACCCAAGACTGGGTAATATATAAAGGAAAGAGGTTTAATTGACTCACAATTCCACATGGCTGGGGAGGCCTCACAGTCATGGTGGAAGGTGAATGAGGAGCAAAGTCATGACTTACATGGAGGCAGGCAAGAGAGCTTGTGCAGGGGAACTCCCATTTATAAAGCCATCAAATCTTGTGAGATTTATTCACTACTACGAGAAAAGTATGGGGGGAAACTGCCCCCATGATTCAATTATCTCTACCTGGCCCCACCCTTGACACATGAGGATTATTACAATTCAAGATGAGATTTGGGTGGTGACACAGCCAAACCATATCAGTAGGCCCTCAATAAATATTTGTTGACTAAATAGATGACCAAATAAATCTGACCCTGTCACTTTCTTACTTGGGAACTTTCAATGCTTTTACTCCCCCTCCCTCATCACATGCATGATAAAAGCTGAACTCTTTATCATGACATGATCTAGCACTGGTCAACCCTCATTTTCTACCTCTTCCCAGCTCACCTGATCTATTTTCTTTTCTTATTAATACTGATTAGCACTGAATAACTTGTTCACAGACAGCACTATAATTTCTCAGGACTGCAAGCCTTTGCACATGTGAGAGCCCCTCTGCCTGGGATACCTTCCTGTTCTTTTGCCTGACAAGTTACTATTCATTTTTAAAATTTTATCACAAGAGTTACTTTCCTGAAAGAGGTTCTTCTGGACACTCGAGGCAACCTTAGGCTTTCCTTTCTTTATGATCTTATTACACATTTTGTACCTCCTTAAGTACTTTTATCATAAGTACTTTCATCAATCTCTGGTTTCACTCTACTTTTCAGTATGCAAGAAGATTATACTTTTTTGCCTCTTTGAAATTATGTATAGCCATGTGGCTCTATCTGGCCAGCAAAATATGAGTGGAGTTGTTGTGCTGAAGCATACTTATAAGTGGGAGTGCAATTCTCCATCTCTTCTGCCATCTTCCAAGATAATCGGCTACATTCTATGTAATGGAGTCTCTGTTAGCCTGTGTCTCCAAATATGGATGAAGTTGAGCAGAATCACCAACCTGTGAATGATGCACATATAATATGAGCAAGAAACAAATCTTTATTGTTTTAAGCTTTTGAGATGTTGAGATTGTTTATTACTGCGGTATAACGCAATCTATCCTGACAAACATACTTCCACATAGTCATTACCCTATCGATTAATAATAGCAGTTTACCATTTCTTTGAGGTCACTTAAAAGGTTTGTTAGTACAATGCTAGAAAAATATTTTCGAATACCTGTGATGTGCCTGGCACTGTACTAAGGATTTTATTCATGTTATTTAATCCTCAACAACAAATAGGCATGATTCCCATTTTACTGACAGAGAAAGAAGCTCAGAGGTGTTGAGGTGACTTTCTCAATGTCACACCGCTGGTGAGAAACAGAATCAGCCACCAACCAAGTAGTTCTGATTCTTCAGCTCACACTCATTCCACTAGATGCTGCCCTGGGAGTAACAGATGAAGTATGTGCTGTCTGTGAGGAGGTTCCCATCCATGCAGACATTCCTGTCCTGAACCTTGTACTGGACAACTAAACAAGCATCAAACAAATCCAAGTGTCAAGTAAGTGAATAAAACCAATTGGAAACATTTTTAGGATCTAATGGGAAATGGAGAATCCTTTGGATAACTTTTCAGTTCTTAAGGAAAAGCCAATCACATCCTGTGTGTTCAATGAGAATCCCATCTGCAGCCCAGTACAGAAGCCAGTTTCAGAGCATTGCCTGTTTGGCCTTGTTCTGGTTGGTGTGGCTGACTTCTGGAGCCATTTCCTTGGCGGCATTTCTGAACATGTACTAATGATCAATGACAAGGTATGGTCACACAGTCCAGCCTCTAGCCCTGGTATGGCATTCTCAGAACGTATTTCCTCAAGAGTGTGTCAGCTAGGTCCTCAGGCAGCTGTTAGATGATGGATTGAAGTAGACTGACAGTGGAATGAAGACATACTCCAAGCCTCATGGAACTGTAGCTTTGAGCACCGTGACCCATTGAAGGAAAAACCTCCATTAAGGGGCTGGTACTCAGGCCAGAGAGTGCTTCCAAGAAGGAGGGAATAGCAGCCTGAGAGACAAAGGGGCTGAATGCCACTAACTGCCCCATGGAGGGTTTTCCCATGTGTGGAGGGAGTAAATTTTGAGAGAGTGTCTCAAGGGATTGCTTCCTGGTTGATGTGACCATCAGAGTTGGGCTTGGCCCTAGAAAATTCTCATTTCCTTTTAACTGTTATTCTTGCCCCTCCATTGACTTTTATTTGCATTATTTGTACATTCTTTCTACTCTGAACTTTAATAGTGTATAACATGCATTTGGTATTTTTCTTTTTTTATTTATTTATTTTTTTTATTTTTATTTATTTTTTCTTTTTATTATTATTATTATTATTATTATTATTATTATTATACTTTAGGCTCTATGGTACATGTGCGCAACGTGCAGGTAAGTTACATATGTATACATGTGTCATGCTGGTGCGCTGCACCCACCAACTCGTCATCTAGCATTAGGTATATCTCCCAGTGCTATCCCTCCCCCCTCCCCCCACCCCACAACAGTCCCCGAAGTGTGATGTTCCCCTTCCTGTGTCCATGTGTTCTCATTGTTCAATTCCCACCTATGAGTGAGAATATGTGGTGTTTGGTTTTTTGTTCTTGCGATAGTTTACTGAGAATGATGATTTCCAATTTCATCCATGTCCCTACAAAGGACGTGAACTCATCATTTTTTATGGCTGCATAGTATTCCATGGTGTATATGTGCCACATTTTCTTAATCCAGTCTATCATTGTTGGACATTTGGGTTGGTTCCAAGTCTTTGCTATTGTGAATAATGCGGCAATAAACATACATGTGCATGTGTCTTTATAGCAGCATGATTTATAGTCCTTTGGGTATATACCCCGTAATGGGATGGCTGGGTCAAATGGAATTTCTAGTTCTAGATCCCTGAGGAATCGCCACACTGACTTCCACAAGGGTTGAACTAGTTTACAGTCCCACCAACAGTGTAAAAGTGTTCCTATTTCTCCACATCCTCTCCAGCACCTGTTGTTTCCTGACTTTTTAATGATTGCCATTCTAACTGGTGTGAGATGGTATCTCATTGTGGTTTTGATTTGCATTTCTCTGATGGCCAGTGATGGTGAGCATTTTTTCATGTGTTTTTTGGCTGCATAAATGTCTTCTTTTGAGAAGTGTCTGTTCATGTCCTTCGCCCACTTTTTGATGGGGTTGTTTGTTTTTTTCTTGTAAATTTGTTGGAGTTCATTGTAGATTCTGGATATTAGCCCTTTGTCAGATGAGTAGGTTGCGAAAATTTTCTCCCATTTTGTAGGCTGCCTGTTCACTCTGATGGTAGTTTCCTTTGCTGTGCAGAAGCTCTTTAGTTTAATTAGATCCCATTTGTCAATTTTGGCTTTTGTTGCCATTGCTTTTGGTGTTTTAGACATGAAGTCCTTGCCCATGCCTATGTTCTGAATGGTATTGCCTAGGTTTTCTTCTAGGGTTTTTATGGTTTTAGGTCTAACATTTAAGTCTTTAATCCATCTTGAATTGATTTTTGTATAAGGTGTAAGGAAGGGATCCAGTTTCAGCTTTCTACATATGGCTAGCCAGTTTTCCCAGCACCATTTATTAAATAGGGAATCCTTTCCCCATTTCTTGTTTTTGTCAGGTTTGTCAAAGATCAGATAGTTGTAGATATGTGGCATTATTTCTGACGGCTCTGTTCTGTTCCATTGATCTATATCTCTGTTTTGGTACCAGTACCATGCTGTTTTGGTTACTGTAGCCTTGTAGTATAGTTTGAAGTCAGGTAGCGTGATGCCTCCAGCTTTGTTCTTTTGGCTTAAGATTGACTTGGCGATGCGGGCTCTTTTTTGGTTCCATATGAACTTTAAA
The DNA here is from genome assembly GCF_028885655.2 of Pongo abelii. Taxonomy (NCBI): domain Eukaryota; kingdom Metazoa; phylum Chordata; class Mammalia; order Primates; family Hominidae; genus Pongo; species Pongo abelii. The sequence continues at coordinate 38,179,126 of NC_071989.2, forward strand.
GTAGTTTTTTCCAATTCTGTGAAGAAAGTCATTGGTAACTTGATGGGGATGGCATTGAATCTGTAAATTACCTTGGGAAGGATGGCCATTTTCATGATATTGATTCTTCCTACCCATGAGCATGGAATGTTCTTCCATTTGTTTGTATCCTCTTTTATTTCCTTGAGCAGTGGTTTGTAGTTCTCCTTGAAGAGGTCCTTCACATCCCTTGTAAGTTGGATTCCTAGGTATTTTATTCTCTTTGAAGCAATTGTGAATGGGAGTTCACTCATGATTTGGCTCTCTGTTTGTCTGTTATTGATGTATAAGAATGCTTGTGATTTTTGTACATTGATTTTGTATCCTGAGACTTTGCTGAAGTTGCTTATCAGCTTAAGGAGATTTTGGGCTGAGACAATGGGGTTTTCTAGATATACTATCATGTCATCTGCAAACAGGGACAATTTGACTTCCTCTTTTCCTGATTGAATACCCTTGATTTCCTTCTCTTGCCTAATTGCCCTGGCCAGAACTTCCAACACTATGTTGAATAGGAGTGGTGAGAGAGGGCATCCCTGTCTTGTGCCAGTTTTCAAAGGGAATGCTTCCAGTTTTTGCCCATTCAGTATGATATTGGCTGTGGGTTTGTCATAAATAGCTCTTATTATTTTGAGATACGTCCCATCAATACCTAATTTATTGAGAGTTTTTAGCATGAAGGGTTGTTGAATTTTGTCAAAGGCCTTTTCTGCATCTATTGAGATAATCATGTGGTTTTTGACTTTGGTTCTGTTTATATGCTGGATTACATTTATTGATTTGCGTATATTGAACCAGCCTTGCATCCCAGGGATGAAGCCCACTTGATCATGGTGGATAAGCTTTTTGATGTGCTGCTGGATTCTGTTTGCCAGTATTTTATTGAGGATTTTTGTATCAATGTTCATCAAGGATATTGGTCTAAAATTCTCTTTTTTTGTTGTGTCTCTGCCAGACTTTGGTATCAGGATGATGCTGGCCTCATAAAATGAGTTAGGGAGGATTCCCTCTTTTTCTATTGATTGGAATAGTTTCAGAAGGAATGGTACCAGCTCCTCCTTGTACCTCTGGTAGAATTCGGCTGTGAACCCATCTGGTCCTGGAGTTTTTTTGGTTGGTAAGCTATTGATTATTGCCACAATTTCAGCTCCTGTTATTGGTCTATTCAGAGATTCAACTTCTTCCTGGTTTAGTCTTGGGAGGGTGTATGTGTTGAGGAATTTATCCATTTCTTCTAGATTTTCTAGTTTATTTGCGTAGAGGTGTTTGTAATATTCTCTGATGGTAGTTTGTATTTCTGTGGGATCGGTGGTGATATCCCCTTTATCATTTTTTATTGCATCTATTTGATTCTTCTCTCTTTTTTTCTTTATTAATCTTGCTAGCAGTCTATCAATTTTGTTGATCCTTTCAAAAAACCAGCTCCTGGATTCATTTATTTTTTGAAGGGTTTTTCGTGTCTCTATTTCCTTCAGTTCTGCTCTGATTTTAGTTATTTCTTGCCTTCTGCTAGCTTTTGAATGTGTTTGCTCTTGCTTTTCTAGTTCTTTTAATTGTGATGTTAGGGTGTCAATTTTGGATCTTTCCTGCTTTCTCTTGTGGGCATTTAGTGCTATAAATTTCCCTCTACACACTGCTTTGAATGCATCCCAGAGATTCTGGTATGTTGTGTCTTGGTTCTCGTTGGTTTCAAAGAACATCTTTATTTCTGCCTTCATTTCATTATGTACCCAGTAGTCATTCAGGAGCAGGTTGTTCAGTTTCCATGTAGTTGAGCGGTTTTGAGTGAGATTCTTAATCCTGAGTTCTAGCTTGATTGCACTGTGATCTGAGAGATAGTTTGTTATAATTTCTGTTCTTTTACATTTATTAAGGAGAGCTTTACTTCCAAGTATATGGTCAATTTTGGAATAGGTGTGGTGTGGTGCTGAAAAAAATGTATATTCTGTTGATTTGGGGTGGAGAGTTCTGTAGATGTCTATTAGGTCTGCTTGGTGCAGAGCTGAGTTCAATTCCTGGGTATCCTTGTTGATTTTCTGTTTCGTTGATCTGTCTAATGTTGACAGTGGGGTGTTAAAGTCTCCCATTATTAATGTGTGGGAGTCTAAGTCTCTTTGTAGGTCACTCAGGACTTGCTTTATGAATCTGGGTGCTCCTGTATTGGGTGCATATATATTTAGGATAGTTAGCTCTTCTTGTTGAATTAAACCCTTTACCATTATGTAATGGGCTTCTTTGTCTCTTTTGATCTTTGTTGGTTTAAAGTCTGTTTTATCAGAGACTAGGATTGCAACCCCTGCCTTTTTTTGTTTTCCATTTGCTTGGTAGATCTTCCTCCATCCTTTTATTTTGAGCCTATGTGTGTCTCTGCACGTGAGATGGGTTTCCTGAATACAGCACACTGATGGGTCTTGAGTCTTTATCCAATTTGCCAGTCTGTGTCTTTTAATTGGAGCATTTAGTCCATTTACATTTAAAGTTAATATTGTTATGTGTGAATCTGATCCTGTCATTATGATGTTAGCTGGTTATTTTGCTCGTTAGTTGATGCAGTCTCTTCCTAGTCTCGATGGTCTTTACATTTCGGTATGATTTTGCAGTGGCTGGTACCGGTTGTGCCTTTCCATGTTTAGCGCTTCCTTCAGGAGCTCTTTTAGGGCAGGCCTGGTGGTGACAAAATCTCTCAGCATTTGCTTGTCTGTAAAGTATTTTATTTCTCCTTCACTTATGAAGCTTAGTTTGGCAGGATATGAAATTCTGGGTTGAAAATTCTTTTCTTTAAGAATGTTGAATATTGGCCCCCACTCTCTTCTGGCTTGTAGGGTTTCTGCCGAGAGATCCGCTGTTAGTCTGATGGGCTTCCCTTTGATGGTAACCCGACCTTTCTCTCTTGCTGCCCTTAACATTTTTTCCTTCATTTCAACTTTGGTGAATCTGACAATTATGTGTCTTGGAGTTGCTCTTCTCGAGGAGTATCTTTGTGGCGTTCTCTGTATTTCCTGAATCTGAATGTTGGCCTGCCTTGCTAGATTGGGGAAGTTCTCCTGGATAATATCCTGCAGAGTGTTTTCCAACTTGTTTCCATTCTCCCCGTCACTTTCAGGTACACCAATCAGACGTAGATTTGGTCTTTTCACATAGTCCCACATTTCTTGGAGGCTTTGCTCGTTTCTTTTTATTCTTTTTTCTCTAAACTTCCCTTCTCGCTTCATTTCATTCATTTCATCTTCCAGGGCTGATACCCTTTCTTCCATTTGATCGCATCGGCTCCTGAGGCTTCTGCATTCTTCACGTAGTTCTCGAGCCTTGGTTTTCAGCTCCATCAGCTCCTTTAAGCACTTCTCTGTATTGGTTATTCTAGTTATACATTCTTCTAAATTTTTTTCAAAGTTTTCAACTTCTTTGCCTTTGGTTTGAATATCCTCCCGTAGCTCGGAGTAATTTGATCGTCTGAAGCCTTCTTCTCTCAGCTCGTCAAAGTCATTCTCCGTCCAGCTTTGTTCCGTTGCTGGTGAGGAACTGCGTTCCTTTGGAGGAGGAGAGGTACTCTGCTTTTTAGAGTTTCCAGTTTTTCTGCTCTGTTTTTTCCCCATCTTTGTGGTTTTATCTACTTTTGGTCTTTGATGATGGTGATGTACAGATGGGTTTTTGGTGTGGATGTCCTTTCTGTTAGTTTTCCTTCTAACAGACAGGACCCTCAGCTGCAGGTCTGTTGGAGTACCTGGCCGGCCGTGTGAGGTATCAGTCTGCCCCTGCTGGGGGGTGCCTCCCAGTTAGGCTGCACGGGGGTCAGGGGTCAGGGACCCACTTGAGGAGGTAGTCAGCCCGTTCTCAGATCTCCAGTTGCGTGCTGGGAGAACCACTGCTCTCCTCAAAGCTGTCAGACAGGGACATTTAAGTCTGCAGAGGTTACTGCTGTCTTTTTGTTTGTCTGTGCCCTGCCCCCAGAGGTGGAGCCTACAGAGGCAGGCAGGCCTCCTTGGGCTGTGGTGGGCTCCACCCAGTTCAAGCTTCCCGGCTGCTTTGTTTACCTAAGGGAGCCTGGGCAATGGCGGGCGCCCCTCCCCCAGCCTCGCTGCCGACTTGCTGTTTGATCTCAGACTGCTGTGCTAGCAATCAGCGAGACTCCGTGGGCGTAGGACCCTCTGAGCCAGGTGCGGGCTATACTCTCCTGAGGCACCGTTTCCTAAGCCCGTCGGAAAAGCACAGTATTCGGGTGGGAGTGGCCCGATTTTCCAGGTGCCGTCTGTCACCCCTGGAAAGGGAACTCCGTGACCCCTTGCGCTTCCCGAGTGAGGCAATGCCTCGCCCCTGCTTCGGCTGGCGCACGGTGCACTCACCCACTGACCTGTGCCCACTGTCTGGCACTCCCTAGTGAGATGAACACGGTACCTCAGATGGAAATGCAGAAATCACCCGTCTCCTGCGTCGCTCGCGCTGGGAGCTGTAGACCGGAGCTGTTCCTATTCGGCCATCTTGGCTCCTCCTTCGGTATTTTTCATATATTATTATATTTAATATAATACATATACATATTTGGGGAATTCGAGTGTCATTTGCACAAGCAGTTTATATGTTTTTTGAAGACAGAGTGGGGCTTATATACCTTGGGCAGGCATCTAGTGTGGAGCTTCACACATTTCTAGCTCTGTTGTCTGACCCAGTTTGTGCCACTTCTTTGGTGAAACAGCTGTTGATGACCAACAGCATCTTTGATCCTGAGGGTATTACGGAATCAGAATATGAATACAACAATCCTTTGCTTGTTTTTAGATCATTTAGATCCTGGTTTGAACAGCAAATTTTCTAAAGTTGTTTCCTGTGTTTTGGTAGAGTTCAGATAGCAAGAGTGTTTCAATTGTACAGGGATTTAATTTATAGAGGTGACTCAGTGACAACATGGAGGGGTCAATGCCATTGAAAGAAGAGTTTATTATTTTCAGTTTCCAGGAGGAGGGGACACACTCTGCCATGCAGAGCCACCTGGGGAAGCACCAGGGTCAGTCAGGAGGCAGAAAGCATGAGCACAGCCTTTATCATGGTTTCTGCAGGAAAGGCAGGCAAGGCAGAGTATTTAGGATTGGCTGGTTCTGAGCTATAATTTTGGTGGTCTCTAGTTATCTGGTACCTGGCCCTGGGGTGATTTAGGGCAGTGAAAGATTGGCTTGGTGTGTGAGAGTTGGATAAAGTAGATGAATGGGAATATGGGCTTTGGATTTCTTGGTTTGCACAAGAAACATGTGCTCAAAGGCAAGTTGTTTGGTATCTGTAGGAATTAGCTAATCCTGGGAGGGGCAGTCTCTCCCCCACCAGCAAGGTCCCCAAGATACCAAAGCATCACAAAATATAGATAATAAGAAACATGATTAATACAAAAACTTATTTCTATAGAGACTGGACTAGAAAATTCTAAGAGGCTTTTCACCTATACCAAGTCCTGGTTTACTCTTCCCAGCAATACTATGAGGTGGGTGTTATCCCCATTTTACAGACGAAGAAACTGAACCTCCTTGCCCAAGTCAGCCAGCTGGCAGCTGAGGGATTAGGGATTTAATCTCCAATTCCGCCACTGCACCTTGGGGTTTATTAAACTACACAGAGAAGATAGTTTGGCTCCATCTGCTGCTTGAGGCAGCATTGAAGTTAAGGCCCTTGAAATGTGAATGGCAGTAATTAGGTCTCTGAGTTTAGGACCAGGCTGAGCAAAGGAAAGGAAGTTCATGTCTGGGCTAGTGCTCACAGGCCCTACACTTCTTTTATTCAGCTGGGTGTCAGCAGGAAGGGTTGACTTTTTTTTCTTAAGCTAAACTTCCAATTTGGACATGCATCAAAATCCAAGGCGAGGCCTGAAACCTTGGGTGTCTGTGAATTTAACATGTTTGTAGCTGCTTGAGGCTGCTTGACAGGCCAATGTCAAGGTTATGGGGGTGGCCAGGCTGTACCCATTGACGTGTGCCTGTAGCTGGACACTCAAGCCAAACCCAGCGGAGAGTGGTGCCAGGAGTGGGGAGTCAGCTCCTGGCAAGGAGTGTGGTTGGCTTGAGAGGGGGTGAGCACAGTTTGATTCTGTGTTTCTTTCCTTCCCCGCATGGACAGTTCCCTCATCTTCCTGTGCATGGGTGATACACCAGAGACTTAAAACTTTGCTACCTATCTATTTTAGATTGCACTTTGAAAGCAGAATTGCTGAAAATATATTGTTGCTTCAATGACTGCCCAATGGCACCCTTCCATTCCAAGTAGGGTGCCTTTGAGTCATGTAACAAGGGCCAGCCAAGGGAGACTGCTCTTTAGGAGCAAGACCAGCCACACTGTCCGGAGGAAAGTAGATTTGAAGTGTGTGGGGACTCTGGAGCTAGACCATGGACCTTCTAATCTTAGCACCGCCACTTCCTGACTGTGACCTCGGGTAAATGACTTAATAAGAACTAACACTTGACAGCTTTGCAAACCCCTTTACATAGAACAACTTGTCTAGTCCTCAAAATCAACTCTAAGGAAGGTAGAGTATTGCCTCCATTTACTGAAAAAGAAACTGAGGCAGAGGAGATTACATAACATGCAAAAGCCAGACCCTAATAAATGGCAGAACCAGTATTCAGATTCCTTCCTACAGTCTGGCTTCTGCGTCCATGGCTTAACCACAACCACTACACTTTCCTATTGCACTTGAGCTTGCAGCATGTTCATTTCCTCATCTGAGAAATGCTTGTCATAATAACCCTTGCTGCATACGGTTGCTGAGGGTTGTATTGGGATAATGTGTAGAACGGGTTTGACACACACTAAGTACTCAATAAATGTTAGCTTTTATTATTCATTATAAGCTGGTGTGTCCTCCACTTTTTTGTATTGGTTGTTTTTCCTTGTGCTCCTTATCTGGGGCTATAGAAAGTGAGAGGAAACCGAGGGCTTATGTTCTTAGCTAAGTTTAGAAAAATAATATCCTGGAGCATATAGTAGCTGTACTAATGTCCAGTGTACCTTCTGACCTTGGTAAACCTCTGATGGGTTCTCTCCCTGTACAGTCTCACTAGCCACACTCCCCACTGAGCCTGAGGCCTTGCATCCGACAGGATAAATCAAGAGCTGTGAACATGCAGGAGCCCTGGTGGGACCTTGGGTGGCTAACCTGTGACAGCGCCCGGGCGCTGAGGAGGTGTCTTCTCTCAGGTGGGCTTATTGTTTGTGCTGTGTCTATTCCATTCCAGCCTGCCCCCACCTGCCAGTGCCACCGAAGCTTGGAGAGGCACGATGATGGTCCCCCAGGGAGGAGAAGGGCAGAAAACTTCCTCTGGGTGGATTCTGTGCAACCAAAGGAGGAAATGGGAATGGAGGCAATGAGCCTGGCTAATTTTCCAGGCTTGTTCTCGTAATCTAAGTGAACACTCTGCATCTCTTAGCCCATCCCTAACCCCCGACATTTTTCTCCCCTCAGTTACCCTAAAAGGGTGAAACAGATTTATGTGACCACAAAAAAAGAGTGTAAGGAAAGATTCTTGTCTATAAAAGTGATTAAAAGGTAATGAGAGGGTGAAAAGTCTCCATCCATGGGGACTTTAGAACCTTTAAAAAAATAGCTTTCCTTAGCTGGGCATGGTGGCGTGTGCCTGTGATCCCAGCTACTCAGGAGGTTGAGGCAGAAGAACTGCTTGAACACGGAAGGCAGAGGTTGCAATGAGTTGAGATTGCACCACTGCACTCCGGCCTGGGCGACAGAGTGAGACTGTCTCAAAAAGTCTCAAAAAAAAAAAAAAAGTTTTCCTAATTAGAAGGTATTCATACAGTTCTATTTTGAAAACATAAGAAAATATCAGTCAATTCTCGTTCCACGTTCCAGAAACAATCTTCTAATATTTTGAAGTACTTTTTAGACCCATTAAAAGTTGCACATATGAATATGTATTTTTCAAAAAATTGGGATTATTCTGTATTACAGAAATTGTTTTGTTTACATGTTATCTCATAAGAATTGTCTCTTGTTATTATATATTTTTGGAAACACAGGAGCATGGTAAGTATGAGGGCAGGTAGGCCCTGGTCTTGCATGGGTTTGCAGCATGGAGTCAGGGTAATGGATCAGGAAACCTGTGTGGAAATCATCCTTTTTCTCTTTGGTGGACTGAAGCAAATTTAGTCTATTTAAAAAAGCGAATTTTAAATTAAAAGATTAATGTTATTGCTTAGAGAAAATAAAATCTAGAAAAAAAATTAACACTGTGCAATGCATGTTTCCATGATAAAATTCCAGCATCAATTTTGGAAGGTCATTTCTGAGTGTGGTCAGGGTGAGAAAGGCAAAGAAACAGAAAGAAACAGAGAAGGAAGGTGGTGAGTGTGCCTGACGGAGACACACAAGGACCTGGGAGGTGGGAAAAGGGGGCTGGGGGTCTGATTCGAGAGGGACTGACAGCTCACTGGGCTTGAGGCATGCCCCTCAGCTGTGCAGGTGAGCTGAGAGAATGTGTGGTGACAGTCAGTACTGGTCACCAAATATTCCAGATCTACTTCCAGGCACACAGTCAGGTGGTGGCTCCCAGCTCCCTTGTGGTCTGTATGGCCCTGTGGCATGTTCTGGCCAGTAAAATGTGAGTGGAAGTGCATCACCATTGGGTGGACACTTTAAGAGCTGGTATAGGGCTTCCCGTGTTCCCTCTGCCACTGTGATTGGTAAGGTCCCAGAGGTGGCAGACATCTTTGGGTCCCAGAGCAAGGACGACACAGACCAGGGTCCACAACTGACCTGTAACAGACACCTTTCCTTTGAAGGAGGCAGCATATACTTGTGGGTTCTTACAGGGAGCTGACTTGATATAGATGGGCACTTTGGTAATGGTATTTGGCCCTGTGGACCCAAATGTTAATTCAGGACAAAAGATGGAAGAGACTGAGCCTCAAAAGAGGCTAAAGCCATTGTTCACAGTAGAACTCACCAGAAAGAAGGTAACCCAAGGGTAGTAGTGGGCTCCCAGAAGCCACAGGGAACAGACTTGATGTGGGCCAAAGTGGTAATGATCACATGACTAACTGCAGACTCTGGGGTAGGACCCAAGGGAAGACTAGAGAAGTGTTGGAGAAGAAATTTCAGCCTTGGGTCAGAGAGGGTGAGCTAGGATTCTACCTGGAATGGCTAATTTTATGTCTCATCCTGGCTATGGTGCCCAGTTCCAGTTGTTAGGTCAAACACCAGTCCAGATGTTGCTGTGAAGGTATTTTTGTAGATGTGCTTAATGTATACAATCACTTCACTTTAAATAAAGGAGATTACTCTTGATAATGTGGGTGGACCTCATCTAATCAGTTCAAGGTCATAAGAGCAAACACGAGGGTTCCTAGGGCTAATTTTTAAAAAATAAATCTCTCTTTCTGTTTATATATTTTTAATTACGGAAATTAATATATAATATATATCATATTCCTATAATTATAAATATATAACAAATTCATATCATATTTCAGTAATTAAAAATATTTTCTGTAACTGTAACCTTCTCAGTGCCTGTTTTTAACAATGCTTCTGTTCTTATTCAGCAAATCTCTTTAAAAAAACAAGAGATATGTATGCATATTTTGGACACAGTCACTTGGGAAGAAATCAGGAGTCTAGCTTTTTCTGAAGAGGGCCTTTGGGGAAGCAGAGCCCAGCTCCTGGAGCCTAGGGAAAGAAGGGGGATGCGGGGTGTGTGCTCTGGCTACAGAGTGATAAAGCCCTGCTCTAAAGAAAGAGCCACTTAGTTTTTCAAAAACCTCCTTTTGCCACACTTCTCATTCCCCTTAAATCATCAGATCCATTAACCAAAAGCCAAGTTGCTCTTCAGGGATTTGTTTTTCAGTTTTAAAAAGTCTTTTCCCATCCCAAAGCTGTTCCATATGTGTATCAAGGAGCTATCAACTTGAGTTCACATTCCCGTGATCACGTTCCTGGGGGGACAAACCACAGGACAGAAAACAAAATATTTATGGCAATTTTCCTTGGAAATCAAGTGGAACTTTTCAGGGGACTCAGTTCTGCAAACATGTAGCAGTTGAACGTACGGTTGGGAAATGGGCCAATTTTGTACTTGCCTCCTCTCTGGGTGCCATCTTTCTCTCAGCTCTCCCCTCAGGCCCTCCCCTTCTCTCTTCCCTAAGGCCCCCCCCACATGCCCTTTTGCACCCTTAGCTTGCTGTAATTAGCCCCTCTATACCCACAAATGTCTGGACAATCCTCTCCTCCCCGATTTCCTCCTTGAACCATCAATCTTTCCTTGACCCTAGCCCCAAAGCCTTTGACTAGATTCATCACAATAATGAATAGATACACCACCACTAATGTGCTAGCTTCCTTCATCTAATTCAAGGAGTTACCTAGCCCCATTAAAAAGCCTTGCTCCTTACTTACTTCCTAATGGAGATCTAGGATGGGAGTGGTCGCCTCTCAAATTCCAGTCATCCACTGGTGTGCAGGAGCTACCTCCCATGGGCTCATGAGAACTGGTAGTTAAATATTCAGAAATTTTGTGAGTTGGTTGTTAAACTGTTGGTCATTTGAAATTGTTCATTGTGAGAATGTTTGTCTCCTTGGAAATCAGTAAACACCATAAATCAGAGCTTTCTTTTTAATTCAGAAAGTGAGCTTACCAATATGTCACTGCACTAATCCTCATGGGCTATAAAGTGTCAAAGTGAAGTGTCACAAACAAATTTCACCAGCCACAGGGTGTGGGCTGTGAGTTGGAAATTGAAGTGGAAGAACTTTGTACTTCGTCTGTGGACAAGAAGAGCTTTTATCATTTTTCCCTTTTATCTTCATTAAATTTTATAATTCTTTTTATGACCTTAATTTGTGATTACGACCTGCCATGTATTTCTTGTTTAAATAACCCTGTAATTGTTTTCCTCTGTATCTTGATTGGAATCTCCTTTGGGAAAGATGATGTGTTTTATAATAAGAGAAATATTTTAGGAGCCACGTACCACAATTAAAATTAACATATGCCAGGGTGAATCGTGGGACACCAAGGAAGACATGTTTTGGTTTCTTGAATGTTAACTGAGTCTGAAGGAAATAACTGAAAGGTCAGAATGAGCCTGGAACACTTGTTTATTGAGCCTCCAAAGAGAACCTCTCAGAGGTGGAGAGAGGCCAAGGCCAAATCTACTTTTTTTAGGCTTCTAGAATATAAAAAATGTGAGAAATGCCTTGTATATAGAAAGAGCCCTTTAAAAGGATGAGAGGTTGAGTTCTGGAAGAGCAGATGTTCCTTTTCTAGAATCTATCATGATTAGAACATAAAAACAATGACTTTTTGTAGAATAACTATTGGCCTGTCTGCCTCTTCCCAGACTGTATACTCCCTAAGGACCAAGACTGTATTCCATGCCTGTAATTCCAATCCCTGGCATAGTGCCAGGCACTGAATCAGTGCTTGCATAAATGATGGTTTATAAAAAGAAAGGTATGAATGAATGAATAGAAAGGGTAAGAGAGGACGTCATGCGGTGCTGAAGTTGGTGAGGTCTCCCATCTCCAGTCAGTGGTTCCTAGACTTTGAATTTCATAGGTAAGTACATTTTCAAATAATTTTGAAGACAGATATAGGACTTCCAAACTTCTTATTTTGTCAAATAAGTCAACGGTTACTATCCCCTAGGACTAATGCTTTATTAAGAGAAAAATTATTTTAATATAAAAATTAGTAATTTTCTAAGAACAGAGATAGCAACTTTCTATTGATATCTATTGATAAATATATTGATATCCATCTATATTTTATATATTTGGATATGTCTTTGGCATACATCCTTGCTGGGTATTGGAGAACTTGAATCTTGAGGATCTCACCCAAGTCCAAAATCATTTTTAATAATCCCTGCTTCTGATTAAAATAGCAAAGAAAAAAATTAGGCAACAATCATTGTCTACTCATTAAGTGGATATAGATTATTCATTGTTTGGCATATGAAGCAGCAAATTTGAAAGCGATCAAGGAGATGTATGAGACTGGGCTACTCATTGAACATCTGCAAATCAAGACTGGTCTAGCCTTGGGTTCTGAAGATATTGGGAGATGGGAGGGATGGTTCTGCTTCTTCTCTGCCCTTTGGGTTTATATGGATAAAGTCATGTTGGGTAATCTTAAATTTGAGGATTTCTGAGGGTTCTCAGGGTCAGCGTTATGCACAAGGTGCACTTGGAGTTAGAGGTTAAAAACAGCTTAGTCCTGGCAAAATGCCTTGAGAGCAGCGGGAGATCAGGCTGGATGGCTAAGGTCTGCTTTAAGAGCATGAAATGCTGAGTGAAGGAGAACGGGCTGAAGTTCTCCATATAATTAGAACCTTTGAATGCTGCTTGTTGCTTTTTTTTTCTTTTTTAAAAAGATAACATGATAAACGGAAGGCTTCCACTCTGTATAGACCCAGCTCTCTAATGGGATGGTACCCATTTCCTTCAAATCTGAGCATGTGCATCTGGATCACCAGACCCAGCTGCCAAGAATGGGATGGATTAGCTTGAATTCTTTGGCCACTGAGTTCATGCATCCTGGAGTTTAGGGCCTGAGTATAACTTCCGTTAGAGAGAGAGGATTGCTTTGAGCCTCTTCCACTCAATTTGTTTTTAAAAATTCAGAAGAATTATTTTCCAGACAGTGGGTGGGACAAGCCAGTATGTTTAGTAGCCATCCCATAAAAAAAAAAAATGAAGCTTTTTGCAATAGGAACAAATGGAGTGAAATTATTTGTGTGATTTGAAGAAACTGCTTATTTCTGGGCTGGCTGATGCAAAAACAGTTTGCATCCTCCTTTGGTGATTTTATCCCCCAAGGAGAATATTACTTACATTTACTGGCAATACTTTAAAAATATTCTCATTTCAAACTCAGTATGAATAGCTAGAAATTGACATGTGGCTGTGTGATTCTCTTGGGAGTTCAGATCCCCTAGATGAAGTACGGGAAGGAAAAGATACAAAAGAATGACAGCTTTAATTTCAGTAGTGCACTCATCATGAGTGCACATCAGAATGGCACCTTGCAGAACTCTTCGTGATTTTGAATCTTAAGTTTCTCATTAGTATGATCAGTTTGATCAAGCCTACATATATTTTTAAAATTACTATTTTCTTCTATTATTCTTCAGAGCAGCAATTGACATGTTTTATTTGAAAATTAGAATGAGTTGAGGCAGGGAGCAAAGCCCAAAGTGGGGCTTCTTTTGCCCTAAAGTGTGATGAAGATTGAATGACTAATTCTTTAAGACAGTAACATTGAGGTCTTGGCCAGAGGATGGATCTCTCAATCTGTCCTGTCAGGCAGTCCTGAGCGTAACGGGCTCAGTGGCCAAAGCAAGGGTGACTTTATATACAGAAAGACAGAATGTTGTGCCATGCAGGCAACTCTACCTGGTGCCTAGAATTCTTCATGCTCAGGAGAGAGGGATTTCATGATGATGTTTGATCTAGAACACTTGACATATAATTGATCAAGCAGAGTGCAAGAGAAAGCCAAGCAGGAAGAGTGGAGGACAGAGGAGAAAGATCCTGGGGACAGCATGGCCAAGAGGCCTGGGCAACCCTCCCCTGAGTGTTAGACACACAGGAGGACTAGCAGGGTCAGAGGAGGGAGCTGTGGGCCGCCAGGAGCTCTTGTGAAAGTTACCTTCTGATTCTGCCCCTTGCAGAAAATGCCCCTGACCACAGCCCCTCTCCCACAATTTCTCTTTAATAGTGAGTAAATGTGTTAGCGAGATTTATTATCAGATTCCTAAGAGTAAGGGTAGTATGAAGGTCATGGACCAGGTAGGTTCTGAAGTAGGAGCAAAGAAGGAAAGTCTGAGTCATTTTGCTAGAGGACTTCTAGAATAATCTGTTATTCTTGGTAATCAACTTTTAGACTTTTCCTATAAGATGCCAAGTTTGTGATCTAGTTTTAAGTCCTTTTTAATGGACCCATCTAATAATATTCCAGGCCCAGCAACATAGCTTTCACAAAACACAGAATTCTAAAATGTTACAGAAAGAAAATTCTTAGTCACCATCTGGCCCAGAGGTTTTTGAAGTGTTTTTTTTTTTCTTTTTAAAGCAGTGGAAGCTTTGCTTCAAAAGAAACCAAATGAAAAAGTCCAACATAAAGTCATTAAAAAATGGAGCAGCTGTGGTTAACCCCAGTGGTTCTTCTGAAGTAGCTGAGAAAAGAGGATGAAATGATTTGCCTAGGGAGTGATTCAGCAGCCCCCAGAATCATGGATGCTGCTGCTCAATTCAACACCGTGTTCACAGCACCATGTGGTATTAGTGAATTGACAAACAGTCCACTAGTCTGAGTTGGAGAACTGCTGGTGTGAAGGTTTAGGATGGTGTTGCTATTGTAAAGCTACAGAATATTTAGTCAATATGTGTTTTTGTATGCAGAGGAGGGAAAGATGAAACCTAGGATAGGGAGTTTTCCTGTAGACCTGATTCTGGGGACATTGAGAGGACAAGAAATTCTTTCATTTAATGGTGATGTTTTATTTTTGTTGGTTTGTACTCATAATGTTTTATACTTTTTTGTGCATATTAAAGAGTGTGGACAACATCGGTGTACAGTTTAAGAATAAAAGTATGAACATCCATGTATCTACCCCCACCCTGCTGAAGAATGACAATATTTCTAATAATATTGAACATCCCTGTGTGTGCCCTGGTCCTATTAAATCCTCTTGCCTCCTCTAGCCACTAGTATGAATTTTTCATATATGTATTTGCTTTTCACAATAGTTTTAACACCATGTCTGCATCTCTAATCAATCTGTTGTTCAGTTTTGTCTGTATTTAACTTCACAGAAATGGAATTATTTCTTATCTTGCTTCTTTTAGTCAACTTCATACTCTAGAACATTTCTATCATTGTAGAAAGTTCTGTTGGGCTGCATACCTCTAGATATTTACCTGTGACGTTCAGTGGAGATTTATCCATAATGTTAATCATTAGCATGCATTGCTGTATAATGTTCTACTGTTTGAATAACCATAATGCATTTATTCATTTTATAATTGCTGGATATTTGATATATTTCCAGTTTTTTACTCCGACAAAATACTTCTGTTAATAGTGTACCTGTCTTCTGGTGCAAGAACTTCTCTAAGGTTTACACTCAGGAGTAGACATGCTGGGTAAAGAGTGGGGACATGTTCAAATTTTACCAGGTAATAACTAACTCCCTATTTATTTGATGTCATGTGCTTAGAATTGGATTAACACAACCCAATTACATTAAATACAACCCTTGCCTCTAGACACACTATCATCAGTGGAACATGCAAGGTTGGTCAGTCTGTCTGTCTGTCTATCTATCTTAGTGAACATACCAAGAATAGATCTTTACCAATTACTTAATAATTACTTGTGTCATCTTATCCTTTTGCCTCCTCGATGGAGGTAACCACTATCTGGAATCTCATCATTCTTTTCTTAAAAAAGAGTTATTTTCACATAGATGTATGTGGTAATATGTATGTGGTAATTATGATGTTAACAAATTACTTTAAACCTTAGTTGCTTAAAACAACAATGATCACTTATTATCTTATAGTGTCTGTGGGTCAGGAATTCAGAGAAGGGACATTTGGGTTGCTTGTCTTTGCTCCAGAATATCTGAGGTCTCATCTGAAGGCTTGACTGAAGCTGTAGGATCCGCTGCCAAAGTGGCTTACTCACATGGCTGGCAAGGTGGGGCTGGCAAGGGCTGGTAAGTTCATTCCTCTCCAAGTGGGCCTCTCTCCATGTGGGCTTCCCCACAGGGCTATTGAGTGTCTTCATTACATGACAGTTTTATTGAGGGATTCAGCCATTATTTCTCTTAGCCTAGCTTCCACTTTAGGGTATAACATGATGCAAGTCATAACTTTTCTTCATTTTCTTGTTGAAGATATACAAAGGTCTTGAATTTTTGGTAAAATCTAAACTATTCAGGTGTTGATGAGGGCTCATGTTATGACAGCAGTGGGTGGTTCATGCTTTTTTGCTAATAAGTGGAATGAGGGAGCCAGTTTCTCATGGTTGGTGGAGGTTACAGGGAATACTGTGGGCTCACAAATCACTGCTGCTAGCCAAGTGACACTGGCCACCAAGTTTGAACTCTGGATGAAATAAACATCAAGACATAGAGTAAGAAAGAATAACCCCCCCTCCCCATGCATTCTATTAAAGAATCCCTTCTTGCACACCAGTTCAGTTTTTTCCATTAAAAAAACCAATATATCAATGAATAAGAATAAGATTATTTTATATGTTTAACATGCAATGTCTGAAAATCCAGGGAATATTTTTTCTTGGATTTCCAGCTTCATTCTCTAAAAACACATAACATCACTTAGCCATCTGAATCAGGGATCCAGGTGCATTCCAATCCAACAAACAAATTTCCCTAAATTATTTTATAAATGTTTGAAGCCACAAGACCCTACAAATACAGGCAAGTTGATGTTTAAAAGAAATCTGTAGGCCCCAGGAGGGTAGCTACTATGTCTTTCTAGTTCTTCATCATGCTCTCTGGTATTTAGCCTAGTGCCTGGCACATAGTAGATGCACAAAACAATTGGATTACTAAATTATTAAGTACTAAAAGAGTGCCTTGGAGCTTTCTTTCTACTTATAGCTATGTGTATTAAGTGGAGCTATTGGGCTTTATATCTTACTTGTCAATACCACCAATGGTTATTTAACTCTGAGAAATTGTTTAGCATAGCTTGGTCTGTTCCTTGAAAAAAACAAAAATGCAGATTCAACTAGGTAATTTTGGTGGAAATGAGCATCTGGGGAGATGGAATTGGATTCCTAATTGGACACTCTAAGAACATTCATGCTTGAATTCTTCTGGGGTGAGAGAGGATCACCCTCCAGATCTTAAGAGTTCTTAAAAGGGAGGTGTAGTATTTCAGAAAAAACCCTTTCAAGCCTTAATGCCTTTCATCAAAGGCTTTTAAAGCACTTTGCCTTTAACAGGGCCCATGCCTACCTCCTGCCCAGCTTATACACATGCTTCCCTTTGAGGTCAGTGGAGGCTAATAGTGCTGAGAAAACAAGTGAGTGCATGTAGTGGTAGTAGAGACTGCAACCTCGTCGTCTTTCAGTCTTGCATGTGAGTGTGCACCTGAGACTTCAGAGAAGTCAGCAGAGGCCAGAAGAAAATCAAGCACGAGCACCAAAGAAAACCAGCTGCCCAACGAAGGGACCTCAGGTCTAATAATTGGACCCTCTCAAAATGGAACAGTTTACCACTGGAGGTAGTGAGGTCCTCATTCTTGGAGAGACTCAAGCTGAGGCTGACTCACCACTTGGTGGCAATGAAGCAGTGGTGGGGGCGAGCAGGACCCACATGCAAGATAGGGGAACCAGTTTACGGTCTATGAGAACTCTTACCCCTCCATGTCTGAGTCTATAAAGTCAACTCTGCCTCTTCTTTCTGGAATGGGCCATCAGAAATCTCTGATTTACTTGGACCCTCACCTACTCTCATTTCTCCTGCTACTCAAGTTTAGTGAGAAAGAGGCAAATGACTCCCATTGCCAAAAGTCTAACTGGAATCAGATAGGAGTTCAAAAAGGAGCTCCCAGAATAGGTTTTGGGACTAGGGCATACTCACCACTGATGTTCTCAGTGAGGACCCTAAGCCCAGAGAAGTCTGAATCACCAGTGACTTGGTTGGTTTCCTACTGTGTGCTTGTCAAGGCAGGACATGGGCCTGGTAGATTTTATCATGGTTAATCAAATCATTAACTGTCAGTGTTGAGTTTTCTTGGCCATCTGTGTCTGAATGTGTTTGCTTCAGGGGAATAACTGTGATTGCTTAGTCTAGTGAGTGGTTCTCAAACTTTTGCAGGAATAAGAATCACCTCGCGGGCTTGTTTCAAGACAGAGTGCTGGGCTCCACCCTCAGATTTTCTGATTCAGTGGGTCTGGGGTGCAGCCAGAGAATTTACCTTTTTAGCAGATTTCCAGGTGTATTAGTTTTCAATTACTGCTGAAACAAATTACCACAAACTCTGTGGTTTAAAACAACACAAATTTATAATTTTACAGTTCCGGAGGAGGGCAGAAGTCCAAAATGGGTCTCACTGGGCTAAAATCAAGGTGTTGGCTGAACAGAATTCCTTTCGGGAGGCTGTAGGGGAGAATCCACTTCCTCGCATTTGCTGGCTTCTAGAGGCTGCCTGAATTCCTTGGCTCATGGCTCCTTTTCATCTTCAAAGCCAGCAAAGGCTGACAGAGTCTTTTTCAGATGCCGTCTCTCTGGTTCAGATTGTCTGCCTCCCTCTTCCTCATTTAAGAATCCTTGTCTTTACACTGGGCTCACCTGGGTAATACAGAAAAATATCTTTATTTTAAAGCAAAATGACTAATAGCCTGAATTTCATCTGCAAACTTAATTCTTCCTTGTCATGTAACCATATATTCACAAATTCCAGGGATTAGGATGAGGATATCTTTTGGCAAGGGTCATTACTGTGCCTGTCACACCAGGTGATACTGATGCTACAGGTCTAGGGACCACACGTTAAGGACCTCTGGCTTAGTGATATGAGGGACCATCTAGAGGGTGCATAGTTATTAGGAGAATTGTTTGTCAGTAAAAGTGGGCAAGAATGTGCATGTCTTATGGAAAACTGGCATTTTGTATAGTTTAAGATTTTATCAAACTATTATGGAAAATACTGCTTTGTAAAATATTAATCCCAAGATTCTTGTGGATATCCAAACTGAAGGACCAAAGGCTGATTTCTCACGACTGTAGCACACTGCCCTTCAGTTTTCCCCCATCAGTCTCATTCACTCCTTGCACCTGATTGGCTTTGCTCTTGTGATGGTCTCTACCTGCCATATTGTTCTCTTGCTCTTTACCTAGTGAGACCCTGCCCCTTTGGTTTGAAGCCTCTCCTGGCCCTGATGCCTTCTCTGATTGCTCTACTTGAAAATTATCTTATTTGTCAGTTTACTAGATATTCTCACACATGAAATCATTTGGTTCCCATAACAGTGCCATGAGGTGGGCAGCCTGTCTGTTTCATAGAGAGAACAAGGCCACAGCAAGTTTGAATGAGCTGCTCAGGTTCACCCAGCACTCACAGGTCTGGGGACTCGGCCTGTAGTGCCATGACTCTGAATCCAAGCTTGTCCAGCTTGGGTGAAAGGGGCATTTCAGGGGAACTCCCAGCTGGCGAGTTCCTGGTTAAATGACCAAGTTTTGGCCTCAGGTGAGCAGCATATCCTCTGGAGGACCTGACTTTCTCTTTAAGCTCTTTTCTTGTCCGTCTACGTCCAGGGGCAATTCTCTCTTGCTATGGTGCTCTTTATTGGGTAGCTTAAAAAAAAAGAAGCCTCTTGTAAATGAAACTAGAATTCCTTGCTTAGGAATTTAACTTGTCAAATATAAATGCTGTCATTTTAATTATTAAGTGCAACTGAGATGAGCTGCTGTCGTTCACAGCTTCATTCCTGGAGTTTTAAAGAAAGAGACTCTTGGATAATGAGAACCACAGATTTAGGAAGAAGGTTTTTTTAAAATCAGACACTAATAGCAGTGTGTTTTCTGTAATCTGTAAACCTTGTGTACCATGACACAGGTGGTCATTTCTTTTACTTTAAAGAAAATAATAATCATATGGACGAATCTGGTCTGGGTGAAAGGTTATATGTTTAGATTAGCTCCATGGGATAGGAGAAGCAAGAGGAGAGGCAGAGACCCATGAAAAATTATAGCCTGAGGGTAGTAATTTTGTAAAACAAATGTATGACTAGATGGTGATTCAGCCCGTATTTTTTTTAAGCAAGTATTTAATTTACTGTTGGGTGAGTGGGAGGGAAAACAGTGAATGAACATGGGATTAAGATATAGACCCTTACACCTTCTAATCTTTCCTATCACTTGTCATCCCTGGAAAACTCCCTGAGTTCTCTGCATTCATTTTCTTGAGGCTGTGGATGGATAGGCTGGGATTGATGTTTACCTGCCTGTTTGGAAAGCTTGTTGGGTCAGTTCCCCTGAGTGGTCATGAGACAGTACCCAGCCCAGCAGGTGTGTCCCTAAAGTGCATCTGTCATCAGAAAGGGAATTCCTCCTTGTTGCAAATGAAGTGTGATTGCTTGTCAGGTGAGTGAGCACCCGTGGGCCCTGGGTTCCTGCCAAACTTGTGTGGGTTTGGGCTGTTGGAAATATTGCGGGATGTAAGGGAACATTCCACTGTTAACCCAGGGAGTGAAAATTCACTATAGTGTGATTAATACAGTGATGAAAGATGCACTTCCTTCACATTCTTAGCTGATGCTTTGAATGTTCAGAAGAAATGTTAAATTCATTGATGAAAATATAAAAATTTAACAGTTCTGAATGTACTCCACCATGTCCTTAAGCACTGTCAGGACACAAAATTAACATGTTAAATCACCTCCTGAGTAACGGCCAACAAACATCCTCAAAATAGTCTTCTTAATATTTCACTGGTTACTAAATCGAGATATTTCTAAAACAAGAGACCCAGTTTAAAGATCAATAGGTGGTAGTAACATTACGAGATGGTGTCCTCACTCTGCCATGATGATATGATGATGATAAAGAAAGTAAAATAATTCACATTTATGGGGTATTATTTACATGTATTACCACATTTAATCCTCATGACAACCCAATGAGGTAGGTGCTATAATAATCCTCATTATGCTAATCAGGAAACTGGGGCTTAGAAAGCTTAACAAACTTGCCCAAGGTGACCCAGCCAGTGAGTTCCAAAATTGAGATTCAAACCACCAATCATTCAAGAAACAGTGCTTTATTTAGTTTTCTTTATTTTATTTTTATTTTATTATTATTTTTGAGACAGGTTCTGGCTCTGTTGCCCAGGCTGGAGTACAGTGGCACAATCTTGGCTCACTGCAACCTTTGCCTTCCCGGCTCAAGCTATCTTCCCACCTCAGCCTCCTGAGTAGCTGGGACTACACACGTGTGCCACCACACCCACCTAATATTTGTAGAGACAGGGTTTCACCATAATGCCCAGGCTGGTCTTGAACCCCTGGGCTCAAGTGATCCACCCACGTTGGCCTCCCAAAGTGTTGGGATTACAGGCGTGAGCCACCGTGCCCAGCCTTATTTAGTTTTCTTATATTGCCAGAAATCGTCACCTATCTTCTTCCTTCTTTCCCTCCCTCCCTCCCTTCCTTCCTTTCCTTTCTTTTCTTTCCCTCTCTGCCTTCCTCCCTACAGACTTTGATCTTTTCCATGTCTGTTCATTCTTTTTTCTATTATTTAATTCTCCAGGCATTGAGTAAGCACTTGCTACGTGCTAGGCACATAGGTGTTAAGAGGTAAGGATTTGAAGATGAGCAAGACTCAAATCCTATCTGCAAGAAATTTGCAAGTATCTTTGCTTCATCTCAACTTTCTCCACCTCTTCTTTCTCTTCCCCGCCCCCCCCTTATTTTCATCATCCTTGGCACATATAGTGGATGACTGGGGGCTACTCTACCAAGACTTCTTAAGAATTTTCCCTTCCAGTTATGAACAGACACTTCTCAAAAGAAGACATTTATGCAGCCAAAAGACACATGAAAAAATGCTCATCATCACTGGCCATCAGAGAAATGCAAATCAAAACCACAATGAGATACCATCTCACACCAGTTAGAATGGCAATCATTAAAAAGTCAGGAAACAACAGATGCTGGAGAGGATGTGGAGAAATAGGAATACTTTTACACTGTTGGTGGGACTGTAAACTAGCTCAACCATTGTGGAAGTCAGTGTGGCGATTCCTCAGGGATCTAGAACTAGAAATACCATTTGACCCAGCCATCCCATTACTGGGTATGTACCCAAAAGATTATAAATCATGCTGCTATAAAGACACATGCACACGTATGTTTATTGCAGCACTATTCACAATAGCAAAGACTTGGAACCAACCCAAATGTCCAACAATGATAGACTGGATTAAGAAAATGTGGCACATATACACCATGGAATACTATGCAGCCATAAAAAATGATGAGTTCATGTCCTTTGTAGGGACATGGATGAAGCTGGAAACCATCATTCTCAGCAAACTATCACAAGGACAAAAAACCAAACACCGCATGTTCTCGCTCATAGGTGGGAATTGAACAATGAGAACACATGGACACAGGAAGGGGAACCTCACACACCGGGGCCTGTTGTGGTGTGGGGGGAGTGGGGAGGAATAGCATTAGGAGATATACCTAATGTTAAATGACGAGTTACTGGGTGCAGCACACCAACATGGCACATGTATACATATGTAACTAACCTGCACATTGTGCACATGTACCCTAGAACTTAAAGTATAATAATAAAAAAAAAGAATTTTCCCTTCCAGTGAACACTACCTGCTGAAGGTGGAAAAAGCTAGAAGGTAACTATGTCCTTGTCAGAGGAATTCTGATAGAAGAAAGGTAGACCTGAAAGGAAATAGTGCCAAAAAACAAAACAAAACAAACAAACAAAAAAAATATGAGCAAGATGTAGACAGACTGACAGCCAGAGGCTTCCAAATGAGAAAGTGCAAAGCTGGTGAAGGGGAAAATGGCACTCAGTCCATGATCATTCCCAGGGTGATGGTGATCTGCTTGTAGGTGTCTAATGGGTGTGTGCACACAGGAAAAGAGGCTATTGGGCCAAGTTCTTCAGATTAATCTACAAGAGAGATAAAGGAAAATAGGGAGGGGAGGAAAGAAAATGATTGATTGCAATTTCTAAGTAGATTTTTTTTTTTTAGTAGACATTATATGCCATTTCAGACTTGGGGCCTGCTCATGAAAATCCAGGGGAGATGTCCTTGTTTGAACTACTTGTAGACATTCACTTTGCTTTTAATATCAGCTGAATAACATAGTTTATTTAAAAAGCACAATGCCCAAGGGACCTAGAGAAACTCCTCTGCAGTCATATGGGCTTCAGTGGCAGAACACAACCTGTTTCTCCCCATGTTTTATTCCATTTATTTCACGTGTCCAGAATTTAATGAGAATTGGATTCCATGAGAGATACTGCCAGATCAAGTGAAATCATGCATGGAAAAGCCCATCCTAAATGATGAAAAGTTGTCTTGAAGTCACTTTCAGATCCTGACACCTGAAATCTTATCCTGTTTAGTTATTTTCTTAAAATTGTCTGCTATGAGCATGTATTTGTAAGTAGAAGCTTTACAAAGACTTCTAAAATGAGGGCTAAATGGGATTTCTGCATTTGTAGGTTTCTGCTTTTTGGCATTGGCTTGAACCACTGTGTTCCTGGAAGCTTCTTCCAGTGCAACACCTCATGAGAATCAAGAAGCTTCTCATCAAGTTCTGTTCCACTGTAGGGGCTGCAGTTCTTAGATGCTGCATTTGTCAGAGTTCTCCAGAGAATAGAATCCAGAAGATATCTATGTATATATACATCTATAGGGTATAATATGTATACATAATGGGATATGCATGTATCTCTCCATGTACACCTACACGCACACACAGAGAGAGGAGAGAGGCTGGACATGGTGGCTTATGCCTATAATCCCATCACTTTGGGAGGCCGAGGCAAGCGGATCACCTGAGGTCAAGAGTTCGAGACCAGGCTGGCCAACATGGCGAAAACCTGTCTCTACTAAAAGTACAAAAATTAGCTGGGCATGGTGGCAGGTGCCTGTAATTCCAGCTACTCAGGAGGCTGAGGCAGGAGAATCACTTGAATCTGGGAGGTAGAGGTTGCAGTGAACCGAGATCACGCCACTGCACTCCAGCCTGGGCAACAAGAGCGAGACTCCTCCGTCTCAAAAAAAAAAAAAAAAAGACAGAGAGAGAGACAGAAGATATTTATTAAGGAATTGGCTCATGATATCGCGGTGGCCGGCAAGTTTGAAACCTGTAGGACAGGCCAGCAGGCTGGAATCTCAGGCAGGGTTTCCATGTTGCAGTTTTGAGTCAGAATTTCTTCTTTGAGAAACTTGAGTCTTTGCTCTTAAGTCCTTCAACTTATTAGATGAGGTCCAATAATAATGGAGGGTAATCTATTTTACTTAAAGTCTATTGATTGTAAATGTTAATTACGTCTACCAAATACCTTCACAGCAACATTTAGATTAGCGGTTAACCAAATAATTGGGCAACATAGCTCAGCCAAGTTCACACATGAATGAGCCATCACAGGTGTCAGGAGCCCAGGAGTTTCTGGGGATTTCATCCAGAGCACAGGGCTGACAGGACCTGTTTCAGAACTAAAGTCAAACCCATGTTGTGCAGCTGTGGGAGCATACCCTGCCTGATGATGACTTCTTGCCTGAATAATTGCCCACTGTCATGGTGGATCAGCCTAGTTAATCCACAGGGCTTGGCCTAAAAGTGGGAGAGATGGAGCATGGGAGCTCATTTGGCATCTTTGTCTCTATTTTTAAAAGGCCCCCCTTCTTCTGAGTGGATTAATCCCCAGCCAGGACATATGACTTGGCGAGCCCTGGACATCATCCCCCTAAGATATCTTAGCCAGGTGTCCTTGTCCAGCGAACAGCCCTCCCAGCTGTATGTGCTGGCCTTGCCCAGAGAGAACCAAGCAACATTTTTTAGATGAGAAACTGAGCCTGGATATTGATGAACTTGCTGAACTGTGTGTCCTGGGTAATCTGTAATTGGGAATTCTAGATTCTAAAAGTAGAGTCTGAGTGGCCTGACTACCCATGCTACATGTACCTTACTCCCTAGGTGAGGGAATCAGAGGGAGTATGCATGGGAAAAAATTGCCTATCCAAAGTCTCCCTCTCCACACCTGTCAACTCACCAATTTCAGAATTAATTGGATTGTAAAATAAAAATGCCTTCTGAGAGTGTTACCTTATTCATATGTTTAGCAAGAATGACTTCATTCAGGTGATGATGATAATAATTATTTGTATCTAAAAAACATCTAGTGGTTTCAAATACTCATATTGTTTGATCTCCAAGACCACAAAGATTTCATGGCTGTTTAGGGCTCACTTGAGGAAATTTACATTTCATGATTTAATGAAGCACTATTTTTGTAAGCATAATTTTTATTAAGTGAAACAAACATACAGAAAAGTGCATAATCATAAATGTACAGTTCAATGAATCTTCACAAACTGAATATATCTATGTAACCCCCATCCAGATAAAGAAGTAGAATATTTCCAGTACCCCAGAAAACATCCTTCTCTAAAAATTTTGATGCTAGACTCCGCCCAAAGAGCCAGGGTCCAAAGAGATAACAATTCCAAAATAAGGTCTCAAGGTGAAAATGAAAAATTATAGTCAAATCTGTGGATAAGGCCGGGGTCATTAATCTTTGTTAGGCAAGTTAGGAATAAATGAAAAAAGTACTAAATATTTCCTTGCCTTTATTGCTTTAAAACCTTCTCTAAACCTTAAATAATATTTATATCCTTCGACCCAGTGATTTTGTTTCTTGAAGTCTGGTGGAGATTCAGAGATTTCTGTGGGAGATAGAAATTGGATTCAACCTAAGTACCCAGCAATGAGGGCTTGGTTAAATCTGTTTTTCATTGAGTGATAGATAAATGGAATATTATACAATTGTTAAAAAATCAGAACCCATGCTTAAATGTTCATGACACAGTGAGAAGTGAAATGGAAAGATATAATAATTGTACACATATTAGACAATATGAATTTTATTTTTGTTAAAAATGTCTGGGCCGGGCATGGTGGCTCATGCTTGTAATCCCAGCACTTTGGGAGGTCGAGATGGGCGGATCACAAAGTCAAGAGATGGAGACCATCCTGGCCAACATGGTGAAACCCCATCTCTACTGAAAACACAGAAATTAGCTGGGCGTGACGGCATGTGCCTATAGTCCCAACTACTTAGGAGGCTGAGGCAGGAGAATTGCTTGAACCTGGGAGGTGGAGGTTGTAGTGAGCCGAGATCATGCCACTGAACTCCAGCCTGGAAACAGAGCCAGACTCTGTCTCAAAAAAAAAAAAAAAAGTTTGAAAATATTAGATAGAAATACATGAAACAAATAATGGTGGTCTCTAAGTGTGAAATTAAAGGCAATTATAATTTTATTTTCATGCTATTTGTTTTACTTACTGTTTAATTTCTAAATGAGTTTATGTTACTTTAATAATAAAATATTCAGAACTTCTTTATAAAACTATTTTTACCTTTGATGTATTTTCACTTATTAAATAACTCTGTTTTGTCAAAAGTAAATAAAAGGCAAACAATCATCCTTATTTTCTTATCAGGAAGAGGCACAGCAGTAATTTATTTTCCCAAATTCCACACCCTTGACTGATGCTTTCAGCCTCACTTAAATTATTGCCTAGTTCTTTTGATTGCTACACAAACCTTTGGAAATAAACTGAAACTGCAAATGACATGGAGATAAAGCAATGCCAGGCATTCCTGTTATCTTTGCCATTCCAAAATGCCTTAGGCACCATGAAGAAAGTATTCACTTACCTGCAGTATGGGTTTCAAAGGATGTGGGCTTCTGTTTTCTAATTTCTAATTATTTCCAATTCTTCAAAAATTGATCATCCATACATCATATGCTTGGTAGTTTTCAATCAGAACATTCCATTTCTTAATTATTTTTGTTAAATAGGATAAAGAGTTAAATTTTTTCTTTTTCCTTTGCACTTGAAATCCATACCCAGTATATAGCCAGTGCCTGCTGAGGTGTATTTGTCCACTTGTTCAAGTGTGGGGTTTGGTGTTAGGAAGGTCATGGACTTGGAGCTGGGTTTTGCAACTTTGCAATCTTGAGAAAGAGAGCCAACTTCTTCGTGCCTTTGTCTCTAGGAAATGAAAGCCCAGAGATGCGATGATTTTTAAGAGTTGAACTGAGCTGCAAGCATGTGGATCGTGTAAGTGCTAACAGAGGCAGACGGAGAAGGAAGATCTGCCATGAAGTGCTATGGTGGGAGGTGCGTCAGCTTGGGGTGGAGGGGTCCCAGGTGGCCCCAGAAGAAGAGGCTTCCGAACAAAGAAGACAATGCTTGGGTTACGGTGGAGGGGACATGGAAGGTGAGTGTTTTCTTCTTATAATTCTAGAATGGTAGGGCTCCAAGAGTCCTCAGCAATCTTCCAACTGAACAAACTCATTTGAAATATGGGAAAATGAAGTATACAACAAATTAGAGACTTGGCGAGGAAAAAGCATCCAGTTAGCAACAGAGGTGGGATTTGAACAGGTTTTCAATTTCCAACCTCACCATTCTTTCTCTTGTCTCTATTCCAAACTGAATGACTCTCCGAGTGTGCCAGTGGGAAGTAAGCTTCTTTTCCCCAAACCAGACACTTTGTCAGACGGCACAGCCTTTCCTTAAGAGCTGCAGCTCACGTGGTGCCAGTTTCAGATGTCAGTGTTAGCTGCTTACTCCTTGGGGTCTCCTAGGCCAGTCCCATGGCTTTATTACTTAGCCAGGCCAAGAGTTGGAGAGACTAGTTGCTGAGAAATATAAGATTTGAGGGATATTTTGTGGTTTGGATTTCCCTCGAAGCAGAATCTGAAATGAGGAATTGAGGGCAAGTCATTTTTTTGGTAGGTGATCCCAGGAAACACCACCTTGGAAGTGAGACAGGGAAGAGGAGGGAGGAAGCCAATAAATGATGTGTTATCAAACCAGTCACCACCATGGGCAACTGGACCTTGGTTCTGCTAGGGTACTCGGGGAGACCATGTAGAACAGATACCTTAGAGCAGGGTTTCACAAACTCTGTACTGTTGATATCTGGGGCTGGATAATTCTTGGTTTAGGGGATTGTCCTTTGTGCTGTCAGATGGTCAGTAGCATCCTGAACTGTACCCATTAGATGCAAGTCGCAACTCCTCCCTACCCCTCCTCCCACCTGTTGTGACAATCTAAAAGTTCTCTAAACATTGTCAAATGTCCCCTGGGGGAATCATTTGTGAAGGATTGAGAAACCACTACCTTAGAGTTATCCCGTTTAAGGGACAAGGAAGTTGGGGTATATTTATCCTCTGACTCCCTGTCTGTCACTGGTAGCAGGCTGTTTCTTGGGGGCATTGACCTTCTAGAATTCATTGGCCAGGCACGTTATCTTTATCAGAAAAAAAGTATTCAGGCCAAGATTTTCAGGAAAACGGCTCTTGGCGTTTACAGGAGAGTTCTGAATGTATATGAGTGAGGCAGAGAAAACACCTAAGATTCTAGTCATTTGGGCATATGCTTTATCATTCATTCATTTAGCCATCATTTCTTCACCATTCTACAAATGTTTATCAAGGACCTACTGTGTGCTAGATGCCAGGCACAACATAGGAGATTCAATGTCCAATGATGAGCAAAAAATGGATACAGCTCCTGCCTTTATGCCTTTTGAAGTAACAGTCTAGAGGAGCAATGAACATTAATCAAGTAACACAAATGAATTTTTAAATCATATAGTGATAGTGCTATGATAAGCTACAAAGTACTGAAATAAGTCATACTACATTGGCTATTCTTCCAACACCCTGTCTTCAGGGCATTGGCAATTGTCATTCCCTCTACTGGGAACATTTTTCTTCCAGGTAGCAGAGCTTGGTTTTTCTCTGCATTTAGGGTGTAGTTAAGTGGTCCTCTCTTCAGAGGAGCTTCAGAGACCACTTAACTTTGACCACTTTATCTAAAATAGTGCTTGGCCCTTTCACCCTTTACTCTGTTCATTTCTTGTTCATAGCACCTGTCATACCTGACAGAGGTATTTTTATTGTTAATTTTTTGTCCCTCCCTGGCATGTCAATTGTCTCATTGCCTTTACATCCCTAGCAAGTAGGTCAATGCCTGGAACTTAGTAGGTATTCAATAAATACTTGTTGTATGAATAATCAAGAGGGATTGACTTGGTGAGGTCAGGGAAAACTTTCTTAAGGCAATAGCAATAAGCCAAGATCTAAAGAGATAAGGAATTACCTGGATGAAGGGGATAGGGAAAAGCATTCTACACAGGAGGAATAGCATGCTGAATGGCTCTGTGGGTAGGAAGAAGCATGGAGATCCTAAAGAGCTAAAAGAAGGACTGTGCACATGGAACAGAGAGAAGCTGGAGCCATTAGTTAGGATTTTAAGCTTCAGAGTAAAAACAACAGAAAGCCATTGATACGTTTTAAGCAATGGAAAGTTGTACATGAGAAGGTGGAAGAAGGGTGGAAAACACAACCAGATTTTTATTTAAAAAAGATCATCGGGTTTCAGGGTCTGGAATACTGGAAGGAGCCAAGAGCAGACGCCATCTTGGTGATGTGTTTCATCTTCAGGACCTGAGACCCATCTGGTCAAATATTTGTGTGTATATGGAAAATTTTAGGTCATTTGTTAAAAGGAGCTCATGAATACATGTCCTTGACTTCCCAGGGATGGATGGAAAAAACACTTCTCTCCCCCAAAGAACTTCCAAATAGTGCTTTTAGCCTATGCTCCTCATCAGTGTCCCTGTCTCTTGGATGTCTCTAGTTTTGGTTGAGGAATGAGGAACTGTGGTTGCCTCCTTTTATTGGCTGATTCATCTGCTGAGCTCCTAACTTCTTAGCTAATCTAGATAAAACCAACCCTTGTCCTGGACCCTGGGCTTTTGTGGAGGACTGTCTTACTGTTCACAAATACTTCGCTTTTTCCATGGGAAGATAATCTATCCCTGCCTGTTGAAATTGGGTATGGACAATGACTTGCTTGGTTGTCTAATAAAATGTGAGCAGAAAGGATATGTGTCACTTCTGAGCCAAAAGTTTTCAGAGCCAGTGCATGGTTGGCCATGTTTTCTCTTGCCTTTGTAGGCACGCAATAAATGTTTGTTGAAAAAAGATGAATAAAAGGAAAGAGCCCCAATTAGGAGCTGGGTTAGCTAAGGCCTATTCCCAGAGTTTCCACTAACTAGCTGTGGCATAATCATTTTTCTACTCTACTGGCCATAAATGGTTCTTTGTTATTTTGAAATGGAGTCTTACTCTGTCACCCAGGCTGGAATGCAGTGGCACAGTCTCTGCTCACTGCAACCTCCACCTCCCAGGTTCAAGCAATTCTCCTGCCTCAGCCTCCCAAGTAGCTGGGATTACAGGTGCACACCGCCACGCCTGGCTAATTTTTATATTTTTAGTAGAGACGGTGTTTCACCATATTGGCCAGGCTGGTCTTGAACTCCTGACCTCAAGTGATCTGCCAGCCTTGGGCTCCCAAAGTGCATAAATGGTTCTTAAGATTTCTTTTTTTTTTTTTTTCTGAGACGGGGGAGGGTCTTGCTATGTTGCCCAGGCTAGTCTTGCACTGTTGGGTTCAGGTGATACTCCTGCCTCTGCCTTGGAGTAGTTGGGACTATAGACGTGAGCCACCATGCCCAGCTCAGGATTCTTTCATTTCTAAAACCCTGTGCAGATATTGCAGAAGTAAAGTGATGATTTTTGGATGCTTATTGGAAGTCTTGTTCATGCTGGTAAATAGGGAAAAGACTTGGGTGGGGGTAGGGAGCACTGATTGGCAAGTTATTTTGTGTTTTTAAAACAAAAATCGCTCTTCGGGGTGGTGCACTATTCCCAGATTTTCTCTGGAAGCTGTGTTCCATCACCTTTCTCAGACTCCCTCACACTCCCCCTCAGGACATCAGAGGAAGGGCCCCCGAATTCATTCCTGCAGCAAAGAGCCTCAAGACTCTGCTCAGACCAGGAAATGAGGGACCTGTTCCTACAAATTGCTGTCAAAACGTATTCTTAATATGTGTTCTCTGGAGTCACGGTTTTGGTGACCTCAGTCCCTGGAGGCTCCTCCTGGGGGCGATAGGATGCCTTCAGAGGGGAGCTGACAGCCCTGTGTTGTGTCTGGGCTCGTGGGAGGCCATCGCTGTCTCCATTGGAGCCAGATGTTTTCCCAGCCCTTAACCTGCTGTGGTTTCTTAGCTCACCGTCTCCAGAGCGACTCTCCCACAACACCCAGCGCCATCTTGTAGATGCGCTGATGCTTCCGGACCGCGGGCGCCCCACAGGGAAGAGCGCTCCAAGCTGAAGAGGAAGGAAACTTCACACTTAATTCATCAAATTCAAACCGAGCTGTGGTGAAAGGAACAGTGCAGAGTGAAAGGAACACCCACATGCCCCAGAAGACCCCGGGGCATCGCTGCCTTTCAGCTTCTTTTGCGCTTCCTGCAGTTCGTGTCACATTCCAAGGACACTCAGCTCTGCGCACATGCACAGAGGGCCGCTTCTGTCCCGGGGGCGTGTTACCTAAAACCAGGCGCTGACCTCCAGGTCAGGAACTCTTGAGTATTTAATCTCTCCGCCGTTCATGGCTACCTGGGTGGCCTCTGAAATATTACTTAATGTCTCTGGGTTCTGATTTCCTTAATTGTGTAGTACCCAGTGACCTTATGATGACATTTCCCTACCTACGAAAAATGGCGCCATCTGAATGTTTAGTCTTTACCTAGAAGTATGAGAAGAGGTTTCTTGCCTGGGAATGATCCTGTGAAGCTGAGGTCACAGTTTATCTTCTCAATTAGGGCAGGGATTAGTACCACAGTAGGTCGTTCGTCAAGAAAAAGGAAAGCTTCTCCCTTTCCAAAAATGAAAGTAGTGAAACTTACATTTCTCACTTTTCCCTGATTGCTCAGAACTAAATATAAAATTTAATTGGCAAGTGTGTTAGCACTTATTTTTAACATATTTTCTTTTGGTCATAATTTTTAATTTTATTAACCTTACTGATTTGACAGGGTCAAATCTAAATAAATAATAATATTTTATTTATTATACAATAAATAGATTTCTGCATAGCTTGAAGGGACCTTGTGGATTGTTAAATCCAACTATGTAGTTTACAGATTAAGCAGTTAAGGTCTGCAGAGAAGGGACAGGACTAAATGTCATCAGCTTGTTAGTTCCAAAGCTGGGTGGGAAAAGCAGTTCTTCCTTCTGATTCTTAGACCAATAATTCATTCCTCCGTTCCATAATGACGATTCTTAGAATGTGACCTTACCTGTAACAATAAGGACAAAGCAAAACAATTGTCTTTGAGTTTCAGGAACAGACTTTTCAGAATTAAATAGTTTCAGGTACATGTTATAGGGAATTCAGTTGATTTGTCCTGGTTAGAAAGCACTTTGTTCACACCTATACTTATGACTACTAGGTTATGGGTTCTTCTGGAGTCTTCTGAACCTGCTGGGCATTTCTGACTGGATGAAAATTAACAAAAGTCCATGTTCATCCTGATGAAAATTAGCAGCAGTTCATCTTAGTTTAATTGCCACAACGTGCAGCTATGAGAGTATGTATATTTTCATTCAGTATTTGAAATATTTATGGATTATCTGTTATATGATTAGTACTAGGGTTTCTATAAATTTACCCATATAATGTATATGTGTTAAATATGTATTATTAATATGGGTAAATGTAATCTATTTGGTATGTAGATACACAAATTTAGAATACATAACAGATATGTTTCTGTATAGACATATATTTTGAAGCCATTCTGTTGTCTGGCTTCTTTGTATTCCCATATGTGCTCAATTTCTATATTCCCTTTCCTGATTCATTTTTTCTTCTAGTATTGTAGTAGAATAAAGGCAACCATGTATTGTAGAGCAGGGGGTACACAGCACAATTTTCAAGGACTCATTTCTACCTCTACAGCCATGCACAGCAGCCTTGCAGTTCAAATCACGAAGCTACCACCCATGTGATGACATCTTGCTGTCCTAATCTGAAAGGGTAGCTTTAGACAAAATGAACCATCTTTTGAGGGCTGAACTTGCAAATAGGTGCGTGTGTGTGTGTGTGTGTGTGTGTGTGTGTGTGTATAGATATAAAACAATTGGATCAAAAACATGAATCAAACTAATTGGTAATTTTTTCTTCCAGAATTAGGCAAAATGACAAGACTGAATCCTCAGGAAAGATACTTAATTCTGCTTATTGGTGTTGCCTCTGAGGACATGCTGTGATGTGATGGTGTAAGAATAGCGATGTTATGTTGAAATTCTTTCAGTTCTCACTGATATGAAAAGAGTTCTAAATGTATTCCAAGTTTTGGACTGTAGCAGATTGAAATATACCAAGACCACAGAGTAATTAACTTCTCTATAGTTTGGAAAATTGATTGGAGAAGACACTAAGAATTTTGCAGATAATCTCTTTTAAAGTAATATTGTAAATATTTAAGTATGGTTAACCATACTTAAGTGTGGTTAACATAACAGTAATACCATATATTTATATATCATCCTATCTCCAAGGAGCTCTTAGTAATTTACAAATTGTTTTTAAATATGGTTATAGCTCTCAGATTCTCTAGAAAGCAAGCAGGAACAAGTTCTATGAATACTGCTTAAATCAAGGAGTTTGAGATTCTTTGAGTGGCAAATCCAGACTCATCCAGTATGTCAGCATCTGAGTTAGACGCTCTTGGCACCCATGTCCTTCCTGTTTTGTGGTTTTCAGTGGGAGCCTAGACTCCTATATGATCAATCTCTTCCTTCTAGCTTGCTTCCTAAACACTACCACACCACACTCCACTACATGAAGTTCCAGGCAATGTGGAATCTGTGCTGTTTTAGTGAGAGATTGAGACCTCTTTCTGTGCTTCCAGGAAATTTTGCCAAAATTGCAAACACACGGTTCCGGGTGAATCTTTTAAAAATATTTGATGGTTAGCAAAGAATAATGTTTCACTGGATTTTTGAATTTTGCCAGTGAAGGGAGGTGATGGGGTGCGGTGGATTAGACACTTGCCTGTGATTCAGGGACCTGGGTTCTAGTCTTCAGCCCTGAGGCACTTATATAAGTTTGGCCCGGGAGCTGAGCTGGGAACATGAGGACCTTCCTCGGGAGATGGGGCCTCAGGAAATGACCTTGGCTTATAAGGGAAGGTGTAACTGAGGCCTTTATTGCCAGATCCTTTCTATAAAACACAGTCTTTCCCTCTTTTCCTGTTACCAACACAGACTTTTGGAAATTTGAAATACAAGGACAGACCTAGTAATAATTGCTGCCATTCTTGAGGTCTTTACTTGTATGCAGTCATTACTCCCTTTCATCTTACAATCTAGGTTTTAGCTCTGTGACCTTGGGCAAGTTACATAACCACTCTGGTTCTCAGTTTCATCAAATATCAAAAAGGAGGGATTTGACTAGGTATAGTGGTTTTCAAATTGGGCCCTGTGAATCTCTAAGGATAAGGGGAGAACCCTTAGGAACTACTGAGTGCATCCAAGAAACAGCTACATAGGCAGGTCTCCTCAAGCTAGTAGTCCCTTCCCTTACTCTCAATCACAGAAGCTTTGCTTTTTATCTGTGATAAATAGTGGAGTTATTTGGAAAAAAAGCTTCTCACATTAAAAAAGTTTAGCTTAACTCCTGTCAAGATGGTATAAAAAGAGACTAGATTTATCCTTCTACCTAAAACAAACACATAATATAGAAAATACAGTCGTGAGCCGCGTAATGACATTTCAGTCAATGATGAACCACATATACGACGGTGGTCTCATAGAATATAATGGAGCTGAAAAATTCTGATGGCCTGGTGACATCATTCATAATGTCATAGTGCAATGCATTACTCACAGGTTTGTATTGATGCTGGTATAAACAAACTTACTTCACTACCAGTTGCATAAAAGTCTAGCACATGAAATTATGTAGAATACATAATACTTGATAATAAACTATGTTACTGGTTTATTGTATTATACTCATTATCATTGTTTTAGAGTGTACTCCTTCTACTTATAAAAAAAAAGTTAACTGTAAAACACCTGGTCCTTCAGAAGGTGTTCCAGAAGAAGGCATTGTTATCATAGGAGATGACAGTTCCATGCATGTTAATTGTCTTTGAAGACTTTCCAGTGGGACAAGATGTGGAGATTGAAGACTCTTGTATTGATAATCCTGACCCTGTGTAGGCCTAGGCTAATGTGTGCTTGTGTCTTAGTTTTTAACAAAAAACTTAAAAAGTAAAAGCAATACAAAAATTTTAAAATAAATAAAACGTATAAAATAAGAATATAAAGAAAGAAAATATTTTGGTATAGCTATACAATGTTTGTGGTCTTTTTTATTGTTTTGAGATGCAATTTCACTCTTATCACCCAGGCTGGAGTGCAATGGCATGATCTCAGCTCACTGCAACCTCTGCCTCCCAGGTTCAAGTGATTCTCCTGCCTCAGCCTCCCGAGTAGCTGGGATTACAGGCATGCGCCA
Organism: Pongo abelii; assembly: GCF_028885655.2. NCBI lineage: Eukaryota > Metazoa > Chordata > Mammalia > Primates > Hominidae > Pongo > Pongo abelii. The sequence continues at coordinate 38,214,330 of NC_071989.2, forward strand.
CCATGCTTAGCTAATTTTGTATTTTTAGTGGAGACGGGATTTCTCCATGTTGGTCAGGCTGGTCTCAAACTCCCGCACTCAGGTGATCTGCCCACCTTGACCTCCCAGAATGCTGGGATTACAGGCATGAGCCACCGTGCCTGGCACAATGTTTGTGTTTTAAGCTACATGTTAACACAAAAGAAGTTAAAAAAACTTAAAAGTTTGTAAAATAAAGTTATAATAAGCCAAGGTTAATTTATTATTAAAAATGAAAACTATTTAAAAAATAAACTTAGTGTAGCCTCAGGGCACAGTGTTTCTAAAGTTGATGGTATTGTACAGTAGTGTCTGAGACCTTCACATTTACTCACCACTCACTGACTAAACCAGAGCAACTTCTTGTCGGGCAATTTCCATTCATAGTAAGTGTCCTAACAGATTTGCCATTTTTTATCTTTTATAAAGTATTTTTATAGCATCTTTTCTATGTTAGATATGTTTAGATACATAAATGCTTACCATTGTGTTACAAATGCCTACAGTATTCAGTACAGTGACATACTGTACAGGTTTGTAGCCTAGGAGCAATAGGTTATACCACATAGAGTAGGGATGTAGTAGGCTATATTGTCTAGGTTTGTGTAAGTACACTATGATGTTTGCACAATGATGAAATCACCTGATGATGCATTTCTCAGAAGGTATTCCCATTATCATTAAGCACTCATGACTGTAACAGGTTTCAAGACAGTGGACATTAGCCCATGCATATGAGGAAACTAACAGAGGCTAGGGAAAGAACCACCCAAAAGAGTTAGAAAGAATGACATCTGGTACTCACACTGGGCCTGGAATAGTGCCTGTTCCCACCAGTCAGACTGGAAAACCTCACAATTCGTGAAGCAATGGGTAAAATACTTAGAAAAGTCTTGTCTCAGTGGAGGGAAATAGCCCTAGGCTAAACACTGCTCTAGTCCTGCCTAATAAGACTTGAAAACAAGAACAAAAAGGACCAAACTGTTTCTTTGTAACTTAATTGTATCTCAGAATAAAGCTTAAAATATTTATAGGAATACGAAAATGTCCAGTAACAAACATGGTGCAGTTTATAATGACTACAATCCAATAAAAAATTACCAGGCATGCAAAAAGGCAGGAAAATACAACACACAATGAGGAAAAAAAATTAAAGTCAACCTATAATTTATACAGATGTTAGAATTAGTAAACAAGGACATTCATTATAACTATATTCCACATGTTCAAAAAATAAAGTAGAGACATGGAAGATATTAAAAAGAGAAAAAAAGTTCACATCAAGCTTCTAGAGTGAAAGCTATAATGTCAAAGGTGAAAAATATGTTACATGAGATTAATGGTAAATTAGACATTGCAGAAGAAAAGATTAGTGAATTTGAAGACATAGCAATAGAAACTACCAAAAATGAAACACACAGAGAAAAAAGAATTTTAAAAAATAAGCAGAGGATTAGTGAGCTATGGGACAACTTGGAGGCCTCATATATATGTAACTGGAGTATTATTAGAAGAGAAAAGAGAGAAGAACAAAAAATATTTGAAGAAATAATGGCTGAAAAATTTCCATATTTGATACAAACTATAAACCCACATGTATTAGTTTCCTGTTGTTGCTATACCAAAAATGTGGTGGCTTAAAACAACACAAATTTATTATTGTATAGTTCTGGAGTTCAGAGGTCTGATATGGTTCTTACAAGCTAAAGTCAATATGTAAGTTCAGCATAGCTACTTTCCTTTAACAGGCTCTAAGGAGAATCTGTCCTTTGCCTGTCCTAGCCTTTCAAGGCTGTGTGCAGTCCTTGGCTTGTGTCTGCATCGTGCTAATTTCTTTTCCCACTGTCACATGTCCTTTTCAGACTCTGACCTCTTGCCTCCCTCTTACAAGGACCCTTGTGATTATACTGGGTTCACTAGATAAGGCTGGATACTCTTCCCATCTCAAGATCCTTAACCTAATCACACCCACAAAACTCCCTTTTGTGATGTATAGTAATGTATTCTTAGATATTATGGGTTGAAATCTGTCTCACAAAAAGATATGTTGAAGCCCTAACCTGTGGCCCTTGTGAGTGTGACCTTATTTGGAAATAGGGTCTTTGCAGATATAACTAACATAAATTAAGATGAAGCCAACCTGGAATAAAGTGAGTCCTTAATCCAATATGACTGGTGTCCTTATGAGAGAGAAGGGAAACACAAAGAGAGGAGAATGCCATGTGAAAACATAGACGCAGATGGGAAAATGGCAATGTGGCAGAGGTTGGAGTTATGCTGCCAAAAGTCAACGAATACCAAGGGCCACCAGAAGCTGGATGAGGCAAGGAAGGATCATATCCTAGAGGTTTTGGTGGGAGCCTAGCCCCACCAGCATCCTTGATGTTGGTAGTTCTAGCCTCCAGAACTACGAGAGAATAAATTTGGAAAAAAATACACAAAGGCACATCAGAATTACATTGTCAAAAATCATCAATAAAGAGAAAAATCATAAAGGCAGCCAGAGAAAAGAGGCTTAAATACAGAGGAACAAAGAAGAATAACAGCTGATTTCTAGTCAGAAACAATGCAAGTGAGAAGACAGTGGAACATCTTTAAAGTACTGAAAAAAAAGCTGTCAACTTTGAATTCTATACCTAATAAAAATGTCCTTTGAAAATTGTTGGGAATAGGCCTCCAAAATATGGCCATAAACTGGCTCCAAAACTGGCCATAAACAAAATCTCTGCAGCACTGTGACATGTTCGTGATGGCTGTGACGCCCACGCTGGAAAGTTGTGGGTTTAGCAGAATGAGGGCAAGGAACACCTGGCCCACCCAGGGCAGAAAAACCACTTAAAGGCGTTCTTAAACCACAAACAATAGCATGAGCGATCTGTGTCTTAAGGACATGTTCCTGCTGCAGATAACTAGCCAAACCCATCCCTTTATTTAGGCTCATCCCTTTGTTTCCCATAAGGAATACTTTTAGTTAATCTATAATCTATAGAAACAATGCTTATCACTGGCTTGCTGTCAGTAAATATGTGGGTAAATCTCTGTTTGAGGCTCTCAGCTCTGAAGACTCTGAGACCCCTGATTTCCCACTCCACACCTCTATATTTCTGTATGTGTATCTTTCATTCCTCTAGCGCCACTGGGTTAGGGTCTCCCTGACTGAGCTGGTCTCGGCAGAAAATAAAAACAAATAGACATCTTCAGACAGAAGCTGAAAGCATTCATTACCAGCAGAACTTCACAATAATGAAATGTTAAAGTCCTTCAGACAGAGAGAAAGTGATACCAGATGGATCTACACCAAGGAATGAAGAGCACCAATGGTAACTACATGAATAAATATGGAAGAATTTATCCTTTATTGTTAATCTTTTCAAAAGAAAATTGACTGTGAAAAATAATAATGCCATTACATGTCAAATATGTAAAGGTAACATGACAGCAGTAGCTCAAAGGCCAAAAGTGAAACATGGAAGTATGTCATTGTTAAGGTTCTTATGCAATACTTAAGATGGTATAATATCACTTGAAGGTAGATTATGATAAAGAAGTATACTATATCCTAAAGCAACCACTAAAATAATAAACCAAAGATTTATAGCTAAAACTCCAATGAAGAAGATCAAATGGAATCATAAAAAATAATCCAAGATGACGGCTATATAATAGTTGTATAGGAGAATGATCTTAGAAGATATTGCTGGAGTTTTTGAGATTGAAACTTAAGGGTACATGAAACTTACTCTCAGAGAGTTAAGGAAAATATATATGTAAAGAGAGCACACAAATTACAAAACAAATCAAGCAAAATGTGGATAGTAAGTCAATCTGAGTAAAGGATATATGGGTGTTTTTTGTCCATTCTGGCAAGTTTTCTGTAAGTCTGAAATTCTTAAAAAGAAATTACCCATTCTGGGCAAAGAACTTGGAGAGACATTTCTCAAAAGATGATACAAATAGCCAACGAGCATATGAAAAGATGGCCAGCATCACTAATCATCAGAGAAATAAGCCATAGTGAGATATTGTCTCACACCGAATATGACTACTATCAAAAAAACCAGAAACTAACAAGTGTTGGTGAGGATATGGAGAAATTGGAACACTTGTGCCTTGTTTGTAGGATTGTAAAATGTTGCAACTACTGTGGAAAATGGTATAGAGGTTCCTCAAAAAATTAAAAATGTAATTACCATATGATCCATCAATTCCACTTCTGAGAATATATTCAAAAGAGTTGACAGTAGAGTCTTGAAGAGATATTTGCACAGCCATGTTTATAGCAACATTATTCACAATAGCCAAGAGATGAAGAAACTTAAATAGCCATTGATAAATAAATGGATAAACAGAATGTAGCATACACATACATTAGAATATTATTCAGCCTTAAAAAGGAAGGAAATCCTGTCACATGCTGCAACATGGATGAACCTTGAGGACATTGTGCCAAGTGAAATGAGCCAGTCATAAAAGGACAAATATTGTATGATTCTACTTATATGAGGCACTAAAATAGTCAAATTATAAAAACAGAAGGTAAAATGATGGTCACCAGGGTTGGGAACAAAAGGGAGATTGTTGTTTAATGGGTTTAGGATTTCACATTTGCAAGATGAAGTTCTGGAGATCTATTTCACAACAATATAAATATACGTAACAATACTGAGCTGTACACTTAAAAATGTTTAAGATGGTGAATTTTATGTGTTTTTTACCACAATACAAATTTTTAAATAGAAAAGAAATGAGCCCAAGTCAGAGAAAGAAGAGTTAGTAGATAGATTGTGGTATATCTTTACAATAAAATACTACTCATCAATAAGCAGGAATAACAATTGATACATGCAACAATGTGGATAAATTTCAAAACAATCATGCTGAGTGAAAGACCAGAAAAATAGTGTATATAGTATATTATTTAATTTATATAAAATTCTAGGAAGTACAAATTATTCAACAGTGACACAAATTAAATCAATGGTTACCTAGAAATTGACAGAGTGAGGCAGGCAGGGGTGGGAGGGAGGAATTGTAAAAGGATATAAGGAAACTTGTAGGATTATTGAATATGTTAACTCTCTTGGTTGTGCTGAGAATTTCACAGGTGTAAACATATGTCAAAACTTATCAAATCATATACTTTAAATAGGTACAGTTTGTTATATGTCAATTATACCTTTATAAAACTGTTCATAAAAACCTTTTACCATTAGTCTACTTGAAATATAACTTCTCTTTCTGTTCTAAACAATGAACAAAATTTCTAATGAGGGAACTGCTGGTAGTGGTGTAAATTATTATAATCCTGTAGAAAGGAATATGGCAATATGTATCAAGATCTCTGAAAATGTTTATATGCTTTGCCCCAGAATCTGATTTTTGGTAATCTGGTCTAAAGAAATAATTGAGAAGACAAAACAAGTATTATAGGTAGCCTTACAACCTCTCCCTCTCACCCCAAATCCCTAGAAATTGGGAAAACACTGTCTTTAAAATCATGTTGGAAAACAATAAAGGAGTCTCAGTTGGCCAAAAATTTGATGAATTTCAGAAAGCTGGAAAATAGTTGGGATCAGATTGAAGAAGGAAATCACAACCCAATACTCATACAGGAAAGAACATCTACAAAAGTGGGCAGGGCTCTAAGGATGCTTCTAGTTCAGAGATTTGTGGCTCCCAGAGGTCTGGCAAGTAGTCCCCTGGAGCAACTGACTGGGTGATTAGTTGGTGTTCTGCAGTAGGAGAATCTAGGTTCACTGACCATCTGCACCCTCTGTCTCCTCTATTTCTTTCATGGCCAGCAATCAGCAACCAATGTGTCTGCTTTTAGGCAGGAACAGTCAGTGAGAAGAGGCTAGATGGGGCCTTTGGTGGCTGTGACACCAGGTGAACCAATGAGCCCAACATCAAGAAACTGACTGAATGCCTGCTTTGAGGAATAGCACATTCTGTTCCTCACCCAAATCAACAGTAGACAGGCTGGGGGGGTCACACTGCCCCGAACAGCATGTCCTGCTGTCTCCAAGTAGGCTGAAGCCATACAGAGGTTGAAATGAAAGGAATGGAAAAACATATAAAAAGGAAAATGCTAACCAAAATAGAACAAATTTGGCAATACTATTATCAGACAAAAGGAAATTCAAGGCAGATATTATTAAGAAGGCCAAAGAAAAATGTTTCAGAGTGATAGAAGGTTATGTCAATCAAACAAGCCTTCATTACTCTGACAACATAGCTTCTAAATATAGACAGCAAAACCAAATAGAAAATATAAGGATAAATGGGTAGCTCCACTATCACAATGAACTTTAACATACATGTTTTAAAAATTAATAAATCAAGTATGCTAAAGATAAATACAGATGTGTGGGATTTGAATACACAATGGATAAATTTGACATACATATGTAGTCAACAAACAGCATCCATTTTTTTTTCAAAAGCACATTAAACATTCAGAAGACAATCGATCATATATTATAAAATGTTAACAAATTTTAAAAAAAGAAATCAAGTAGGCAACATTCACTGCTCATGATTAATTAAAATTAGAAATAAGAAAAACAGCAAAAACAAAACAAAAGTCAACTATACTCTTCGAAATTAAAAAAAAATCACTTTTTTGTAACACTTGGGTTAAAGAGGAAATAAAAAACAATTTAGAAAGTACACCATGTTAGAACCAATGATATGGCCAGGACAGTACTTGGAGAAATATTTATTATCATAATTATATTTATTAAGAAAAAAAAGGAAGACAAAAAATAAATGAACTAATCTTTGAAATCAAGACACTGGAATACATCTGAGAAAAATAAACTAAAAGAATGTGGGGTGATGGAATTAATAAAGATAAAAGCAAGAATTAATAATGCAGAAATTTAAATATAAGTAACAGTGGAATTACTCTGTAAAACAAAAAGCTGTTTTTTTTGTTTTTGTTTTTTTTTTTTTTTTTTGCAAAGGCCTTTGCATTCTGGTTTTGTATTCCAGGACTTTCCCTCTGTGTCCATCCTTCCTCCTTCCAACCTCACCCCATCAACCTCACTTACTAATGCTGAAACCCAGTGGACATCCTTTACATCCCTGCTCAGAGTCCCTGCCTCTTGTACTTAACATATTTCATATACTTGTAGCAGGTGGCATTTATTGGTTTATTCTATTAAATGCTACACACGCCACATTAGGAAATGTGAATACAGCCTGTGGAACTGTACACACTAGAGATTGTGTACAAATCTCAGCAATCTGGACTCTTTCTGAACCTACTGTCAAAAATCCAGTACTTATAAACACAGAAGAATTCCATGGACTTCCCCCTTTTTTTTTTTTTTTTTTTTTTTTGAGACGGAGTCTTGCTCGTCACCCAGGCTGGAGTGTAGTGGCGTGATCTCAGCTCACTGTAACCTCCACCTCTCAGGTTCAAGCGATTCTCCTGCCTCGGCCTCCTGAGTAGCTGGGACTACAGGCATGTGCCACCACACCTGGCTAATTTTTTGTATTTTTAATAGAGGCGGGGTTTCACCATGTTAGCCAAGACGGTCTCGATCTCCTGACCTCATGATCTGCCAGCCTCAGCCTCCCAAAGTTCCCCATTTCTTTTGTGGGGGAGGCCCGAAGGAGGAATGTACATTGCTTCAGTCTGTGAAGCCCTGCCAGTGTGGCCATACGTGCTGAGGTGAGGTGGGCACTCTTGCTTTTATTTTTTTCCTAGGTATGTTGTGTTTCACCTCCACTTTTTACTCTATAAAACAATAGGCCCTAGGAACATTTGCGAAGGTCACTGTTGCACATGTGGTCACATTCCCAGCCCTTTCAGTACCAGTGAAGTACCTAGTACTTCCCACTTTGATCCCACTGATGTAGGATGGAACCTTAAATTCTAACCACTTTCTCCCCCATCTGAATTAATAGTCTCATGACCTTATATCTCCAAGGTGCTGGTAACTAATTAGCTAAAATGATTTGAATGTAGAATTCCTGGGTCTTAAAGGAGCCTGAGAAATAATCAAATTCACTGTCCTCAACTACTTTAAATCTTTGCACTAAATTTAAACAGGGACCTTTCTCACATCCATCTTTGGAACAGTCCTACTAGTCAGGAGGCTTTTGTATAATTTTATTTTTTGTAGTGTTTGTGAATAAAACAATGGGATGTAGGAATGCTCCTAAGCTGATACCTACACGCTTTTCTCAGGAGGTCTGTTCTCCTGGGGGGAAATCACTGATATCCAGTGCAGTATTGGGGATTGTATTTTAGTATGTAATAGAAGCACAAATGCAGTGGCTTAACCAAATAAGGCTTCACTAAAAGGCTAGGTAATAAGTAGTCTGGAGGCAGAGAAGTTGGGGGAACAACTAGCCTTCCCCTTCTAACTACAGCCTGCTACTGAGAACTACCAAAAAGGACATAATAGTTGTGTGTGCAAAATGGTTTAGGCCAACCTACAATGCCTTTGATAAATATTTGTTTAATAAATACATGTTTCCAATCTTTGGAAATCAGCACTATGGTTACAGATGATCTCTTAGACCTCAGTAGGCCACTATACTGCTGATACTCTGGGAACATTTTACTATGTGGTTGGGCGTGATCTGGATACCTGATTCTCATCCTGAGTAACTTTATGTAACAGAGAATTGCTTAGAGCAGGTGTTTTACTTTAGATTCCCCTGTGAAGCAACTGTGAGACAAGGATTTGGGTGTCATTAGTTTATTTGGGAGGTGATCCCAAGAGGACAGGGAGTGGGAAGAGACAAAGAAGGGAGAAATGCAAATAAAAGGAACGTTAATGGTGCGTTACCACTTATGCAGTTAGTCTTCTTGCAGGCCTTCTGAGAGTTTGGGTGGAACACACCAAGGATTGAGTTTTTCCACCAAGGAATAAGAACACCAAGGTATTCATTCACCAGCCTCCATGCCTCACTGGTTGTGAAAGCCAAGTGTGCTCCTGAGTCCAGAGAAAAACCTTATGCCTAGAGAAAAGCAGGTGCTTGAGGAAGGAAGGCTTGGGCCTGTCTGGGAACTGTCCAGTGAAGCTTCAAATGACCTTCAAATGGGCTGAAGGAATATAGGCAGGGCCTGACCCACAGCGAGAAAGACTGGCTTGCTTGCAGTAGCAGAGCCTTTCCAAGATCATAGCAAGCCCAAGGGCTCCCCTCCTGGCAGGGCTGTACTGGAAGGAATGAGGAGGAGCTTGGCACCCCACTCCACCCTGCTCCATGGTAACCAGCCTGTACTGAGACGGGTGGGAACTGGACCCCAGGGTGGGGGAGACCAAAGGGAAATAGCAGTGAACCTCTTGGCTAGTTCATTCCCATTCCTTTCTGACTATGCTCCCAGTGGATTTAGGAGAGAATGTCCGCCTGTTGGGTCCTCACCACCACCACTTGTGCTTTGTGGGAAAGAGCAATTAAAGTGTGGTCTCAGAAATCTCCTGACTCTCACATGTTCTTTGTAACAGGGACGCCTGTGGCTTCACTAAATCCCAAGTGCTGCCACTGTAACTCCTTCCTCACACTTTGTGTCAGCCACAGTGAAGAGCATCAAACTTTATGGACAGCAGTGATGCAGTCCACGTGTTCAGGCTTTCCTCTCTTCAAGGAACAGCTGCTAGCTTTTTATCTTAGCCTGCAATGGCCCCAGGTTATGGAAGGGCAAGACACCATCTTCAAAAAATACAAAATAGAAGAAATACCTTGGCAAACCCAGAAAGCTTTAGCAGTTGGCTGAGGTCAAATTATTTAAATGAATATCAGCTTCTCCATCATGAGGAAGAACTGAAAATTAAATCAGCCTAATAATAACCATTTGTTTCTCCCTCTGCACATACTGGTTGGCAAAACTTCCGTCTGCTTCCAACCAGGACATTTTATTCATTTCTGGTTGCATTCTTGTCATCCCAGTTCAATATGGATTTTTTTTTTGTCCTGGAGCTAATTAGTTGCAGCTGATATTTACTCAGCATCAAACTTTTTGGAGATAAATACAAGTTGAATAGCCAGTTGGTGGGATGGAGTCTATTTTTTTTCTGTGTAAGTTTGTGCCATCTTTACTCTCTTCTCTTTTTACATTTTTCTGCAGAGGCTGATAAAGAAAACTCAAATCTTACAAAAATCTATCAGCATAAAAGGACAAGAGCTTTACAAGATAGATAAGAGAAAAAAATAATTTGCCAAACCTTGGGGCAGGTTCTGAGGGAGAATGTACAACTTTACTTCGATGGCAGGAATATATTTGCTGGATGAAAAAAAAAAATCCTGCCTTGGCATCATGGGTACTGTTTGTAGCCTACAACTTGAGGTTTTTGCACTGGGAACTGAAAAAGTTATCAGTGTTAATAAAAAGAAGTTTTCCTGAGAATGGCTTTGGTGCACCGTGTGCAAGCATGTACTAGTTCTAGTGTTTGGTTAAAAAGAGACTATAATATGGAATGCATTACACAGAAGAGCCAAAAATAACATCTGTCTCACAAAGAAGGGGAACGATCTCATTTCATATCTCTTCTTATTTGACAGCCTCTTTTTTCTTCACTGGAAAATTATAGTTTTGTATAGTTTACAGAAATAACATTTAAACATTGCATGTGATTTTAGACTCAAATGGGATCTACTTAATACAACACACAAGCAATTAGAGAATTTCATCGTAATCACTTCTGAAACCCCAGAAGGTTCACATCTACAGGCTGAGATGCTGCCTTCCCAGCCTCTCCCGTTTCGGAAGCTTAATAAAGGAAATCACCGCTGCCCACATTATATATACAGATCATCTTTACCTAGCAGTGCAGATGTTTTTGAACTTTATGCTGCTACTGGTTGGGTGGATTTCTTGTTTCTCGAATAAAAATTATATTCACCAGGGATTCAAGTTTCGTGGACACAGAGGTTAAGCACATTTGGCAGCTTATGCCACAGATCTTTTTAGAGAAGAAAGAATGATTAGAAAGAAATTCCAGTTTTCTGTTTCTAATTTTAGGTAACAGAGGAGTTACCTGTTTTAGCTGTAAGCTAAGCCCACCTACTTACTTTTTTTTTTAAATGCTTCCAAGTATATAAACTCTTCTTCAGGTCCAAATGTGCATATGTAAAGGCAGCTATTTTGGCAAATGTCTCTTGGTAGCCTGGGTATTTTCATTAGGATTTGTCTTGCTCTTGGATCCTATTCTGTGCTTCAGCTGTTTTGATCAAATGGGCCTCCATATTTCAGAAGGAGCTGGTGCTCCGTGGTATTATGACTGCTTGATAAACTACCAACCTTCAGTTATTATAATCATTATTGTTTGATTGGAGATCAAAGTCTTTGATTTCAGTGTCCACATCCATTGGTTGAATCATCTCCTGAATGCCAAGAAAGAGTCTATTTGAAAAAGTAACAAATCTATTGCTTAAGTAATTCTGATGGTCTACAATGGACAATTTTGAGTTTAGAGATGGTAGCAGTCTGGTGGTGTTGATGATGGTGTTGAAGGTGGTGGTAGAGGTGTTGATGATGGTGTGGATATAGGTGGCAATGACAGTGGTAGTCATGGGGATGGTAGTGATAGCTGAAAGGGTGGTGGTAGAAAAGGTGGTGACGGGGTGGTGAGACTAATTTTCCAGGCTCAGTCTTTAGAGGGAGTTACATGTAAGAGGCACTGAAGGCCTGCTATTAGTGGTGATGGTCAAAATCTTACTATTTAAAGTGTTACCCACAGACCAGTAGCATTGGCCACCACCCAAGATTTGGTTAGAAATATAAAAGCTCAGGCTCCATCTCTGACCAACTGAATAAGAATATGTATTTTAACAACATTCTCAGGTGATTTGTATGCACATTAAATTTCCCAAAGCACTGGTCTAAAGGAGAAATAGCCACAAACTTACCTGTCACCTTTGTGGCCCCATATTCCTGCCCTGACTCCTCCCATGAGGGAATCTCAGCCCTTACCTGTATATAAGATAAGAGAGGTCAGTTTTTAGTTGACTGGTGTTGGTTATGTGGTCTAAACTCCAGGGTCTACACTCAGCTTTAAGTATGGATGCAAAAGAAAGCTGTTCATGCCCTGAAACTTAAGATTTCCCCACTAAAATAAACATATCTTCTCTAAAGATTGCCATCATGCCTGAAGTTCTCATTGGCTTCACTTTTTAAAAGAAGCATAGCTTTTTAACAGGGATAAGACATTTAGGTATCACACCGAGGCACTGATTGTTATCTGATTAATAAATTAGCACACGGTGAATCTTGGGACTGCAACATATGGGATCTTTAGGGAAGTCTGCAGAGGGCTTGCCGATCTTACCTGATATACAGTGGCAACCTATGGCACCATGCACACACACACACACACACGCATGCATGCACGCACATCCACCCAGAATAAGCACATTAGCAGAAATTTCGGGGTAGTTAGTGGTTTGTGTATAAATCGTGTGAGGGTAGACAAAGTTGATTTCACACATATATTATGGTTATGTGTTGCTATATATCAGACTACCACAGGACTTGGTGACTTAAAACAACAATCACTTATTTTTACTCATAAGTCTATTGTCTGGGCTGAGCTTGGTGAGGAAAGCTTGTCTCTGCTCGTCACATAGTGTCAGCTAGGTTGGCCCAACTGAGACTGGAGAATATGCTTCCAAAATTGCTCTCTGACATGGCTGGCAGGTTGTTGCTCGGTTGGGGCTTTTCACGGTCCTTGGTTCCTCTCCAAATGGGCCCTTTAACTTGGGCTTCCTCAGAGCGTGGTGGATGAGTTCCCAGAGCAGATGTTCTAAGAGGTCTGGGTAGAATGGTAAAGCTTCTGAGGATCTAGCTTCTGAAGTTTTAGATTTGTGATTAACATTCTTCTGGGTAGCTGTCCTTTTATCCCAGTAGCTGGCACATTTTTTGGACAGCACTAGTGTGTTAATAGCTGAGGAATTTTCTCATAGCTGCATGAGAATTTTTAACCTGGACTTCATCTACTTGCCCAGGTACTGTAAAATGGGAAAATCCTGCACAAATAATGAATACGTAGGTTAAGCTGTGGAGTGCTCTAAAAATTACACTGGACTGTGTGGAACAGGTTAGTCTGGAGGTCAAGAGGAGAGAAAGGTCAATATGGTCTCCGGCTCAGGTTGAGCTTACAAAGATGAGGACCCTGACAGATCAAACTACACTTGCTCTCACAAGAAAACTGCATATGAAATTAGTGAGCAATATTAGAGGTGAAGTCGCAGTTCCTCATGTCTGGGAATATTCCCCAAATAACACTTTCATTAGGGCTTTCCACAACATGAAAATCTATAATGGCTTCCTATTCCCAGGTCTGGCTTTCAAAGCTCCCCATAAATAGACCTCATGATCACTGTCCCACCATATTTCCCAAAATTTTTCAACATTTTTGGCCTAAGCCAACTCCATTCTCTTCAAGATCTTGATTTATCAAAACTCCACCATTCTTCCTTGTCTTGCTTGGCTATGCTGTTCCCCCAACAACAACAGCAAACTCTCTTTGACTTTTCCACCTAATCAGATCACATTTCCTCAAGGTTTAGCTTCCATTTTCCTCCTTCCACAAAGCCTTTTCTGGCCACTCTAGCTGTTAAGGAGCAATTTGTTCTCTGAACTCTGATAGTCCTACAATCAGTGCAAGGAACACTCCCAACCTTCTTCAACTTTCCATTTCCCCCACTTGGGGAAGGGTTCCCTTTTTCCCTACCACCCCTTCTCAGTATTAAATTTTCTTCTTGGTCTTCTCTCTGTTAGTCCTAATCCAAACATCATAACAAGAAACACCATTCACATACAGGTATTCAGTGATGTGAAAGGTATATAGCATTTTCTTTCTCAGGAATGTTTGCCTTATAACTAGTGACTACATTCTTATTTCAACTAAGTCAAACCAACATTTATTTATTGAGTACCTATTATGTGCAGGGCAGTGAGGAGGGCTATAGAAATGTGAAATCAGCAGTAGACATGACTTGTCCCCAAGGAACTCACATTTTAGCTGAATAGAAGAACCTAATATTTGAACCTAATATTTAAATGCCCTGTGTTCAAAATCAACAGTTTAGTTTTAAACTTGTATTTTGTTGCTGCATGGAGCTTCACCAGATCTCATATCTTTTCTTCTTTAGGGCACACAGCTAGACTAACTTTCCCTACCTATTTTGCTCCGTGGAGCAACAAAATACAAGTTTAAAACTAAACTATTGATTTTGAACACAAGGCTTCTCATGAAGCATGGTAGACTCACCACCAGGAAAAAACATAAGGGGCAGCTGGAAGGTTATTCTTCTGCCACCAGCCTTGACCCTTCAAGGTGCTTAGTTCTGCTTGTATAGTGGGAATGTTTGCAAGATCTCAGGGAAGCTGTGACTGAGAGATGTTTAGGGTGGAAGTGGCAGTGGTGGTGAATGGGGAAAACTGGTAAAACTTCTAACTCATTATGCTTGCAGATGCAATCAGGTGACTGAGGAAATTATAAAGGAGATGTGAGGACATGGCAGATATCATTGTACTTCATTTTATTTAAATAGCCACGTTTCTTTACCATGATCATATACTTTCTCTTGATACAATGCTGCTGGTGTTTGGAGGAAACAACAATTTTTTTATTTTAAGAGAATGACAATCTGGATTGAGCCATGCTTAGAAACTGCTAGCAGGCATTTCTTCCCTTCTGTTCAGTAGAGGGCAACAGAATATATGGTGGTAGGTCAGGAACTGAGGCAAAAAAAATAGTAGCACAGAGAATGGAAATAAGGGAAAACAGATTTACAGAAAACAGAAGAGAATTAATAAGCAGGGAGGCATGTGGCATACATTTAAATGAGACAGTTTCCTAGCTTTTAAGACAAATTCTACCAACTTTTTATATATACAAGGAGACCACACAGTGTTTGTTATAAAATTCAACTAGAATGTATTTCTGGAGATCCCCACTTCCTCCTGTTCCAACCCTCTCCAAGAAATAAAAAGGAAGCCAAATTTGGGGGCTGGTAGGTAACATGACTACAGAAGAATACCACTAACTGAACGTGGAACTGGAACTGTGACATTTAATTCTAGGCCAGGCTGGCTGCCAAGTCCCACAGAAAGCAAATGCACACCCAATGTTTTAGCCACAAGTTAACACTGAAACAGCCCATTAGTGATTTGTAAATCAGTATTTCTGCTGGTATGGTTACTGTCTTATCTGGAGCTAGGTAGAGGCAATTTTAAGGGGATTTGAATCAGTAGTTAACTGCTGATTCATTCTTTCATTCATTTCTCCAGTCACAGTCTTTTCTTTGTGCTAGAGCTGCATTCTATATACATTATTCTTACAGTATTTATCACATTATATTGTTAGCTTCACCAGATCTCGTTTCTTTTCTTCTTGAGGGCACACAGCTAGACTAACTTTCCCCACCTCTTTTGCTAGAGTTCTGTCAAAAGGAATATGAGTGGATGTAGTGTATCCCACATACAGCCTGTCCCATAAGAAAACCTCTCACATAAAACTATATATGCACTTTTCTTCCAGCTGGCTGGAATGGATATAATGCCTGATGAAATTTTTTAATTTTCTTTTTTTATAATGTCTTTATTTAGTTTTGGTTTTAAGGTTAGGCTGGTCTCATAAAATGAGGTGGGAAGTATTCCCTTCCCCTCTATTTTCTAAAAGAGTTTGTGTGAGACTGGAATTATTTATTCCATAAATATTTGATAGAATTCACCACTGAAACCCTCTGGGCCTGGAGTTTTGTTTGTGAGAAGGGTTTAAATAATAGATTTAATTTACTTAATAGCTACAAGGCTATTCAAAATTTTTACTTCATTTTGTGTTTTTTGATGTTTATAGAATCTGTGGTAATAATCCTTCTTCCATCCCTGATATTGGTTGTGTTCTTAATGTAACTTTGGAAACCAAGTGCAGAAGATGTTGAAGCCACAAGACAAAATGAACCTAGGTCCTTGGATAACTTTTTGGCAAAAACCTACCAACTGATCAGAAACACCTGCATCATTTTGTTACATACACTAGAAATCAACATTAATTACATTAAGTCACTGAGATCTGGTGGGGGTTGGTTTGTTATAGCAGCCAGCGTAACCTGACTTATTGCAGATCGTCATTATTGCTTTATGTGTTTATATTCCCCACTGGCGAGGGCTCTTGGAGGGCAAGGGGCCTGATAATCCTGCTCTTGGTTTTTGTTTCAGTGCTTAGCACAATACTTGGTGAATATTAGGTTCTCAATAAATGTTACCTGAATACAAATTAATGACTAAAATGTTTCCTATATATTTGGAGTTAGAAGTTTTATTTTCCTGGAATGGGTGACTCAACTCCAGTGGAAAGCTCTGAACACTCGGTATTGAATTACTTAATCTTTTTCTTTCTCCATTTCCTTTCCCTGCTTTTCTCCTCCCTTCTCACTACTTTCTTTGTTTTTCCTTTATTCAGAACTACATCTCTGCATTATCGTCAGCTACCTTTTATTAAGGTAAAATCTCTTCAATTCAGATCCCACTGAAAAGGAATTCAGGATAATAGACATGAGCTGGGCTTATGTTTGCTTTTGCTTTCTTATCAAAACATACAGACAAAAATGTCAAACAACCAAACTATAACCATGACACTCAGAACTCTATGCAAATGCTGTATAAAAATGGATCCCAGGGAGAGACATTGAGATTATTTGAAAGAATAAACTTTTAAAGGATTCTTCCAGTACATCAGTTTAATCTTGTTGCATATAAAAAATAGACTAATTACAAATTACATTTAAAGTAGGTATCAGGTCCATATTTTGCTACACCTTAGTATATATTCCTATAAAATTATTCCTTCAATAGTATTTTCTAATTCAGACATTCACTGAATTGGATCAGTACTCTTAAACAACCAGATAGCATTGGTGAGGGGCTCCCTTCACTAAGTGATGTTAACAAAAGTGGTGTAAATCATGCACTCTGGATTCAGTCTTTTGCCACCATTGCTTCTTTGCCATAACCTAAAAAACATGACCAGCCTAGCTGCTAAAAGATTGTTCTGAAAGACCCATGGAAAAGATTCAGGTTCTTTGAGGCCATCCAAGAAGAGTCAGCCTCCAGCCACCCTGCCAGCTGACCCCAGACACAAAAGTAAGCCAAGACATGATGGAGCTGAGCATGGCCCACATCAGCAGAACTACGCAGCCGACCCATAGACTAATGAGAAATAGTAAATTGTTGTTGTTTTAAGCCACTATTCTTTGGGATGTTTTGTTACATAGCAATAGCTAACTGATACAACTTCAATTGCAACAATAACTTTCAGTACTTGTGATTCCCCATTTGAGTGCACATTCAAGCTTTTCAGCATAGTGGTTTAGGTTCTAGGCTCTGGAGCCAAACTACCTGAGATTCAAATCCCAGTTTTGAGCTCACTTAACTTAATAATAGTGCTTGGCAACTAGGAAGCACTGTAAGCACACTAAATAAAATGCTATGTTGCCAGTTCTGTGGCAAGTGTATACACAAGTGACCTCTCTCTAGCCCTTCAATAACTCAGTGAAGTAGATCGTATGACCTGTATTTAGTAGATATGAATACCAAGGCTCAGAGAAGCTAAGTAACTTGCATAATATCACAGTTAGTAAGTGACAGAGCCAAGTTTATGGACCCATAGCTGACCATGTTTATAATCACTCTATTACACGGCCATAGCATCTTTGCCATTTTGGCCTTCTTTTGGAGATTTGGTCCCAAGTTGAGCTTTCGCCTCAAGTACAATTTTAAAAAATAAATTCAGAAATACAAATAATATTAGCGGGGCAGGAGAGGATGTAATGGAGAAAAAAAATGTGGGCTGCATCAAGTCCTGGGTATCTCCTGTTACCTGCTAAAGGTACTTTGACATTAAAATCCTGTGTATATGCATCAGTTTGGTCAGGAGAAATGAAGATAAAGGGAAACTGTAATGGCTAAATCTCATTTATTTAATACAGTAAACATGTTATTAAATCAGACTTATTATTGGGTATGAGGATAAAGTTGGGGAATAAACCTAACTGAACTTACAACATTTGTTATGGATTTATTTTTCAAAGAAATGCAGTTTTATTAGGTAAAGAATATTTCCATGGCAAAAATTGTTGTTTATAAATCCTACTGAGCAAATATAAGATAATAACTTATATTTAGCCTTTACCTCTTCCTTATCCCCTGCTAAAGTATATGGAATTATAATGTAATAAATTGCTTAAACACAGCCTCTAGATTTTTTCATTGTTAAGTTCCTTGGAAAGACAACAGTGATAGAATGAATCCTAAATTCTGAATTCTAGGATCTGTTTTACTGAGATTTTACAATTCCTTCATTCATCCAGATTTTCCCATCCAACTGTTCATCGTTGTCACCAACAAGCAACAAAATGAATATGTTAAGCTTGCCCCTTTCTTATACACATGCTAACAAGTCATTAAAAAGCCCAAAAACCCACTGGAGTCAATTCGTTGGGAGCAGACTTTGGAAAAAGTGGCCTGCATAACACATAGCCTGGGTAATATGCCTCTACACTTTGGATTCTGTTCTGAATGTTCTTTTCAAAGTGTTCAGTTTCTGTTTTCTTTTACTCTATCCAGTAAAGGAGAACCAAACTGCCATTTAACAGTTCATGCCTGGAACCAATCTTAAATGACCCAGGTTTTTCTGTTTTTTGTCATGTACATCAGAATCATACTGTGCTTCCACCAAACGTCTGAGAGCTGTAATCCACCGCAGGAGCACAAGACCAGTAACTTCATGTGTACAGTGACAAACGTCTCTGCTAAGATTGATGGACAGCCTTCTATGTTGGGAGCTTCCTTGCTGAGAATCAGCTGTTGTTGCATGCACCCAAAGCCGCATCCTCGGGGATAGGCTAGTGGCCAAGTCCAGACTCATGGACAAATAATTATTATCATAGTAAAGTAACTTCAAAGATAGAGTGGAATTCTGTGGCTGTGAGATCACGGTAGATCTGAGTGCAACTTTTGCAGCATTTCATTAGTTTTCCCCTGGAATAGTCCAGGAAGTGGCATGCATGAGGCTTTCTGGCTCACAGATTTGCTATGCTTCTGGCTGAAAAAAAAACATTGAAATCTTAAGAAATATGTTTATTGTGCCCGTATCTTAAGAAGCTTTTACTTGATCTTCGCAGGGCGAGCCGCTGTTTGAACAATTGAAAACATCTTTTTTAACTGTTTCCAGAAAGCATTTGCAAACACCCTGAAGTAAGGTTACGTACTTACAGTTCAGCTCTAAGCCTCAATTAAGGCTGTTGTTGTATAGCGTTTGCTGCCTCTAACAGCTTGACACCATAATAATATTATACAATATCCCGAGATAATGAGAAGAATGCCTAACATCTGCTTATACTCAGAGAACAAAGAAGAAATGGAAGGATGCGTCCGGCAACACTTGCAAAGCATTGCCTCTGCTTGCTGGAGATACAGGGTGGATTTTCCCAAGGATTATTTTTCTGCCATCCAAGGACAATGGCATAATGTTCGGAAAAAGCTTAACATACGCCACTTGGGCTGGGGGCTCAGCAAGACTGACGCCATGAAGAGAACCATTTCTGAACTCCTCCAGAATAGTTAAAGATTATATTTTTTAGTTTATTAAAATAAGAGGAGCTTTTTTCAAGAGAGTGGAGAATACTCACTTGGATCTTTGTTCCAGTCTTCCCTAACCTCTAATGCTGTCCTCTGCAACCAAGTGATGGGGAATGATGGTGTTATGCCCTTCTGATACTTTCAACAACAGTCTCACTTGGAAAGAAGTTTAAGGTGGACTTGCTTTTTGCTGTGCTCTGCTCTCTGGGGTCATACATTTTAGGAACAAGGTTCATCATTCCCATTATTCCTTAAGTAGGAACTTGAGATATGGTGAAGATAAATAACCTGCAAATGGAAACACAGCAGGTAGGACAAGGAGTAGCAGAAATGAAACTCAATGCGTATGCTTCCCGGCTTGTTAGGCAATTCTGTGTTCCTGTCTGTTTAACAACGCTATGGGAAAAAGACATGATTGACTTATCCAACTGAGAAAGAGGGAACAGTAATTGACTGTAGTGGACACTCATTGGTTGACTTTACAGTACTTTCTAGTTTTACCCTTTCTCTTTCCTAACAGAACTCTGAATTTCCTTCCTTGCAACTTACTAGGTCTTGTCCTGATCTGGATACTTCTGGAAGCAAATCTGACACATGGATTCAAGTAAAAGTAGTTTATTCGGCAGAATTACTGGTGGGGATTAGGGAAGTGAGATAGGGAGAGGAGAAAGTCAATAAAGAGTGTGTGCTATGGTCTGAATATTTGTGTACTTCCAAAATTCATACATCAAAATCCTAACTCCCAAAGGGTAGGTGTTAAGAGGTAGGCCTTTGGGAGGTGACTAGGTCATGACGGTGGAGTCCTAATAAATGGGGTTAGTGCCCTTATAAAAGAGGCCCCAGAGAACTCTCTTGCTCATTCCACCATGTGAGGACACAGCAAGAGGATGGCTATCTATGAGGAAGCAGGTCCTCACCAGACAATGGATCCACCCGTGCCTTGGTCTTCTCAGACTCTAGAACTTTGAAAAATAAATTTCTATTGTTTAGAATCCACCCAGTCTTTGATATTTTGATCTAGCAGTCTGAACGGACTTAGTGTGTTAACCAACCTCTATGAGCAACTGGAACTCAGAACCCCTGGGGAAACTCTGGAATACTCTGTAGAACACACCTCAGAGTATCCCAGCTGAAGAGTGAGATTGCTGAGATATTTATCTGCCTGTTAAGCATTTGTTGAGGGCTGCCTCAGAGGGCGTTGGCCCTGGAACTTCTAGCTTGTCCTGTGCATGGGCCAAACATGTTGCTTGGGTGAGCAAGTTGAGTGCAGCCAGGAAGTGTGTGGGCACCAGCAGCTACTGCTGCAGTACTTGACTCCTCCCCCATCCCAAGGGGCTGACCTTGATTGGCTTAAAGCAATCAGCTCAGTCCATCCCCTTGAACACGGCCATTGATTTGTTATTTGGGCATGTGACTCAAATCAGTCTCTATCAGGAAGGACACTGAAATCCCAGACTTTAAGTGGTCTTGCAAAAGTCATCTCTGTCTTCCCCATTGGATATGAAGATGCATGGAGCCTTGGAAATCGCTAGTGGCCATCTTGGAAGCACATTAGAAGCACCACGTGAGCCTGCTGACTCGTAGCCAAAACTGGAGATACAGAAATGGTCCCAATCATAGAATTTGAGCTTTGTTTCCCAGGGCTTTTGTAACACAGTACCCAACACTAGGTGGCTTAAAACAATAGGCATTTATTGTCTCACAGTTATGGAGGCAGGGGGTTGTCAGGACCATGCTGTCTCTGATGGCCTAGGAGAGACCTTCCTGCCTCTTTCAGTTTCTGGTGCTTGCTGGTGATCCTTGGAGTGTCTTGGCTTGTAGATGCATTGTTCTAATCATATGCTGTCTTCTGCTGGTGTGTCTTCAAGTTGTCTTCCCTCTGTGTCTGTCTGTCTCTGTATCCATGTTTCCACTTTTTTTTTTTTTTAGAGACAGTCTTGCTCTGTCACCCAGGCTGGAGTGCAGTGGCACGATGTCAGCTCACTGCAACCTCTGCCTCCTGGGTTCAAGTGATTCTCATGCCACAGCCTCCTGAGTAGCTGGGATTACAGGCGCGTGCCACCATGCCCAGCTAATTTATTTTGTATTTTACTAGAGACGGGGTTTCACCGTGTTGCCCAGGCTGGTCTTGAACTCCTGAGCTCAGCAATCCACCTGCCTCGGCCTCCCAAAGTGTTAGAATTACAGACGTGAGCCACTGTGCCCGGCCTCATGCTTCTAGTTTTTATAAGGACACCAATCAGATTGATTAGGGTCCACCCTAATGACTTCATTTTACCTTGATTACCTCCATGGAGACCTCACTTCCAGAAAAGGTCACATCATGAAGTATTAAAAGTTAGGACTTCAACAAATGTATTTTGGGGACAAAATTCAACCCATCACAGAAGCCAAAACTATTTAACCATGATAGGAAAGCAAATCTTTTTTTGGTTTAAAGGCATTTGGGTTGAGACTTCCCATTGCCTGTAGTGACATCTTACATACCAATTCCTTGACCTTTGCTTATGAATGAAGCAAAACAAAAATACCCAAAGCAAGGGAGGTACTTTTTTGCTGACAGCTCCCATGGCTGGCATCATCAGAATGTGGGAGCAAGCACCAGAGTCAGCATAAGTATTGCTAAGGTTCTCAGTAAAGGTTTTAAAAAGGGCCTTCTTTCATTCATTGACTCAACAAGTATTTCCTGAAATCCTCTCCTCCCCATGTGTCAGGTACTGTTCTAGGCACTGGGAATATAACACTAATCAAAAAAGACACACTACCCTTCCCTCAGGAAACTTACATTCTGGTAGGGGAGACAGATAATAGACAGGAGAAATCAGTGAAATGTAGAGTATATTAGATAATGCTACAGGAATAGGAAATATCAGGGAGACTTGGAATTTTAAACAGTGCAGGCAAAGTAGGCCTCACTGGGAAGATGAAATTGCTTTCAAATGTCATCCCAAAGGAAGTGATGTAGTTATTCATGTAAGTGAGTCTTAATGGGAACATGGTATCCATTCTGGGTCTAACTGGATGCATAAAATGGGTGAAAAGCAAGAAAAACTTATTCATAGAGGAGAGGCTCTCTGTCTCCTCTACGGGCTTATAGGTAGCAGCTTTTATGTTTAGAAGGGAATTTGGTTTATTTTTACCTGGCCCATCTGGGCCACCTAGAAAACTCTACAAATCACTGCATCTACAGAAAACTAGTCATGGTAAAGGTTGAGTCCAATTCATAGCCAATGACAGGCTAAATGTGGCTTTAAAAGCTGAGACAATCCTTGCCAGCTGTTACGAGTATTCTCTCTGGCTTCAGGGTTTCAGTACTATGAAAATGGATGAGAAGGACCAAGTCTGTAATGTCCCCTGAGGTTAATTATTTTTAACAGCAAAATATTGACTTTCTAAATCACTCAAATATACAAGATGTGACTTGTATGAAATGTGTGAAGGCCCAAGACTGATCCCGTAAGTACCCCATGAAAATAAGTTGTACTGCTTCTAATTGTAGCCTCGCAAGTTTTTAGGGATGGACAACTGATATTGTACAATGTTTAGACCTAGTTGAATATGCTATTTACAATAAGGATTCTTCATGCTCCAAAATGACGTCGAGTAGAACAATTTGTCACTTTGCCAGTTTGTACTATGTAGCACAAATTTTTTATACAATTCCAAATTAAAACAGCAGCCATTAGTTAAGTAAAACGAACGATTTACTCCAGTGCAGTTGGTAAACATGGTTATATTCTACTACATTATTGCTGCTGGATAGTAGCTACGTGAATTGCAAGTGTAAGTTTCCTACATACATTGTGGTAGTAATGATAAATTCTTGGACACTTGAATAGGAAACTTAAAAATGTCCCCTCTGTAGGCAAAGTTAAGTTAGAGGAATTTATAATTGACATAAGTTGTTAAGTAGGGTTTAAGTTCATATCTTAAAAAAAAGGTGAGAGAGGACCCCAAACTCAGAGGCATAAACGAAAGACAAATGTGTGTTTTTTCTTTTTTCTTTTCTTTTTTTTTTTTTTGAGGCACAGTCTCATTCTGTCACCAAAGCTGGAGTGCAGTGATGCCATCTTGGCTCACTGCAACCTCCACTTCCTGGGCTAAAGCCATCCTCCCACCTCAGTCTCCTGAGTAGCTGGGACTACAGGCACGTACAATACACCCAGAAAATTTTTGTATTTTTTGTAGAGACAGGGTTTTGTCATGTTGGTCAGGCTCTTCTCCAACTTCTGGGCTCAAGTGATCTGCCAGTCTTGGCTTCCCAAAGTGCTAGGATTATAGGCGTGAGCCACTGTGCCCAGTGACAAAGGTGTTTCTGATGTAACAGTCTATAGACAGATGAGCAGTCCAGAGTGGAGAGGTGGCTCTGCTTTCTAAGTTTACCCAGGAACTAGATTTCTTTTGTTTTGTGGTTCTGCCATGCCTTAGGTTGTTGTCCTTATCTCCCTTGTTGAAGCTGACTCACCACCATTTTGTTTACTTTGCAGCCTTTAGGAAGGGGGAAACAGCAAGTAGAGAAGAAGCTTCCTTTTTAATGACACGACCTGGAAGTTGCAAATATGTCTTCAACTCATATCCAATTGGCTAGAGCCTAGCTGCAAGAGAAGCTGGAAACATCTCTAGCTGTGTGGCCATGTTCTGGGGCTTCTGCATTTTCTCTCATGAGAAGGAATGAGATTGGAACTATAAGGCCTGATAAAATTTGGAAGTCATCATTTATTTAAAAATCACCAGGTACTGAGGGCCTGCTGTTTTCCTCATAGTCTTATAGTCCAGTTGGAAAGATAGATAATTAAATAGAAATTTAAAATAAAATGTGAAGATGTTGTATTGGGGGAACAAAGTACTGTAAGAACACAGGGCAGGAGAGCCTAACCTAGTCTAGCGACAAAAGCATCTGCAAGGCCTTCCTGGGGGCATTGATGCTGCGCTGAGAATTCTGTGGAAGGTATTCTTTGGGTAAAAAGTGGAAATTTTCAAAGGGTGGGGATCAGAGACAATATGTTTTCTAAGAAATCTTCCAAAGACAGAAGTCATTTTACATGGCTGCTGCAAGAAATCTTACCCCAAGGCAGGAGCAAAGGGAAAGCTATGTAGAATTTATCTAGAAAGGAAGAAGGATTACTGAGCTGGAAAGAAATTTTCTTGGCACCAGTCTTATAGCAAAGTATAGAGTCATGATGAGCCCCAGATTCTGGTCATCTACAGTGATTTGAAATATGGACCTGGTTATTGTTTGGCTGCAAGTACCAATAAATCAATCAAGCTTTTCAACAAGAATTAGAATATTCCTATAATTCTCCATTAATCACGTCTTTTGGAAAGGTAGGAAGTGGTAGGGATCACATCTGTTTGGTTGTTTGGCAACAAAGTATTAGCTCTCCTAGTGTTTATCTGGTGTTCTTTTACTAAAAAAAAAAATGTTGTAAGTTTGAGTCATGATGAAATCTATTTTATTTGGAGAGTTGCTTTTGAGAATGGATAGCAAATTGTCCCGGGGAAAAAACATGATCAGGAAAAAAATATTGTAAGGTAATGTTTGGGTAGGAGTAAAGGAACTTACTTGAATGTTTCTTGCTAGTTTGGAACAAAACATCTAATCTTTTCCTACTTTGAAACAGGATATCTCCCTTTTGGTGTAAATATTTTATTAGGTTTTGGTTAAAGGATGGATTCTGAGCTACTGCATAATTTTAATTTGACTTTTCTTTCTTTCTTTCTTTTTTTTTTTTTGAGACGGAGTCTCTCTCTGTCGCCCAGGCTGGAGTGCAGTGGCGCGATCTTGGCTCACTGCAAGCTCCGCCTTCCGGGTTCACGCCATTCTCCTACCTCAGCCTCCTGAGTAGCTGGGACTATAGGCGCCTGCCACCGCGCCCAGCTAATTTTTTGTATTTTTAGTAGAGATGGGGTTTCACTGTGGTCTTGATCTCCTGACCTTTCTTAAAGATTATTCATGTACAAGCACTTATTGAGTACCTGTCATGGTTAAGTGCTGCTAGGTATTGCTGGGAGTGGCAGGCCCTGGGTGTTGCTAGACACTAGGTGTTAAGGCTCTGATGTTGAAAAAGGTAAGCCCGGTTCAGACAAAATAGAGACAGTGCTGGAAATTGAAGCACATTACACTTCAGCTTTACTTCTGAAATGCTGTATGTCTTTGGCTAGTTATTCATCCTTTCTCCTGTAAAATTCCTTCTGTATAGTAAGAATGATCATAGTATTATCCTTTCCCTTTTCCCGCTTCATTTCTACCCTGTGGCCAAATTCCACCATTTCCAGTTCTATCACTGTGGCTAGGATATCATTCATATTTGACAAAACCAAGTATAAAACACCAAGAGTTTCCATTCTAAGACTGTTTTGAGAAGAGTGACTCAAAGTATTTAATGGAAGGAGAGGTAGCTTCTCCATCACAGACCTTTTATAGTTTTTTTTTTTTTTTTTTTTAAACAGAGCCTTACTCTGTTGCCCAGGCTGGAGTGTAGTGGCGTGATCTTGGCTCACTGTGAACTTCACCTCCTGGGTTCAAGCAATTCTCCTGCCTCAGCCTCCTGAGTAGCTGGGACTACAGGTGCCCGCCATCACGCCTGGCTAATTTTTGTATTTTTAGTAGAGACAAGGTTTCACTATGTTGGTCAGGCTGGCCTTGAACTCCTGACCTCAGATGATCTACCTGCCTTGGTCTCCCAAAGTGCTGAGATTACAGGTGTGAGCCACCACACCCTGCTGGTTACTGTGTTTTTTTGTTTGTTTGTTTGTTTGAACAGAGTTTTGCTCTTTTTGCCCAGGCTGGAGTGCAGGGGCATGATCTTGGCTTACTGCAGACTCTGCCCCCTGGGTTCAAGCAATTCTCCTGCCTCAGCCTCCCAAGTAGCTGGAATTACAGGTGCCCAGTAGCTGGAATTACAGGTGCCCAGCACCACACCCAGCCAGACCCTTCAGGTTTTTACTCAAAAGATACCAACCTAGGTATCTCTTGGAGTTCAGCGTCAAACTGAGGCCATTTCCATTGTCACACACATCAGACACATGCTAAGTAGAAGAATGGAATGTAGGAAGGTAATTTCTCCCAGCATCTGACAGGAGTAGTGACATGGAGTGGGTCTTAATGTTCATGATGATTATATGCTAGGCACTGTGTTGCATCTATTACCCCATTTTGTATAATGAACCACCCAACAGTCAAGCATTATTATTCCTATTATGTGGATGAGGAGGTTGAGGGCCAGAGAGTCTATGTACCAGCTGATCAAGTGCAGAGCAGGATCCAAACCCACATTTCCACATCTCCCAACTCCAATGACCACGCTGCCTCTCCTTAAAGTGTTTTTCCTTGAACCATTGAAATTCAGACACCTCATTAGCTTGGTTGGGTTAGCCCTGTTCCTTTTAGGAATTCAGGGTGGGTAAATTTAGGAATTTGGATGAGTAAAATTCTCCAAGGCTGGGGCAAAAAGAGACATATTGAGCTGAGAAAGGAAGTTGCCTGGAATACTATTGCTTAAGCTGCCGTCTTACTGGCAAGAACAGACCACTTTTGTTTAGCAAAATGATTGGAGTTCATCACCCTGTCTTTTCTTTAGATGGGACTTAAAGACACTAATAAAACATTTTGTTTTTAAAAATTTTCTGGGGTTTTAAAAACTTGTTCCAAATTTATGTCCTGACCATGTGTCCAGAGAACGTGTGTGATCACCTTACACAGAACAGAAGTTGTTCTTGCCCTGTACCCTGTGTTGTAGTAGTCTTTCTCATTAACTGTGGGCTTCCAGAGGGCAGGGAGTGGAACTTTTTCCCTGCGAAATTCCCAGAACTCAGTGCAGTACTTGGCACATGGCTCAGTAAATGTCTACGGAAATTAACTAGTATCCCAGTGTTTTTTGTTCATAACGAAAGGAATCCGTTTTAAATTCAAATGGACAAATGCCAATCAAGTCATTTCCAACTGTTTCTGTTCCTGGGGTAGAAGTGTGAGTTTAGTTACGTTTTGGTTTTACCTGTAGGGCTGGCATTGTCTTTGTGCCATATCCCACCTTCTTTAGGGGAAAGCCCTCCAGCTGTGAACACTGATTCCGCAGGTACAATTCCTGGTGGTCCACCAAAGAATCTGACAAATGGGTAGTAACATTTGTAACATGTCCCTTTTGTCTGTGAATATAACTGTCAACTTTTTCAAGGGAGAAAGGAAATTTGGAGAGACATTAGGGGAAGCCTGTAATAATCTTGAAATAGATTAAGTTTGGAGAGCTGTTTGGAAAATGGTTAAGTTCTCACTAGCACAGGAAGAGCAGAAAGCAGCACATGAATGAGGACAGCTGCTCTGTGGTCTGAGTGGGTCTATTTGCATTTTTACTGTTAGGGTAGCCATGGCCTTTTTACTGATGTTGGTAATGCTCTGGTGGTTAGCTTCAATGATTTTCTTTATTGTGACTTGCAGATCAATCTCCTACATGGTTGTTCCATTTAACCTGTATTCCCTAGGTTATTTCTTAAAGCAATTTATTGAACATTATCTTAAATTGAGCTGCATTTACTATCCCTTGGCCCAATTACTTAAATGATCCACATCCATTTGATTTTGATTGCCTGCTCTCTTGCCATTTGCTTTCCCTCTAATTTTACTATCAGTTGCAAAAGAGACTATTTAGTTCCACAGCCCCTTCTTTCCCAAACCACTCTGTTTGAGCAGCGTAACTCATAAAGGCAGCTCTTCTAATTTGAAAAGTCCTAGTTCTTCCATATGAATATGGTTTATTTCAACAATTCAATTCTACAAAGATTTATGGGTGCCTACTTTGTGATACAACTTAGCTAAGAGCTATCTGCTTGCTCCGTGTCCCTTTTGGAGTGAGTTTGTGAGGCAAAGGTCTCTGATCTCTGATCAGGGTGTCTCAGCTCTGGATCCTGTCAGATGGTTTTTCAACACCAGTTTTGACTCCTCTGGGTTCCTTTCAACACTCCTCTCACAGTGCACAGCAAATGTCCCCCAGGTTAGTTGACTGTAATCTCTGTGTGTTCATATATTTGTTAACTTCCAATTCATGAGCAAGCCTGCTCCTCCAGGTGTTTCCCCTGTCCATAGAATGGTTTCTACACTTTGTCTAATAACATTTGTATAATATGCATGGTCCTGTTTCATGTCTTGAATTATTTAAAAAAATTAGTATCAATACAATTTGTCATTTCCTATTCTTAGGATTTTCTCTTTAAACTTCTGAACTCAGGCAAGATCCACCATCTTCCTACATTTCTCCTAACCCCTGTAAACCAGCACTGTGTTTTTATTGGCCTTCAAACTTGTTTAAGTAGAACTAGTGGTGAGAATGGAAATGATTTTCTCTGAGAAACCTGATTATTTATACTGCTTGAGTAAAGACATCTTTAAACAGGGCTCCCTTTTGGTCTTTTACGATTTCCACCCTGGTGTGAAAGTGACATTGTGTTAAGTTTTCCCATTATTTGCTAATTCCCTTCTCCATCTTCTGAGGTCAGTGCTGCTGTCCCCATTTTCCTGGGAGCCCATGGAGAGCCCAGTTGCAGGTAGAGTTCTCTCTTGAGGTGTTTGGTTCTACCCAGTCCCAATCAGCACAGACAGGATTTGACCTGTTCTCATGAGGTGGAGGAAAGATCTAGTCTAAAGCCACTTAGTCATTCAGTGGCTGAAAACCCAGAAATTCCAGATTTGGGGATATTTGCCCTGATTACTCAACCATACCCTAGTTCAAGCCAAGGGTTATATTTTGAGTGACAGCGATTTGATTCAACCATGATGTTGAACAGGAGATTGAATTACCAGGGTGTTGAGTTTACTGAAGGGAAAGACAAAACAAGGTAGAAAAATAGTGGCAATGGAAAAAGGCAGAATGTGGTGGCAAATGGAAGGAAATGGAATTAGTCTGCTATCTGAAAGAGCTGAGAGGGTGAGGATTATTCTCATGAGCCCATTAAGTGTTTTTTTTAAAAACCATGTACAATTCGGGTTCTCTGTGAAATGCTTTCTGTGTCACGGCAAAAATAAGGCCCTGTTTCTTAGCCAAAAAGAAAAACAAAGACACATTAAAAAAGAAACAAACCTGTATGTTTGAAAATATGACTTTTGGTCTTAGAAATGCTTTTCCTTTTCTTTCTTTTTGGATTTGTTCTATGGTAAATGGAAGAGCAGGGTTTGATTACCTTCCTTCTATCCCTGCTCCCTTTTCTGGTGGTGTCTGGATTCCACTCGACTCTCTTACTGGAGTGAGGATACAGCCATTTGACACATAACTGGAGGAAATATGACTTTTTTTTTGTTTGCAGCTGTATTGTATTCCAAAAGGAAATGTGGTTCTATTAAAAGTTTGCTATAATCTTAAGTGTCTGGGCTCTGATACAACTGTGCACTCATAAAGAACGGGTCAAACAGTCTTTTGAACATTAGGTGCTAAATGTTCTCTTTATGGAATATGCTGATTTTCTCCATTTGAGATTCAAAACTTTGCGTAAAAATGTGCTTCTCCACCAAAGGATGGCTTTTTTCTCTCTCAAGAATTAAAGAGGAATATCTAATGTAAACACTTAGTCCAGTGTGAATAATTTTATCTTGGCTGTAAGACACTTTTGAAATAGGTTCATGTGAAGGTTCAAAGTTAATTTTGTGTGTAAAATACATTTCAGAACTTCCCAACCCTCATGTCAGGTACAGTATATTTGACAATAAGAGATCAATTTTCTCTATTCACTCTGTCAGCTAAATACATTTCCCCTTCAATCTATTTGTTTCAATAGAATGAGACTGGCTACTTTTGGCATTTGGCATTCGTTATAGTAGCTTGTATTTTTTCCAGATGACTTTAGTGTATATGTCAGCACAGTGTTCACAGAGCTAGTTTTTTTAAAGCAGAATTTAGTCTAACTCTTTTATATAGAAGAAAATAAAGCCATATGGAAAGATTTCATTTTTCAAATATACTTTTAGAGGACAGAAATTTTAAATTCTGCTTTTGTAGAAAGCAGGTTGAGTTTGTTTCATGTCATTTTCACTGTTGACTCTGAGTTTGCACTCAGAGCATTGCACTGACTCTTGGCTTCACTTGCTCAACATGTCTCTTGCCCTTGTGTTTAGGCAGATGTGAAGAGGAAGGGGGACTTGGGCAGATATTTCGGACAGCCAGGCAAAGTCAGACATTCTTGGAAACTAATGCAATCTAGGTTTCAGAAGAGATTGTAAAGCCCCAAAGACCTTTATCTGTTCCACAGTGATGCACCGGGGAGGACTCCAGCCAAACAATGGCATTTGCGGCCCCTGGTGGATTGACACTTAAAGGCCAGCTAAAGTGGGAAACACTTTCCCAAGATAGCTGGACTGCCTTCACTTGGAGATCTGACCACTTTGTAGAATTTCAAGAAAACTCTCATGGAATCACGGAATAAAGATGTCAACCAAAAGCCCTATATATGTGTGCAACAATCTGCTGTTCGAAAAACAAAAATCCTATGCAATGTGGCTTGTAAACTACACTTTGCTTGAGAAAGATAATGATTATGACTAGAAATACATCTGGGTCTCTTTAAAATACCAAGCACCGTACTCATTTATGAATGTGTGAATGTTGATTGCAATTAACCATGATTGGGTGATATGTCTTCTCACTTCCAGCATGGGTTGGAGCAGGTTGGAGATTTTGAGAACACCTGTGATAGATGGAAGCCCCAAGGGGAAAAACAGATTCTAATGGGAAAGGCCAGTTTTAAAAACAGCTGAAAAAGGGGAACTTTAGGGGGCATTTTCTTTACCGGTAAGCTGCTCCTGGCTATTCCAATGAGAAGAGACCAGTGGCTTGAATACTATGGAAAAAGCTGGGTAAGCATACTCAAAATTGTGCATTTCTTAACAAAGTGATTGGCAACAAATATAGATTAAATGAAAGATTCAATAAAAATTGAATTGAAAGCAGCTGTAAAGTTATTAAAAATCAAATGAGAAGGGACAGTATATACTTGTTTTTAGCTGTTTCATTTTTTTTGTTCTGGATTCTTTTAATTTTGGTAATATCTAATGGCTCCTAAATAAGACTTGAGCTTTCCATCTTATTGTTGTAAATGAAATTAAAATATTTTGATATGTCATAGCGTGTCTTCCTTTGGTATTTTTAGTATCTAATGTAGTATATTTCAAATTGCAGGTTGCAAGTGATTAGCAAGTAGGAGAATCTAACTTAGTGGCTTGTGACCAATATTTTTTCTTAACATTTTATTGAAGTATAACATACATACAGAAAAGTGCACATGCAATTTGATGCATTTTCGTCAATTGAACACCTCCCAGTAACCAGCATCCAGATCAAGAAACACCACTTCCCTAGAAGCCCCCTCATGACTCCTTTAAATCACTATCCCTCCCAAAATAATTCACTGGCCTGACTTCTAACAGGACAGATTAGTTTTGGCTGCTTTTGAACTTTATATAAATAGAATCATACAGTATGAACTCCTTTGTGTCTGACATGGTGCATGGGATTCATCCATATTATTGCAAACAATTGTAGCACTCCACTGTGTGAACATACCAACATTTATTTATCTATTCTACTGTTGATGAGCCTTTGGATAGTTTCCAATATTTGGCCTCATGAACATTGCTTCTGTTCATATCGCTTCCATAAACATTCTAAAGTCCAGTGGTGGACACATGCACTTATTTCTCTTGAGTATGTACCTAAGAGTGAAATTGCTGGGTCATAGGATGTGGTATGTTCAGCTTTAGTAGATGCTGGAAAAGAATTTCCCAAAGTTATTGTATCAATTCAGAGTAAAATATGATAGAATAAATAGAAATAGAATAGAATTGAATGAATGGAAAAGAAAATGGAATGTCACATGCTGTATTGGTAACTGTTCTTTCTTCAAATCTTTGTTTTATTTATAGATACTTATGTTTGTTGATCTTAGTATGAAATATACTCCTTTTAGAAGCTTTCTTTGTGTCCAGTGTATTACACTTTTCTTCCTCTTACTACTTCCTTTCAGTTTCCCCTGGAAAATGTCCTGGAAATGTACGGAATAAAAAATGGATGATTGGGTAATGGTTACCCAACAATGTTAAAAAAAAAAAAAGAAAGAAATATATCCTTTTTCTGAGTTGCCATAAAAGAAGCTTTAAAAATACTTGTCTAATCTTAAGGCTCAAGTCCAGACAATTATATTGACTGTATTGCTTTAATGAGCAAATTGTCCTGGTATCAGTGAGTAATAGAAAAGGCATAGTCAAGAGTGGGGAAATTATAAGCAATTTTAGGATCTGGACCAACTTTCAACATGAATAATATTTTAAAACATGCTGTGATAAGAGCTATACAAATAAATGAAAGCATAAGGTTAAATAGTCATTTGATATTTTGAGACAGTCAAAACAGCAACCTGGATAATCTCATGTTGATATTT
Source organism: Pongo abelii (assembly GCF_028885655.2). Taxonomy (NCBI): domain Eukaryota; kingdom Metazoa; phylum Chordata; class Mammalia; order Primates; family Hominidae; genus Pongo; species Pongo abelii. The sequence goes on from NC_071989.2 coordinate 38,247,364, forward strand.
CCCATCCTGGGTATGGAGAATGCTTGTGGAGGGTCCCTTAAAAAGCCTTTCCTCACAGTTAGCACAGTTCTAGCTCTCCTACTTCCCCAGCCAGGGAAATCAACCCCTCCTCAAGTCCAAGGCAAAGGGACAACTCCTTCATAATAAGGAAAATGGATATGTCACATACAAAACATATATGTCCGAGTTTCCTGATTGATCACCTGAAATGGTTGGGACTCAATAAAGAATGTAACAGACATCATAAGACAGGCTATAGTAGAGCTGACTGTCTGAGATCATATCCTGGCCTCCACTACTTACTACCAATGTTTCCTGATTTCCCCTCCCTTCCCTTCTCCTGCTGTCTTTCTTTTCCTTCCTTCCTTCCTTCTTTCCTTCCTTCCTTCTTTCCTTCCTTCCTTCTTTCTTTCCTTCCCTCTCTCCCTCACACCTTCCTTCCTTCCCCTCTTCGTTATCCCTTGCTTCTCTCCCTCCCAAACTTCCTTCCTTCCTTCCTCCCTTCCTTCCTTCCCTCCCTCATTCCTTCCTTCCCCCATTGCTTCCCTCCCTCCCAACCTTCCTTCCTTCCTTCCTTCATTCCTTCTTCCCTCCCTTTTCTTTTCTTTCCTTTTCTTTCTTTCTGTTCTGATTATAAGGGTGGCACCTATTGCACAGTATAGTTCTGTCTTTTAGGCTTATAGTTCTATTAAAAGTGTAAATCGGATCATGTCATTCCCTTCCTTAATAACCTTCAATGTTCCCATTGCGCTTATGAAGACATCTTCCTGTGGCTTACAAGGGCATGTGCCTTCTGGCTCCTCCTTACCTCTCCATGCCTGTTTACTGCCATTGCCCTTACTTTGAGCCATACTGAACTCCCTTTGGTTCTCTGAATATGCCAGTCTCACTTTACTTTTATGGACTTACCATGGGCTGTTTCCTGTCTGTATTTTGTTCCTGGCCAATTTCTGCTCATTTTTCAGGATGACGTGTTCTCCAGAAGGCTTTTGCAAAGTGTGACTCATTTGCCCTCGCTTCCATGGAATCCTGTTCTTTTCTAAATATGCTGTCTTGTATTTGCTTGTTTAATTTTCTTCCCCACTGGATATAGGCTCTGAAGGAGCAAGGACAAAGTCTTTTTCATTCATCTTTGAATCTTTAAAACAGTGTTCATCAAGACAGTCATGAAACACAGGAGTAGTCTCTGAAGGGCAAAATTGCAGAAGACTTTTTATTTTCATCTTTCTACTTATTTATTGTTATCAATTTTTCTACAATGAGCATGCATTACTTGTATTATAAAATTATGAAAGTTTAAAATGAGTTAAATATCAAAAGGTAAAATAAAAAAACTCAGATAACTGTAGGAAAAGGATAAAGGGCAGCAACACATTAGTGAGTCTGTTATCTGTGGCTGGTGTTTAAAGAGTGGTAGAATTCAGGGCCCCTGTCTGCCCCCATTTCCAACCTCACATTTGTTAATAGGACTTAGGGTGTGGTATTATAGGGTCCAGCCTTCTAAGGGCAGGTGGAATCAGAGAGTAAATGAATTTAGTTCAAGAGGAACAGGATCATTTAGAAGAGACAGATGGGACCAGCTGTGAAAGTTCTTCAGAAAACTGGGAGAAAAATAAAAGGTTTCCAAGTAGAATAAATATAAGAGCTGCAGAACCAGGAAATATGAGAAAAGGCAGGAGGAATAAGAAGCACAAAGCATATTAGAGAGAGAAAAAAGGGCTAAAAGAAAGAGAAAGCAAGAAAGGAATTGGGCTTAGTAGGGGAAAATATATATCAGAAAGATATTTTAGGGGGCAGGTCAGGAAAGAACAGAAAGCAGGAATGTCCACACGCCCTACTCAGAGAAGCCTATCTGGCCTCCTGCTGGCAGTAGATCTGCCTCATCCAGCCCTCCAGCTGCAGTCATCATAGCCACGGGGTCCTGCAGGGATCTCTGAAAAGTCTCCTTGGGTCCCTCTTTTCTTCTGGAGGTTTTGTCTTCCTAACTTAAGTGCACTGGGCCTCTGGTGTGAGCCATTTATTTACGTTTTGAAATGTGAGTGTTCAATGTGAACTTTCCCTCGCCTGCTGTATCTGTGTGCCTGGGACAAAAGACATGACTGAGCTGTCAGTGCTCTGAAGTATGCAGCCTGCCTGGAGGTCAGGTCACAAAGCAAAGCTGCTTAAAACGTACGGGGCTCCTCTCGGGAGACAGCTCAGAGTCCACGCAGCATTTGTCAGCTGGGCTCAAGATGGAATTGAGGACAGAAAGAAACATCCAGAAGAACACTCTATGAATGGAAGGGCTCCATAAAGTGTTTTAAACTGGTGTGAAGTCAGGTTTGAAGTGTGGAGGTCAGAGGGTAAGCTCTCTTTCCCCTGGAGCCTAAGTCATTCTCTGGCAGATTTTCAGAAAACGAGTTGTGGTGGGTACAAAATGGCTGCAATGAGACTCAATTGTCATGAGTCGTCCTGCTAGTTTACCCAGGTGAAGACTATAGATCAGGGTTTGAAGGTTGGTTTTAACTCAAGTACTGACTCCGACTGATTGACAGAGGCTCTCTGGGGCTCTGTTTTGAGAACGATTCTAGGCCAAAGTCCAGTAGTGATCATGTTTCCTTGGGCTTAAGAGGGGCTAATGGTCATACTGTATCACTTATTTTCTAATCCTGCCATAGATTATACTTTTAACCATGAATAATTGGTCTTAGAAATATATAATCTTGGCCATTGTCTAGTGAGTCCATCTAATAAAACTGATCTTGAAGTTGAAAGGGCTAAGGCAGGAGGTAGTTAAATAGCCTCCATGACGCCTGGGGAAGAACTTAGCCTTCATGAGATCATGAAATTCAATATGTGGAACAACATGGGCTGAAGGATGGGAACTTGCTTTACGTTGCGGACTTGAATTTATTTATGAGGCCATAGAGATTATTATTGAAGTTGGTTGTTAAATTTGTAAACAACTACAGAAAGTAGGGTTAGGCAGAGCTAGGTTGGCCCCTTGGCTTCAAGAACTCATCCTTTTTTGCCTCTGGCATGGATTTCAGAGAACTTTTCACTTTTTGGTGTTGTTCTCTCATTGGAATAATTCACACATAGTGTTACATTCTCCAGTTCACAATTCGAGTGTGATGTTTGATGACCCATTGTGGAAACTATTCATTTTGCAGATCCACATGTTCAGATTATAAATATGAAGGGCCATTCAATTTCTGTCTTCGGGAAACTGTTATGTCTTGTAGAAATTGCACTGGTTTCGGAGTGAGATAGTTCTAGCCTCAAGTTTGGGCTCTGCCACACTAGGACATCTTTGACAAGTTATTTAACCTCATAGTTTTAGATTTATTTTAAACCTATAAAATGAGGATAATAATGCCTTCTCATGCAATTGTGAATGTTATCTGTTGGGGTTCTTAGCTGCAGATAACAGAATTTGCTTTAGCTAATTTAAGCAGAAAGAGATACATGCTCACAGATCATTGGAAATGCAGAAAGAATGGTCTCTAGGCTTGGCTTCCAAAATTTACACTGCAGAACTGGCCTGCTAGGCAAGTTGCTGCCACAGTGGGCCCCATAGCAGCTTACCTCTGCCCTGATGAGAAACTGATAAATCAAAAGCTGTCCTTGCTGTTGCCAGTCCTGGAAGAGCCCAATGCCTCCACCTTCATGCTTATCAAAACATTTGGACTCACCTGAGTGGCCTCCACTTCTTATTGTACACTTGCTTTCTTCTCCCACCCTCAGTCCTGATATGCTCCTCTTCAAAAAGTTATTGTCATTTCTACGAAGATGACCTCCAGATGCCTTGCACCTGGTCCTTGTTTCTTTTACTGCTACTTTGCTTTCCTCCTGCTCCTACTCATTACAATTTTTTAACCTTAAAGACACAACTCAAGTTTTACTGTTCCAAGCTTCATAGAATTAAGTTATCTCTCTCTCCTTTACATTTTAAAATAATAAATTGTCTGATTACCTTTATTTCTTCTGGTATTGTCTTTGCCTGTTATCTTAAAATTTTGTTCTGTGGTTTTTAAATGCGTTTTTGATCTGCTCTCCTCAACTAAACTGTAAGTTTCTTGATAGTAAGGATATATATAAAATTTGGTGGTCTCTATGGTACTTAGCACATGGTATGTACTCAACAAATATTGGTTGCTAACAAGCCAACTGGAAGGTTAGCTGTTAGCATACTTGGAGCTGCCTCCATTTGGAACTGTAGTGGATGCTGTGATGAGCTATCCAGGCTTCCCTTTGGGATTTATTCCTCCAGCTATTTTATCTCAAGCTGGGACAACTCTGAAAGGATCAACCCAGATTCAGAGGCCCCTCTGGGGTTGGCTAAGGTGTTTGCTGAGACTGCATCAGCTCAACTTCTTCTTCTCAATCCTGCTTCTGTTTCTTTCCTTCATCAGGTGCTAATCTCAACTGCACTTCCTAGTAAACTTTCTTCATGCTAATCTAAGGGTGCTTTCTTGGGAATTCAACCTACAACAGGAAACTTGTGATAAGATAAAAAGCAATGAATAATTTTAAGGCTATGAGCTTGGTTAGATGTGTTTGGGAAAATTAAAAGAAGTAGTTTAAGTTCTAGCAAGGTTTTTTTATGCCTCGTATTTGAAATCAGAGCCATGTAATTATTATTATCATTTGCAAATGAGGATCCTAAACCAAATTAATGATTAAAGTGTGTCTTTGCATGCAGGTAGGATTTATCACCTTATTCAGAGAGTGATGTGTGAATCCACAAATAGATCTGTGTTAATATGTATATCTTATTTATTATATGCAGAAAACTTATCTAAAAAATGGGTGATTTGTCTTGTATGATGGAAAACTGAATAAATCATAATGTTAATAAAAGACTATTACTTGAGTTTTCCAAATGAGCATAAAAACAAATGAGGTGAACTAAAAATAAAAATAGAAGAAATTCGTTTAAAAGTTGAATTTTTGAAGACTTATTACCAATTTAATATATAAATTGTTTTATTAATTTATTGTTTTACAGTAAGGATTATGCATTTTGGAAGATATTAACTGTTATTTTGTAACAATTCTATTTACAAATGAGACTATATTTATTATGGAATTTGTAACTATACTACATGTATAACATGGCTGTCTTTCCTCCTCTCCTTCCCTAAATCAGTCATATAGTTAAAAGCAATTCTAGATTTCATCCAGTGTGTCTATAGAGTCTCTTAGTTTACATATAAGGATAAAAGAGATGAAAAATCATGTCTAGAGTCAAGATCCATCTATTAGCCAAGGCAGGCACCTAATCCAGGATCTTCTAATTCCTCTCATTGTATGTGGTAGTCTCTTCCCTGCCGGGCATTATCTATGTAAATCATCTCTCACTCAGTGCTGAAGGATGGTTTTTCTTACTCACATTTTTTTTTACACTGTGCTAAACAATTTGGAGCATTCACAGTTCAGAGCATCTGAATTCCATAAAAATTACAAAAACCCAAGCAAGTTTAATTCGGTCAAGAGATTAAAATTTTTGTTTTCCCTGGTGCCCAGCAGGTGAGTGGACAGAAATATTTACTTCTCAAATTACGATTCTGCCTACTATGATGGCACATGGCTGCTTGATAGGAACACATATGTAGACGATGAGGGCGGGGCCATATCCTTCTCTACCTTAAAGATAATTAAGTCCAACTCAAAGGCTCCAAAGGGAAGTCTACTTCCCATAAATCAGCTTTATACGTCATCCTTGCTTGCCTACAGAAATCCCAGAACCTTAGGCTTATTCTTCTCACTTGAGGTTGGGAAAATGTTGATTGGCCTTGGGCTTGTGGGGCTGTGTTTCTATATTTACTTACAAACTTGGACTCATTCTTAGACTTCCAGTAGGACAGAAGTAAACTATGTCTATCAAGTTAGCCTGGACCAAAGACTGAGCCAGTGTTAAGCACTGTAAGTGGTGATTTAGCTTTTATTTGGCTAATTTGCTTCTCTTAGATAACCAAATGATCATACAAAGCAGAGTAAATGTTTTGGCTATATTTGGTTGCCTTTATGAATCAAATCTACCAGGACAGAAGGAACTTGTTCTGCTACTTCTAGAAAGGTGAGGGCTCACCAGAGCTGTTTTCCTACAATCTGTGTACCAAAATGAAAAAAAAACAAAATGAATAAACCTGATCTATAACCACAAAAAGAAAAGGAAAAAATGGAAGTAACGTATGTGAAATCCATTGTAAGAATAAACCTGATATTCGACTTCAATGGAGTTTAAGGTATCAGTACCTAAATTTCTTTGTCGGGGTTATGACACAATTTGGAAAAGTAGTTTTGGGGCTCTCTGTGTTTTCCTCAACCCCAAACAGATCTTGCTTAAAATTGTTATGCATTAGATGATAGAAGTTTGGTTTCCAGATCCTGATCCTCTAGCAATAAGTACCTTATTAAGCACAATTATTTCTTTTAGGTGAAATAAAATGTCAGCTTGAAATTGTGCAGTTGCAACTTGTCTTGGGAAGAGCTCATTCCCTAGTTCTCACGCAATGATGTTTATAGTTCTTCTCATTTCCCAACGGTTATTGATTACTGGCAGATAGATTCTTCCTGACATGCCAGCCAGAGTATATATGTGTCTATGTATTCTTTCTGCCAGATGCAGTCTTCAAAGTTCTAATTTTTATCACTAATACGCCATTATATTCAAGGATTATCAATATACATGGTGGGGTTTTGTGCTTATATTTGTAAGCCTCAATGTTGTACAAATTCCTTTTTTCTGAGGCCAGTCTATATTAGTACCACTACTATTACTACAAGGGCCATTCATTGAATGTTAGCCATTGGCTAGACTCTGTGATAGAGGCTTTGCACATACTATATTTAATCCTTTCTGTACCAATGCAAGTTAGGTATATTATACCCATTTTGTATATGAACAAATTGAGGCTAAAAGAAGTGAAATAACTTACCTGGGGTACTGCAGCTGGTTTCTAACAGACTTGGGATTCAAAACCAGTTCTGTCTGGGTTCAAAGCTCCTGATTTTTCTTTTTTTTTTCACTAGGAAAATATGTTGGTGTGATGCAAATAATTTGCAGATGAATTATCCTGCCCATTTTCCATATAATAGCTTAATACAGAAACATCCTACTTTTCTTCCTTTATTAGAAATGCTAAGTTACCCCGTTTGTCCATAGAACCTAACATGGTAGTCGTAATGCTTAAATTGCAAGCCGTCTATGGTAGTAATACAGAGCACCTGGGTTTGAATCCCCTTTCAGCCACTTAGGAGTCATGTGGCCCAGGTAAGTCATTCGTCTTGGTCCCACAGGGAGCTCTGCAGCAGAAATTGCATGTTAGATTTGTCCTGCCGAGAAGCAAGGGGATTGGGCGTTCATGCTCTCTCCTGACTCAGTCACTGGCTAACAGTCAGGAGATGGGGTGGAGAAGAGAGGATGCAAACGCCTGGCACTTTCAGCTCTCTGCACATGTGGCAGAGTGATGCGCTTGTGTTAGCCACAAAAGCACCAAGACACTGAGGAAGGCAGGTCACACTGAACTGGTAAACTGGGTCTGAGGGTTCTGGCCAGAGTGTAGGCAGAGTTCTTGCAGTGTGGGAACCATTTCACTCTTCATCTACTGCACTGCACACATGTCCTGTGCTGTTGGGATGGCTGCTCTGAGTCCAGTTGCTGCCATGCTTCAGGGCACCTGGGATCCCTTTCTCCCTGCCTCCTTTTACTCCTTTTGAAGCCTGGTGCTGGGACACTGATTATTGAAAGAGGGGTATGGTAAAGTCCCTGGCATTTGTAGGGCTCACCATCTTGTGAAGATACAATTGTACACAATTGGCTAAAACAATTCCTAAAGACAATGAAATTGGGGCCATAAAGAAGTAAAAACACTGTGCTATGGGAGCACAAGAGAAGTAGAGGATTCAGCTGAGGGCTATGAGGAAAGGCTTCCTGGAAGTGGTGGCATGTCTGCTAAGCCTTGAAGGATAAATATCACCGAGATTGTGAGGTGAGAAAGAAAAGGGGAGGGCATTGCAGATTGAAGGAACAGCATGAGCAAATACTGTAAAGCATGCAGTTTGCTCAGGGGTTAATGGATGTTCCATTGGTTAGCTGGGATACCTTGGAGGGACACAGGAGAAGCAAGGCCTTGGCACTATGGTGGCTTTTCCATCGGGACAGTTCTGCCCATAGTGGCCAGGTTCAGCAGCATGGTGCTGTTAATGCTGTGGCTTTGTCTCCTCACCCCAAATGTGTACTTTGGTAAAGTGTCCTCCTGAATGACTGTATGTAACAGGAGGTTCAAATGAAAGTTTCTATTGAATCCCAACCACAATGGAAATAACATTCTAAACTGAAGCATAACACCATGATTTACAAAACAGGTAGTAAAAAAAACTTAGACCCTTAAGTCCTTCACCTATATTGAGTGTGTAAAAGGGTTGAGGAGAGGAAAACCTAAGAGGATTTGTGCAGAGCATTTTGGGGAGAGTAGATTCCAACCCAAAGGTGCTCCCCCTAGAGGAGTTCTTCCTCATTGACTTCAAGCAAAGAGAGAGGGGCTTCCAGAACACTACTTTGGAGCTGTGTGTCTCTTGAGCTTAGGGGATGCAGTCAATACTCATGTCTGACTTCACCTGGAAAGTCCAAAAGGTGAGAGATGGACTGGCTAGTTGCTCTGAGCTGAGGCATGAAGGGGAGATGGCTATGGCGGCGGGCTTGTTGGGCACTTTGAGGGCTGTCAGGTGGATGACTGCTGTTGCAGCAAGAGAAGGATGGCGCTGGGTATCCTTATCTGGTAGGGCCTCATAGAAAGACCCCTGCAGAGGGAAGCTGGAGGTACAGTGGGAGTTCTCAGGGCTGAAGAGGGAACAGGCTGCCAGCTGGAAGAGAAATGCATTCTTCTGGTAGCAGATCTGTAGTTTGTAGAGCATCTCCAAAGAACCCAGAAGAGTGCCCATGAGACAGGTGTCTTTCTTAGACATCTACTCGGCCCATAGAGTGACAACGCTGAAGTATCACAATAATATCCATCAAGTAAGAATGTACCTACTCTACTTCCTTTACTTCTGCAGGAGTTCTAATTCAGAGGGCTTGGGATGCACATTTAGCAAGCTAAGAAAGGAAGAAGAAAAGTACTGGGCTATGCAAGAGGGAAGAAATTGTCTTTAGTCCATGTCCTAACCTTACGTTTCTTGCCTACAGCAGGTCCTAGCTTGGTAAGGTAGGGGTAAAGGGTGGAGGGAAGAAGTCTTAACTTTGTAGCAAGACAAAAGTTCACATGAGATTGGACATTGAAAATAACGGATTGAAGCCAGGCATGGTGGCTCACACCTGTAATCCCAGCACTTTGGGAGGCTGAGACGGGAGGATTGCTTGAGGTCAGGAGTTCGAGACCAGCCTGGACAATATGGTGAAACCCCATCTCTACTAAAAATACAAAAATTAGCCAGGCATGATGGTGCATGCCTGTAATTCCAGCTACTTGGGAGGCCGAGGCATGAGAATTGTTTGAACCTGGAAGTGAAGGTTGCAGTGAGCCAAGATCGAGCCACTGCCCTCCAGCCTGGGTGACAGAGTGAGACTCTGTTTCACAAAAAATGAAAAAAAAGAAGATAATGGATTGAGTGCATTCATATTTTCTAAAGGTTATCATAAGGTCATGGGACTGCTCAAATTTTCATCCAGGAGTATCTACCAATTAAACCCCATTGAGCAAATTGTTTTATGGCTAAATACCATGAGTTATGCTTGTTTAATGTAGTGGTTACATTACTAATTAGTCTTAAAATTGTTTCCATGGGAAAAACTCATCCAGTTTACCAAAGACGGAATATAGCACATGGACACTCCCTCATCTGCCCATGTTAGGTAATACCATGATGGTTACATGTATGCCAGACAATGAGTTAATGATTTTGATTTAAGAACCACATAAGTGACTCCTAGACTCTTAGGATTTCCCCTAATGTAGAGTGAAACGAGATACTGTTTTCAGTGGTCTGCTTAAAGTGACACCAGCATCAGATCTGTGGAATCTTGCCTCTAAGATCCAGACCCTCACCTTTTTGTCTTCATGTCAAGCCACAGACCCTCAGTTGGGTTCCTTAACAGAGACATGATTTTTTTTCCCCAGTGGGGTTTTGCTGGGCCTCTAAGACTTCAATAAAAGGCAACCCAGATGCTAATGCTCAGGGAGTGACTGCATTGGCTGAGCTCTTCAAAGAACTATGTGCTAAGCATTTTTCAAAGAACCTGCATATTCTATTCAATTCTGCATAAGTTTTGTGGAACAAGTTTTCTTTTAAACTGGGGTTGACAAACTTCCGTCCATGGGCCAAATCTAACCATCTGTGTTTTTCTGTGGCCTGTGAGCTAGTAATGGTTTATTAAAATTTTAAATGTTTAGGGGAAAAATCAAAAAAAGAATAATACTTTGTGACATGTAAAAACTATATGGAAATTCACATTTCAGAGTCCATGAATAAAGTTTTATTGGAACACAGCCACACTCATTCGTTCATATCTTGTCTGGGGCTACAACGAGAGTTAAATACTGGCGACAGAGACCAAATGGCCTGCAAAGCATAAACTGTTTACTCTCTGGCTGTTTATGGAAAAAAGTTTGCCAATTCCTGATCTAAACTATTATACTACCTTCTATTTATGACTTTATTTTGATCCAAGAAGGTTCTCTTTTCCATATATTCACCACTTTACTATGAACTCATACATTATATAGTGATGGGGTTGCTGGTTTCGAAAATGAATCTTCCCCTGCTAGTTGATTTCAGTGTAAAGTAATGGGCAAAGCATTCGACAGAGTTAGGACACCTGGGGTTTAGGCTTGGTTCTGTCATTAGCTAAGAGACCCTAGGCAAGTCATTTTACCTTTTTGGGCTTTGAGAAATGAACTATTTCGCAGGTTTTCAACCCGTGCTTGGAGGAGTCCTAGCTTACCGTTAAGTCCTTTCAGAATCAAATGGACAGAGGGTTCCCACCACCCCACTATTGATCTTCGACCAGAGTCCCCCCAGTTATGTGGATTTTACATATTGGGCATTTGCATAAGATTTTAAAGGATACAAAAATTGACAGCTAAGAATTTTCTGAAAAGCCACAAAAACAGATCATACCCAAGGTCCCTCATAGTCCCATGAGACGAAAAGGAAAGAAGAGCTTTTGGGATATGATACTACTCAGAGGTTTAAGCCATGGACAGGAGATGCTGACCTTCAAATTCTAAATTCAGCTTGTTGGCATATTATGTAATAGTCCACCTGTTTTGCTTTTCCCATCTGGATAACAGAAGTAGTACATAACTGGGTTCTCTAAAACATATGGTAGTTACAGCAATATACACTATTTGAAAAAGAAATGGTGGCCTAGCTAGCTTATTTCAGTTTTCGCCTTACTAAAAACTCACAGATGTAGATTCCGCCAAGAAGACTGAAAGGTAAGGAGCATCTTACTTATTTTATGTTAACCCTGGGGATTGACAGGGCTAAAAACAATTTGAAATCTGTGTTGATTTTATACGCTCAAGTGTAGACCATTATGGTTTTGACTGGTGAAGTTCATTAGAAAGCCTAAAAAGGGTAAATATAATAAGCCATCATTTTCCTTACTCCCTAATGTAGGCATGACTGGGTATTTTTAGATGCATTATCTTTGAGTTGATAAACATTTTCAGTTATTATCTTAAGAAGGCAAGTTTAACGGAATTTTCAGCCCACATTCCCTGTGTTTTATGCCCATTTGCAAATGACCATTCATCCGCCCACTTGAAATGATTAATGATAGAAGGCAAGCAAATTGCTTAAGATACAGATTTGATTTATTTTTTACTAAATATTGCCTAATGGCTGGTACATTGGGGAGACGATGCTGAAAGTTTTTCTTCAGTCAAATTTTGGAAGTACAAGTGAGCGAAAAGAGGTAAAGAGATGTTCAAAAGAACGATAGGAGGGTCCATTAAATTTTAGTTAGATAGCCACACTCAATTTATTCAATAAAAGTTTATTGACCACCACCATCTCTCACGCACAGGGGAGGGTATGACAATGAATTAGACAGAGACCTGCTTTCAGGGGACCTACTATCTGGAGAGAAGGTCAGAGGCAAAGAGGAGATCCTCTCCACTTAACTCAGACAATCCACCAACTATTAGTGATTTGAAGCCCAGCTGGTGGAACTGGACTTAACTAAATGGAACTTAACTTAATGGAAACATTGCGTGAAATGGTAATTCTCTCCCATCTTTTCCAATTTTCTTCCCCAACTTCTAGTTTTGACAGTTTGATTTATGTTTCAAATCTTCAGATAGTAGATTTGAAGAGGCTCTATGGGCTTACAATCCCATCCGTTCAGCATGAGGTTTGGAACAGTGTCTGCAATGTAACATTTGGGAATAGAATTGTGGAAGCTCTGAATCCAAATCTTCTAACTGTGAGCTTTTACTGTAAGGGTTCCCAGGGAAAGCCTGGAGTCCTACCCTTTGTCTGCAGTAGAGGCTGAACTGCTGGCTCTGCCCCCAATCACTCTGTCACTCTTGGCCAATCACTTAAGTTCCTTCTCAGGTTTGTGGAGGGGGTTGGGGGTAGTGCTTTTTCTATCCACTCTTCCTCACAGCAATGTTGTGGTAATTCCCTGGCAGGTAGATCTTAACCACTTGACTTTCACTGGACACTTCCATGAAGCAGGTGATCAAGATCGAAAAGGCATAGTGGATTGAAGTATCCTAAGATTTACAGTCACAGTGGGGTGGCTGGAGGGATGTAGGGTGTATTTCAAAGCCTGTTCAATCTCCTGAGTTGGGAACTTTGAAAGGAACTTGGACTTCGGAGGGTTTGAATTTGTTAGTTCTTGGCCAAGCACAACTTTCCATTCCTAAGAAAGACGTCTATAAAAAGGCCATTTGGACTTCAAAGAGATGATATTTTGATGCATTAAGTGTACATATGAATCAGAAACATGTGGATTAAATTTCCCACTCAAACACGTGGCCTTGAAAATTTCAGGGGAAAATGTTTGGCAAAGTGTGCCTGGGATTTGGCTAAAGATGGAGCTTTTTTATGTTTGGGAAGTTTTATCTTCTTCCACATGCCCCCCTGTGATGTGACTGACATAGTCTTAATGTAAACCCAGAGGGTGGCAGGGAAAAAATTGCCTCTGACAAATGCATATTGAGTTTACTAAAGGGATGGAGGATATAGACCTTCATTAAAAGGGTCACTGAAGTTTACAAAAACCCCAAACCCAATCAAATAATGTTTTCCTGGAATAAGGGCATGGGAAAGCAAGACACCAATTACACTGGCGGCAAGTGCTGTGGGACAGTTGACTCTGTTTTAATGACTAGTGTCCTGCCCTTTCAGTCTAAGGCCGCCATCAATATTAGTGGGACCTTTGCTAGACACCCCTTAAAGAGCTCAAGAGGAAAACCAGCCCTTCTGAGCTTGGCTACCTTCTCAGCTTGGCACTGGTCTCTGCACAAACTTTGGTTGTAGTGTTTATCTACAGTTCACTATAGGATTCACTATCTAAAGTTCACTATCTATAGGATGCCTCCCTGGGTTCCTCTAGAAGAGACTGTCTGCGTGCAAGAGAGGCTAGAACACTGCACCAATCAGTGTCAGGGCAGCTCTCCAAAGTGAATGAATGATCACCTTCCATTCAAATACAAAAGGGCCCCCCATCTGTCCTTGAGATCAGTATGCAGCCCAAATCATTGCTTGGTTGAAGATTAGGCACAGCATTTTTTCTTTCTTTTTGTTCTGCAATAATGTATTTTTTCCTCTGAATATAGATAATTCTTGCTAATTGTGGAAAACTCGAAAAAACACAGGACTATATAAAAATCATGATACTCCAATAACTCAGGCACTATTAACATGGACATTTTTTCATGCCATTAAGTATTTTTTGAAACATGACTTTTAACTGCCCTTTCCAATTCCACGATGCAGCTGTCTCAGAATCTATTCAACCAATCTCCTATTGTCAATGTTTAGTTTGTTTCCTTTATTTTTTTGTTACGATAATGTGGTGATAAACATTCCTGAATATAAATCTGTGTTTCCATCTCTGATTATTTCCTTAAAGTAGATTCCTGGCAGGAAGATTTCTGATTCAGCATGTGTGAACATTTTTTACATTATGCCAAGTAGGGTTCCAGGAAGGTTGCATTAATTTATACTCCCACCTGCAGAGTACTTCAGGGTCTCATCCATTCTTTGAAGCCATTACAGTGTTAGGGAGCACCCTCTTTATTCATAAACAGCCTCACAGATGGGAATATTTGTAAATCTTTGCCCTGCCCAGCCCTCCAGTAAGCATGGCAGTGACCATGGATGCTACCCACTGAGTCATGAAGGAGGTGAGAGCCTTGAAGAGCATTTAGAAGGACCATGGTGGCTTTAGGACATATTGGCTAAATTTTTCTTCTCCCCTAGCCCATCAGAGCTCAAATTATCCCCTCTCTGAGTTGTCTAAGAACCTGCATGGCTGCTTCCCTGGGGGCTTCCTCGGTTGCGGGCATGATGGAGGCTCTTTTCTAAGTGTATTATAGGGTTTATCTCCCAAAGACAAGAGAATCCCACCCTTAACTTCCCAATCCAAAGGGGCCAAATGGGAGCTAAGATCTGGGACAATTAGGCAGGATATAACCCAAAGCCAAGATGTTGTTCTCCGCATTGGCCAGGGAAGATTACCCACTCACTGATTACCAGTTTAGACCTGACCAAACTGTGTTATCTCACCAATTTTTCCTGGCTGCAAAAACCAGTGGGTCTTAACATCAGGGGACTGGCACTCCATAGGTATTATCCCGTCTCCCCAATTAAGTGGGGGCTGGCTTCAGGGATCTGTGATCCCCACCCAGCAGCTCTCTCCCTATACCATTTAGGCTCCTGTGTCATCTTCTCTCTTCTCTTATTGCTACTGTATGTTAGGAATGCCAATTAGCACTAATATTAGGTTAAGTAACATGTACTTTGGGAAAGCAAATTTTCTGTTAAGCAAACCAATAACAAGTTTCAAAGTCAAACACACAGATTTCATGGTCATTTTGTTGAATTATCCATGACCAAAATAATAATAATAATAAATCCACTCTCTTTGTTAATTTAGTACTTATAGTGTAATAGTAGAGTCTGTGGAAACATAAAAACAATATTTTAAAAACATTTTAAAAACTAAAAACAAAACAAAAGAAAAAAGAAACCCTAAGTAAGACATTTTCATTTACTTTAGGCCACATAGCATCCTGACAGGCATAATTAATGATATAATTTCCTGAGTGTCCATAGGACCTGTTTAAAAAAAAAAAAACATATAACACATATAACAAAAAACCAAACAGGTAATTAAAGTGCTTCCCATTTTTAATGAATAGACCCTTCAGAAACCTGGCAGGCAGCATCCGGGCCCCACCTCCCACTCTTTATTAACTGACATGTCAAAGAAAAAAGCCATATCATTTTTATGTTCCCATGGCGCAGAAACTAATTTTGGGTATTTTAGGCCAGGGAGATTTATAGATCAGCATCAGAAACTTCTCTTGGGTTCCTGAGAGAGTAGTAACATTCCAGAGTTGGATGGATTTAGTAGCCGCCCTGTTTAAAATACGGGGTCCTGTCAAGCCTATGGGTATCCCTGAGTAACCTTTATTACGGCCCAGCTGTTCCTTAAAAGAAGTCATGGAAAATGTCAGGGCACTGTGGCAGGTCTCCCCTCCTTTGCGGGGTCACCTTGGGGAGTGAAGGTTGAGCAGCAATTCTGCAGGAGGGTTTCTGAGGCTCACAGGAACATTGCCTGCCAAATGCTATTGATGATGGCCCTTGAGGTTGAACATTAGTAGAAAGGAAGAGAAAGAGGACCTGGAAATCAGCCTTTTCAGGGAGACTTGGGAAGGAGGAAGTTGATGTTTCAGAGCACAAGTGAAAAAATGATATAAGGTTAAATCAAGAATTTATTTGTTTAAATTTTTGGTGTTAAAAACAAATATTTGTTGTTCATTTATTGGCCAAGGAGAAATAAAGGTATAATTGTCATTTGGCTGGGTTAACTACTTTTTAATAGCCACAAAAGGAAGCTTATTTAATTTTTCCATTGGTTATTGGGGTACAGGTGGTATTTGGCTACACGAGTAAGTTCTTTAGTGGTGATTTATAAGATCCTGCTGCACCCATCACCTGAGCAGTATATACTGCACCATATCTGTAGCCTTTTATCCCTCGCCCCATTGTATCATTCTTTTGCCTTTGTATCCTCATAGCTTAGCTCCCACATATCAGTGAGAACATATGGTGTTTAGTTTTCCATTCCTGAGTACTTCACTTAGAATAATAGTCTCCAATCTCATCCAGGTCACTGGAAGTGCTGTTAATTCATTCCTTTTTATGGCCGAGTAGTATTCCATTATATATATATATCACAGTTTCTTTATCCTCTTATTGATTGATGGGCATTTGGGTGGGTTCTATGATTTTGCAATTGTGAATTGTGCTGCTATAAACAGCATGTGCAAGTATCTTTTTCGAATAATGACTTCTTTTCCTCTGGGTAGATACCTAGTAGTGGGATTGCTGGATCAAATGGTAGTTCTATTTTTAGTTCTTCAAGGAATCCCCACACTGTTTTCAATAGTGGCTGTACTAGTTTACATTCCCACCAGCAGTGTAGAAGTGTTCCCTGTTCACTGCATCCACGGCAACATCTATGGTCTTTTGATGCTTTGATTGTGGCCATTCTTGCAGGAGTAAGGTGGTATCGCATTGTGGTTAAAAGGAAGCTTTTAAAACCTTATATCCACCTGCACCATTTCCTCTTTATTCTAAGGAAGGTGATAACAACATATTTGTTCCACAAGGGCCTTAAGCTGTACAACTAGATCTTTAAGGAATACCTTATAGAGTAGGTTGCTTTAGAATCTGAGAGGCTTGCATCTGAATTCTTCTAAGCTGTGTGACTTGGGTCAAATTTAAACCTCTCTGGGCCTGAATCCTAAGCTGAAAGTGAGGATAAGCATATTGACTATATAACATCGGTTCAGACCAGGCGTGGTGGCTCATGCCTGTAATCCCAGCACTTTGGGAGACTGAGGTGGGAAGATCATGAGGTCAAGAGATCGAGACCATCCTGGCCAACATGGTGAAACCCCGTCTCTACTAAAAAAACAAAAATTAGCTGGGCGTGGTTGCGCGTGGTTGTGCTTGGCAGAGCCTGGCTTGTCCTTTCCTGTAGAATGTCTGCACCAACTTAAGCAGGGTTGTCATGTGTTTAAAGTTCCCTTATTGCCTTCCATGAGACATATATTCTCCCCAGTTTAACTTTGGTTGAACCAGTTTACAAATCTCTGCCAACAGAGAAAATCCTCCAGCTTTCCCCACTTTTTGAATGGGCAACCTGAGGATAAATTCAGTTGTTTCTCCAGACTTTGTTTTCAAAGTTGAACAGGTATCAGAAATATGACTCCAGCCTGATCATATTTCATGGCCACCACAAGTGGCTGCTAAGAGATTTCGCTTAAGGCTGCAGCTGGGGCTAGTTGGGTGCTTGCCAAGAGTAAGGGCATGATATATTTGTGTGGTGTATATGAAAGTCTGTTTTTATAAGTATAATATTCATATATATTGCTTTGGGATTAAGGGAAGGGTGTAAATACCTTGTGGGTTTATTCTCCTGTCTGTCTGCTTGGCCTTCAGCTGGGTCCTAGAGATGACACATCCCCAGAAAAAGCCAGAACTTGATAGTGATGCCTTCAAAGAGGGAAATTCTGATGCCATTCATAAGGCTAGGTTAGGTATTAGGCAGAATGATATTAAGATTTGTCAATGCACAGTTAAATCACAAATAACCATCAATGTTCCTACATTTTTGTTGGGAGCTTCAGGTACTATTTCCACTCCTGTCCTCACTCATCATATGGCCTAATGCCTTAGTCTGGGTATCTCCACTGAGGAAATGGCTCATGGAAGATTTCCAACAGCACTTCCTCCCTTTCTTATTTAACAAAATTTCTATAAAGAAGATAGAATTTCAGGAACTGTTTGAAAAAGAAAAAGAGAGGCCTTTGCGACTTAAGTTTTCTATCTACCTCCATTTCCCAATTCTTTAACACAAATTTGCATCCACCTTTAAAGTGCCTGACATGGTGTCTAGCTCACTATGTTGCATATAGAGAGCACTCATTAAATATTTTTGAGCCTTCCTAGGTTTTAGGAATAAAAAATATCTTATATTGCAAGAATTTGTACTTTGTGTGTGTATGTGTGTGTGTGTGTGTCTGTGTGTGCGATGGAGTCTCATTCTGTCGCCCAGGCTGGAGTGCAGTGGCATGACCTTAGCTCACTGCAACCTCCGCCTCCTGGGTTCAAGCAATTCTTCTGCCTCAGCATTTGGAGTAGCTGGGACTATAGGCACCTGCCACCATGCCTGGCTAATTTTTGTATTTTTGTAGACTGGTTTTTCCCTGTTGGCCAGGCTGGTCTCAAACCCCTGACCTTAGGTGATCCACCTGCTTCGGCCTCCCAAAGTGCTGGGACTACATGTGTGAGCCACCGTGCTTCACCAGAATTTGTACTTTTCAGAGACTAGAGGTTAGAGGACAGTGGAGGAAGACTGAGTGTATGTATGTGTGTGTGTTTCTGTGTATGACTTAGGTGCTGAGAAAACTGTGTGGCTACAGGGGATAATAATAACCATGGTGCCCCGAGCTGTTACTGTGTGACAGGCACTGTCCCATGCATGGGCTTTGCCAGCATTATCTAATCTACTGCTCAAAACTCTACAATGGCCACAAGGTAGGCACTATTTTGCAGATGAGGAATTGATGTTTTAAAAGGTGAGGCAACTTGTTCAAGGTCAAACAGCTAGTAAGTGGCAAAGTTGGGATTAGAACTCAGGTTTTTCCTGCCTCTGAAGCTGGAGTTCTTTGTAACATTACTCTTCTTGGAGTCCCTGAGAGATTAAACACACAAACAACAACAACAGCTCTGAGGACTTGGGACCTTTCTCAGCTGTGGAAATGTGCAATGAACACCAGCTCCTTGAAAGCCTGAGTGAAACATGACTTGGGCTGGACTCAGAGGTTCAGGCTTTGTCAGTGGAGTGAACTTGTGAACTCCATCAGAGCTGGCCAGCGTGCTGCTCCTCAGGAGGTTGGGAATGACTTATGAAGAGGTCTGTGAGCCCAAAAGATGTGGTTTTTCTGGTGCTGCTCTCCTGACCCATCTGCAGGGACCAGTCCCATATCAGATTCTTGGACCTGGCCTGGGGGACTCCCCGCTGTAAGCCTGGGCTTTCTGGATATACCCTTGTCTGTGGATCTGCCTCCTCCTGAAGCTGCTCTAATTCCTTGTTGATGGAGTGGCTGTTTACTATTGAACACTCTGTTGGCAGGATGCCTCCTGAGTATTTTGGAAAGAGGTATCTCATCTGTTGTGGATGAAGGGCTATTTGCCCAACAATGTCTGTTCTCTTTCTCATACTCTTTCACTTTCCCCTCACAATGTCTACAGAGCATCTTGATCTGTTTTTGAGGATTGGGTCTGTAGCCCTTGGAGTACTAATTCAACTACCCCTGGCCCTAATCATCTTAGAAATGAACCTGGGATCTGGATATTCAGCCTAGGGGCAGGAAGCCAGTTTAAATACCTCAAAGAATAACCGATCAAGTGATTAAAGAAACACTTTGCAAACTGAGATCGATATCCTAAGCTCAACCCTCACTTAAAGTCGTAACACCAATATAATCAATTTCAGGAGGCATTAGCTTGCTCCATCAAGGAGAATCAAGCCATGTTATCTTCATGTGGGCTGCATACATGATGCATAATAGGAATTTAAGTGAGTGAAATCTCAAAGAGAAGAGGAATTCCATGAATAGCTCATCAGTCAAAGATGACAATAAAATGTCTACCGGCTTAATGGAATGGGTCACCTGCTGCTTCCAGGAAGCTGGTTAATTCAATTTGTCAGGCCAGGCAGAGGCTAGGGACCCAGGCTCCTCTCTAGAACTCATAAGAAACTACATTGAATTCTGATGCCTTTAGTTTCTCACTTCCTTTCAGCAGCATGTACAACAGGATCCATTGGCCCCAAAAGTGGTATTAGGAGGAAGCTGCTCTGAACTGGCAAAGAATAAACTTAGTGCTGAACAAATTTGGCTAAACTGTGACCTCACATGTAATCACCCTCCTACCATCCTGGAACACCTTGCTTGCTGCTAGGAGACCTTTGAGATGTCCCTGTATGGTGAAGCCACCAAGGAGTGATATCTGAATCTGACTCTGACTCTGATGGTTACTTTCTTTTTTTTTCTTTTTTTTTTGAGATGGAGTCTCGCTCTGTTGCCAGGCTGGAGTGCAGTGGCGTGATCTTGGCTCACTGCAAGATGGTTACTTTCTTATATAGAATTAAGATTCATTTTGCCCCAAATTGAAACACATTTTCTTTTGTGTGTACCTAACTTCCTTACTAAGTCTTCCTTGATTGTGGAAGAAAAGGTAGTAAATTTCCCATGAACCTACCCATTCTCAAGAATAAAAGACTCCCCTTGCTCTTCATGAATACATTATCCCACGATAATATTTACTTAGATATTTGCCTCTGCAGGAGGTTGAGTTTGGGTGAATATTGCTCAGAGACATTTAGAAGATGCAGAAATAAAAAATCAGGCAATGACTTGGTTTGGCATGTAGACTTAAGAAATGTAGTATAAGCATGGTGCTTTTTAGACGGCAGACATGTGCAGGCATAGCCTGACTTTCTGACCAAAAAAAGTAAAATTTCACGACAGCAGGATGACTTTTGGGAATGCTCAGATCATTTGAGAGCATTTGTGTTTTGTGAATGACCTAGTTAGTATTCTTGAGGCTGCACAGCTACAGGCAATGGTCTCCAAAAGGTAGCTTTGAGTGCTTACAACAAGCAGGGTTATTTAAGAACTTTCCTGGGGCCCTGGGGCACTATTGAATATCAATAGCCTGTTCCAGGTTGGGAGTGAGAGCAGTGTACGGTTACAGGAATGAGTGCCGACATTTTTCATGCCTGGTCTGCCATCCTAGCAAGCTGCTTGGGTAAACAACATCTAAATTTTACAGGCTTTGAACATGTGGCACTCCACTTATACGGCAGGACATTTGAATTGACTGATAATTTTGAATAAGCAAGATTTCTTGTTGAGTTCACTAGAATTTCTTTGACATATGTTTTCGATTTTCAAAGCAGTGAACCAGGAGGTTTAGAGCTTCCAGTGTTAGGGGAACCAGATCTGAACAATGCCAAAGACCAAGATCTTAGAAAATTAAATAATCTTTATAACACGGGTAATGCTTATCACTTCAGAAGGCAGAAGTCTTGCTGGAGGACTTTTGCGCAAAATTAATTGAATCCAGCTGCTGCCCTCCTCAGTCTGGATCGGACATGATCTTGGTAGTGGTTTCATTTCTTCCCATTTTGCTGCAAGTTTTTTTGTTTGTTTGTTTGTTTGTTTTTAGAAAATACTGTGTTGCTGTTATCTTGTTCCTATCCTCATGCTCTCCATTGCAAGTGAAAGGAGGGAAGGAAGGAAGGAAGAAAGGAAAGAAAGAATCTCCAATCCCTTCTAGATTAGCGATAATGGGACCCCTGTAGGTTTGACTTTATTTAGAGTTGGCATTACTTCAAACTAGAAGGCAAATCCCAAGGTCTGGAGATCAGGTCAATGGAAATGTGGAGGATTTAGAATTTTCCCACAGTAAATGAAATGAGCAATCAGCTTAGACAACTCCCAAAGGCACTGTAGAATATGTGTTGTACAAGTGAATCTATACATCTTTGTACACAAAACGCATCCTGGACTACCCTGTTGAGTGCTGTTCCCAGCCTCTCCTTTCCTTACACAAACTTGATTTACCCAGCGGTTCCAATCCCCTCCTCTGGTTTCAAGTCATGCTTCTGTAATCTGTGCAGTTTAGAACTCATGCTGTCCCTGCATTATCTTACATATGTCTCTCTTCTTCATCAGGATCAGAAGCTCATCTCTGGGGCTAGTTGTCTGGAATGAGATGGGCACCATATTTTAGCCTACTTTTCTAAACCCCACAGAACCAAACACACTGCTGGGCACATAATTATGTACAATAAATCCTTACTGATTAATTTAATCACTATGGTATATAGTGGAAAGAGACTAGAACCAAAAGAGCCAAGAATTCTGGTCCTCATGCTTCAGTTTTCTCACCAACAGGCTGAGGGAGATGGATAAGATTCAGTGGTTTTCAAACTTTTTTTTTTGACCGTGGAATTTTTTTTCAAGTGAAGTCTTATTTTATCTAAAGCACCGGTAGGCAAGCATTTATTTTAAATGTTCTCTTTTGAAAGTTTACATTTATCCTGGTAACCGATTAGTCAATCAGTGTGTGTAAAGAGGCTTTCTTTATAAACAAAACATTGGAAATCAGGGGTTATGGTGGCAGCTGGTGTCTTACATCAGCCTCAGCACCTGATGTGTTTGGTTTAGGTTATACAATCCTAAGAAAACCCTGATTCACACAGAGGCTATTTGCAAATAAAGTTTTTCTTTTTTAAACAGGTCATCCTGTTATTTTAAGAAACTCACCAGTTAAACCTTTCCAGACATTACAAGAAGGATGGGAGGACATTTTCAATTAACGTTTTAATTGCTATTGACTTCTAACACCAGACAATATTTATTATCTCATGAACATCAGATGAAAAACTATCCATGTTTTATTATGTGAAAACGATAAGATGTTTTTAACACGTCCCACTGTGTCTGCTTATTTCTTGTTACACAGCTGATAAAAACACTGCGGCGAGACACACACTTAGGACATGCCAATTAATTAATGTGAGTTTTATTAAAATATAAATATAAGCCTAAGGTGACTGGAAACTCATAGAATGGTACACTTAAGATTTGCACATTTTATTCAGTGTAAATTTAACCTAAAAAAGGAACAATATTGAACTCTAGTTTAAATATGCATATTGATGTGTTTATGGGTGAAGTATACTGATGTTTGCAACTTTGAATATATCAAAGAAATTAAATGGACTGAAGCGTGGATAGAGCTGGGTAGTTGGACAGATATATGGTAAAGCAATATAGGAAAATGTTCTTGTTCACTGTACAATTCTTTCAACTTTTCTGTGTTTGACAATTTTTATGATAAAATATTGAGGAAAATGTAACTCAAAAGACAAATCTTTATCTGAAGTGTATTTCAAACATATGTCATCTCACATGATTTTAATTTTGCATCCAATATGGAAGTCTTCCTGGTAAATGGAATTTCTCAAAACCAGGATGATTTTAAGCTATTCTTGAGAGTGACAACCAGCCAGCTGGTTCTAATGATGGCAGTGGGAGAGATTTCATATCACTGATGTGATATCAGCCAAAAGTAAAAACTGTAAGTTGTGTTTTGTGATGCCTGGCACTTCAGGCTGTGTGACTGCCAGCACAAAAATCACAACCTGTGAGCAGGCAGAGAATTCTACACTATTGCAGTTATTTCTGGTCCAGCTTGGGAAACGGCACTCACAGCAGGCAGGATCTCCCCGGACCATGAACCTGATTCCTCCTCTCTTTATTTCCTAGAGAATGACTTACCTCATCCTCATCACCGTAAGGGAATTGGTGAGGCTTTGCATTGCTGGAAACTAACACTCCAGTGAAGAGACACTGGGTGGAAGCTCAGGCACCTGGGAGAGTGGAGGTTGAAGCAGCTTTTCTGAGTCCCACTTCCAAGCAGGATTAGGCCCAGTGTCTACTTGATGAAGCTTCCTATTCCTTAGCATCACAGAGAATATTTCAGATGCTGAGGAAGGACACCAGAATGTATGTGCAGTCTCCAAACTGGTCTCCTTGCACCTTCCTTCTCCTTTCCCCTCAAGCTACCCAATTTACACATCCAGTTTAATCATCTAAAATATCATCTAAAATATCACTTTTGCTCTTTTCCCCCTTAAAACTGTTCTCTTCCAAATGCTTTAGTGGCTTGCCATTACTTACAGGATAATGTATTATTAATATCTTTAACCTCTCACTCAAGGTCCTAATGAATATAGCTCTAATCTGTGTCTTTAGATTTAGTTTTCTCAACTCTTTAGAAACTTCTTCTGCTGCCATTAGATTGGCATCCCACTGCCCCCCTCCACTCCTCTCACTTCCTACATATACTGTAAAAATTCTATTCTATATGAGAGGTTTTCATGCTTTGCTCCCTTCCACTTCATCCATCCAAATCCTGTCAGCTGAGGTCATTCTTTTTCCCTCCGAGTTTCTGTATCAGTTAGGATGCTTTAGACTGCAAGTAACAGAACACAAGGAGCCAAGTATCAACCAGTGGTTTTTAAGCTGTAGCATGCATTAAAATACCAGGAGGGCTTGTGAAACCACAAATTGCTGCTCCCAACCCCCCAATTTTCTGATTAGGCAGCGCAGGGGTAAAGCCCAAAAATTTGTATTTCGAACAAGTTCCCAGGTAAGGCTAATGCTGTTGGTCAGGGGGAACACACTTTGTGAACCACTGGCTTACACAATGGGAAATTTATTGTCTCACTCAACAAGACATCTAGAGCAGTGGTTCTCAAACTCGGCTGCACGACATAATCACCTGGGAGTATTTTTAAAATCCTGATGATCACACCTCATCACTTACCAATGAAATGAGATCCTCTAGGGGTGAGATCCATGCATCCATATTTTAAAAAACACTCCAGGTATTTACAGTATGCAAGCAAGTTTTAATTCCACTGGTCTAGAGGCAGGGAGGTTGCCCTTCTAGTTACTTCATTGGTCCAGCAGTGTCATCATGGACCCATTTCCTTCCATCTTTCTCTTCTGCCTTCCTCTGGATATTAGCCCTTGTTGACTTTTTCTTTCACCATCACACATTGCTTGCACCTGTTCAAACCTTCCTCCTTTAAAAACAGCATCCAAAGCTTGGAAAAGGAAAAAGCACATACACCTTCCTTTTGTCTTTTTAAACCTATAGAAAATGTTCCTGGAAGCCTCCCGACACCTCCACATATCTTTGAACTGAACTGAATCACATGACCGACCCTAAGCCAATCACTGAGAAGGGAATGAAATGTTGACTTAAACCATTGATTCCCAGAATTGGCAGTACATTACAATCACCCAGAGAAGTCTGAAAACGATTGGATTTTGGATTTTATGTCTGACCCACTAAATCAGAGTCTAGAAACGGGGCCCAGTTATGGAAGTTTTAAACTACCCTCCAGGTGATTATAATGTGCAGGCAGAATTTAGAACCGGAGGCGGAGCTTGCAGTGAGCCGAGATCGCTCCACTGTACTCCAGCCTGGGCGACAGAGCAAGACTCCGTCTAAAAAAAAAAAAAAGAACCATTGGTTTTGAGCAATCAAGATTCATCCCTGGCCGGGTGTGATGGCTCACGCCTGGTAATCCCAGCACTTTGGGAGGCCCAGGCAGGCAGATAACTTGAGATCAGACTGGTTTGAGACCAGCATGGCCAACATGGCAAAACCCCGTCTTTACTAAAAATACAAAAATTAGCCAGAAGTGGTGGCACATGCCTATAATCCCAGCTACTCAGGAGGCTGAGGCACGATAATTGCTTGAACCCGGGAGGTGAAGATTGCAGTGAGCTGAGATGGCATCATTGCACTCCAGCCTGAGTGACAGAGCGAGACTCTGTCTTAAAAAATAATAATTAAAAATAAATAAATTCATCCCCTAGAGCTGTGAAACAGCTCAGCCCCTTAGGAAAATGCATAGCCACTTGGTGCTTGAACAAAATCAAAGTTCTCTTAGCCGGCAGAAGGGGTAATGGCTATTGGAGAGACAACTGTCACTCATGGGACATCCATATGCTGTCATGTATGGCTAATCAGCAGTGTCTGGGCTTTCACCCCCATTGAAAGCAGAACTCTGCTCCATTTCTCTATGCTCCTAACAAGTTCTTATCTTAGTGCCTTGCACAGAATAGGTATTCAGTACATATTTGTTTATTATTTATTGCTTTGTGGATCTGCCGGCAGATTCACTGGTGGACTGAAGTTACTTTGCTTGGACGTTTCATTCCATTGAAGCCTGCCAGAAGGACTGCTTCATCTCCCCTATCTTTGAAGCTGGAGAGGAGACATTGAAAGCTCCTGCTCTGCTCCTCAATTAGTGTATCTGCCTCTTGACCCAGCTGTGGTTTTATGTGACAGGGAAATTCCACACTCGGCATGAATGCGTGGCCTGACCGGGGCCATGCCAGGAGCTGTCGTGGTATTTATGTGTGCCTGCTTTTGTCTTCAGGGTGGTGAGGGCCAAAGTTTGCCCCTCAAAGCAGTTTGGCAAATCAGCACTGGGGCTCTTTTGTACAAGTACATTTAGATGCATAATTGAAGCACTTCTTCCTCCTCTGCAGAGAACTTGACATTTCCCT
The DNA here is from genome assembly GCF_028885655.2 of Pongo abelii. Taxonomy (NCBI): domain Eukaryota; kingdom Metazoa; phylum Chordata; class Mammalia; order Primates; family Hominidae; genus Pongo; species Pongo abelii. Next base: position 38,273,763 of record NC_071989.2, read on the forward strand.
ATCACGGTTAGAGGAAAAGGAAAAGTATTTGAAGCTTGACAGGGTGAAGAAACAAGCCATCAACTTTAAATTAAAGAGGTTGATGGGGAGAGGGGAAGGCTGGTCGTGACTTTAGAAGCACATACTCTCTTTTATTTAGCAAAATCCCGTGCACAGCTCCTTATTTACAACTCCTACAGCAGGGAATGCTGAGGAGGGCCTGGCCTGGTGGAGGCTTAATGGGCATGTTAACCTGCAAACTGTTTCATGTTGGGCTGAACAGAAAGGAGGCTCTAGGAGCAAGACCTGTGAGATAGACATTTGGAAATTTTTATTTCAAGATGGGGGAGATGTTGTTTGATAATCATTCCCTTCCCGGTCATAAAGTCTGCAATAAAGACTTTATATTCTGTTACACAAAACCCTACTCGCAAGGAATGTTGCTCCTACACATTTCTTCCCTTTCCAATCTCATAATTAGTCTGGCCACCCCCTATTAATGACTTGGTTCTAGGTAACCCAAGCCACATGTGAAGAGCTTCCTTGCATATGCTTACTTGTGCGGCTGTCTCTGCCTAACAGGCATTGGTATCAAATTCACCTTCTGACATGCAGAAAATGACCATTTCTTTCCTATCATTTTGCCCTGATTTGAAAATCCTCGTGTCACTACCATCTTGTAGGGGAGAGATTTTACATGCCTTTTATTTCAGGGACAAAACTCTTTTCTTTTGGGAAGCAGGTGAACCCCCGTCGATAAACTTTGGAAGCCCCTGGCTAGCAGTGGACTGAATGGTGTTGATTTCAGTTTGTTTTCAATCTCATTTTTTGGAGGGCTTTACAAAGCCAATAGCATAGCTTTATGGGGCCGGAGCAGGAGCTAACGTTTTCTCTGCCAATGCCATTTCCTATAAATCTTGCAAAGCCCCTTGCCACACTGTTTACAAAGATGCAGCATCAGAGCGCAAGAGCAAGTCTCGGATTTCTTTCCTGAAACTTCATTAAGTTGTAAGAAAAGCTCAGTGCAATTTTCATCCTTCTCCCATGAAGAGTTATTGTAAAAAGTGAAAACTACCACATGTGGCTAAGGAAAGTAGCGGTGGAGAGTGTGTGTGTTCCTGAGCCCGACACAAGTGCCTTTAATTTGCCAAATGACAGTCATCCAAGCTCCCAAATAAATGGAACATTTCAGCCCCAATTCTCATCACTTCTTCCCTAAAAAATTCTATTCAAGTGTAAAATGAATATAAATCTTTCTCGACTATTAAAAAACAACAACAAACAGCTTCAGTTTTTCTTCCCTCAGCAAATGTTCCACTGGCACCTAGGGAGAGGTGGGGACAGTCTCCAGAATGGAGAATTTTCTGGTTCTTGGTCATATCTGCCTGATGGATGGGGTGGTAAAGAGGGGAGAGTTGTGTTACTACTCCGTTACTTCTTGGGACGCAAGAGGAAGAGGAAGCGGCCAAGTGAGTCTTCCATTCCCAAGCCAAACAGCTTCCCTGCCTGCCTGTCCAGGTTCTCAGGCTTTAAGGGATGGAGGAGGTGGTTAAAATAGTACCTTGAAAATTTAAGGAACTCTTAGGGGATTTGCAAGCACTTCAGTCCTTGCGTTCTCTTAGAGATGGGAGTAGAAGAGACCTTCCTGGTGAGTCTCCTAGTGTGGGGCAGGCAGCAGCAGGGACAGATGGTGGAGGTGAGTCTACATTGAGTGAAGCCGGAGTAGTTTCTGGAATCTTGAGCGAGTGTCTAGGAGCCTTGACAGGCAGCAGGCTGGTGGATGTGGCTGTGGGAGACAAGACTGAGGCCTGATTCCAGCACTCCCTGACGCTGCAGGTGATGGTTGGATACCTTCCTTAGTCAACTTCTATCCTCACCTCTTGATCTGGAAAATAGGGATGACACCATCAAACTACTCAGCATTTCCACCACTAATGACTAACTAGGAACTTGCAATAGGAAACGTTGACTGTTTTGACCATTTGTAAGCCTGACTTCCCAGATCTGGGGGCTCGCCCAAATGTCTCCGTTTACTAAGCTTTTTGCAGGCCGTTCCAGGCCTTAGGGTCTAAAGCCTGACAATGTTCTGACAAGACTTTCTGCAGGCTTGGCTAGTTCTTGTGGGACTATGAACACGCAAAGTGAAGGCCAAATGTACATTTGCAGTTTTACTCCTTATAGAGAAGCCTGAGTTATTAATTAGGAGAGAAACGGAAGAAATGTCTTAATTTTTTAGAAACTTGGCTTTCTCCATGGTTGTTTCTTCCCTTTGGGTGTCAGTTGCCTTTGGCTTTGTCAACCAAAAGAAAAGATTCAATGTGTTAATTTGAAAAAATCTTTAATAAGAAAAAAAAGACAATTTTTATACGCTGTTATTTGCCTGTGAGTCAGATATTGTCTCTTGGCTGACTGCAATATTTACTGTTTCTACAGCAAATGTCCTGCTGCCTTGTGTGATTTAGTTAGCAACCGCCTTCAAATCTATTTGAGCATATTCTTTGCTGTTCTTTAACCATTGTCCTAAGAACCAAGCCCTCTATTTGTCATTTGCATTTTTTTTTTTTCGAGATGGAGTTTCGCTTTTGTTGCCCAGGCTGGAGTGCAATGGGGCTGTTTTGGCTCACTGCAACCTCCACTTCCTGAGTTCAAGTGATTCTCCTGCCTCAGCCTCCCTAGTAGCTGGGATTACAGGCACCCCCCCTACGTCTGGCTAATTTTTGTATTTTCAGTAGAGACAGGGTTTCAGCATGTTGGCCAGGCTGGTCACGAACTCCTGACCTCAGGTGATCTGCCTGCCTCCGCCTCCCAAAGTGCTGGAATTACAGGCATGAGTCACAGCGCCTGGCCAGTCATTTGCATTTTGGAGCACATTCTCTGTGAATATGGGCTCCCTTCCTCTTTTGCTCTCATAATTTCTGCTGGTCCTGCCTTACTTGACCTGTTGGGGCAGAAACCAACCTCATAAAGGAAATCAACAGCAGACATTTAATACAACCTTCTTATGATGCTTGGAGCAGAATTAACATCTCCTGCATAGATGACTGAAGGGTGATTTCACAAAACTGTGCTTTGTGTAGCTGCTGTTTGAACGTGCATGGCTTCCCATGCAGTGAGGGACACATGCACCAAGATGGGCTCCTGCTGCGTTTCTGGATGTGTCCTCTCTTTCTAATGCTCAGTCTACTCCTAGCACTGTGATCTTTGCTGCCTCTGCCATTCCACCCCCAGCTCGGTTAGGGGAGCTAGATGACGGTTCAGAATAAGAAAATGTCTCATTGCGGCACCTTCCTATCTTGTGTCTCTCCAAATAACAGGGTGCTAAAAATGTGGCAGTTCCCAGAAGTCAGAGTGTGGCAATGATGCTAACGGTGGAAATGCTCTGAGACTCCTTGATTTCTCTCATTTTATCCAACCCCTGCCTCTCTACTCCCATCCATCCCCACATCCTGGTATAGCAAGGCTGAATTACAACATGGCAAGACAGGTCCTTCTGGGACTGTTTACAAGGCTGCACTACCAGGAGGATATTCAACATAGATCTAACCCAAGTGAGTACTCATTTTAATGAGTGATTTTACAGAGGAGGGAATGGGCTCTGAAGGGGTTAAATGGCTTGTCCAGGGTAGACACTGTCAGTTGTAGGCAGGACTGGGCCCATTTGACTCCCAGGCTTGTGTTCTTTTTAACAAAAAGTGTTCTTTTATCCTACCTCCTAATAAGTTAGGCTCTGTGCAATAGTTACCATGAGGCAAATTCAATTCCTCTTAAGGGAAATCCGTTTTGTTTGGGTATCAGCCAAACTCGCAATATTAAGAAAAGCCTAGAAATGTAAGTCTGCTTTAATTTAAAATGTTAAGCACTTTGGAAGGCCGAGGCGGGCAGATCACTTGAGGTCAGGAGTTGGAGGCCAGCCTGGCCAACATGGAGAAACCCTGTCTCTACTAAAAATTCAAAAATTAGCTGGGCGTGGTGGTGCACACCTGTAATCCCAGCTCTCAGGAGGCTGAGGCAGGAGAATCGCTTGAGCCTGGGAGGCAGAGGTTGCAGTGAGCCTAGATGGCGCCACTGCACTCCAGCCTGGGCGGCAGAGCGAGACTCTGTCCCAAAAATAGATAAATAAATAATAAATAAAATGTTAAGCAACACTGACACTTCTGAGGAGCTCTGTGGTGCTCTTTGTTTTCATTACCATGTCTGTAAGCCTTGTATTTGAGTGGGATGGTTGTTTCATGCCTGAAGGGTGGTGTAACTTTGTGCGTCTATACCTCTAAAAAGAATGTACTGAGAGTTTAAAGCCTTTCTGGGATAAAGTTGAAGCCTTTCTACCCAATACATTATTTTCTTTCAGATACTGTGGCCAATGATGCCCATTCACCCTTTGTTTCTCCCTCCTTCTTTCCTTCCTTCCCTCCCTCCCTCTCTTCCTTCCTTCCCTCCTTCTTTCCATCTTCCTTCCTTCTTTCCTACCTTTTTTCTTTCCCTTCTTCCTTTCTATTCTCCTTCCCCCTCCTTCTCCTCTATCTCTTCTACTTCTTAGCTTTTCTTTCTTTGATAAAGGAATGGTTGAGGGTGAATTGTCAAGACAAAGCCATAGAGTATGATTCAATCACTGCTAACCACCCTCAAATAAAACACTATTTACTAATCTCCTAGATTAAATGAAGAAAGAAACAAACAAAAAATCCCAACCTTGGAAAAAGAAGGTATGTAGCAAAGATATAAATAGGCATCTACCTAAGATTATAACATTCTGAGTTCTTAAAGGCATTCTTATGAAGAAAACATGAGCTTGGATGACATGATGATGAAGTAGACAAGATTTATATCTACTTTATTCCTACCTCCCCTCAATTTTGAGTCCAGATCTGAGACTCCCGTGGGTATAAAAATGTGCAGGGGAGTGATCTAGCTTCCCAAAATTCAAAAAACACAATAGCCAATCTAGCATGACATCTTTCCTAACTTTCCCTAAGAGTCTAGACATGGTCTCATAGGAGTGACACCAGTTGTTATAGGCCAGAGGGCAAAACCCCATTTGGATTTTATTGCTAAGATGCCTCAGGACAGAATTTGTTCTGGTCAGGCTGAAATAAGAAAAGGAATTAATATTAAGGAGTTGGAAGTGTGTAACTGACCTTGCGTTTAAGGAAAACAAATACGTTCCAGAGAGACTAAAAGATGCTAATTTTCTTCATGAAATGAGGCGTGGGACCTAATCCCCTTTTCAGCTAGGTTTATCACATAGAGGTAGGTGTGTGGGGGGTTGGGGGGGTGTATGTGTTGTCTTTTCTAGAAACGTCTTTCTTGTTTTTTTGAGGTTAATTAAAACCATATTTGATAATATGAAAATAGCTCTAACCATGATGGTTTTCATCAATTCAGGGCCTTTCAAGTATTCTCCTGGCATTCTGAGACTAAAGGTGTCATGATCGCCCTAAGCCATTTGGAAATTGTCGTCGCAAATTGTGCAGTAAGTACTTCCTTGTGAATTTATGAATCTCATCAGATTTTGGAACATGCTGATCTCAGAGGTGAGGGCAGGGCTCTGAGCCTGACTGCCTCACTGCTCATCTGTGGCTTCCTTTTATCTTCCTTTCCAGTGCAGAGCTCCAAAGAGTTTTTCAAAGCCCATTAGAATGCCGATGGCATTCTTAAGAGAAGGAAGAGTGTTTGTTTAGTTGAATTAGGGGAAGTCTCCTGTGGCCAATGAAGTTTTATTGAGCCATTTCTAGAAGAACCAAAAAAATCAAGTGGGCTTCTTTGTTTTGTGCTTTATTGTTTATTTACATTTGCTTGAAAAGGTAATCTGCACAGGTTTGATGTCAGCTGGGAAGTGGGACACCATTCATAAGACAGAGAGGAGGACTCTGGGGGAGAAAATATTTGGATAGACAGACCACTTGGTTGAAATGGAAGGAGGGAGTCAGAGAATTTCATCATGTCAGTAATGGGCTTTAGTGGCACTTTCTGAGTGTATAATGTGTTGGGTAGTGAAGGCTTGCTGGGGGGTCGAAGAAGGGATTGCCAGCAAAAGCAAGATGTGCCAGATGGAAAAAAAAAACAATAGGGAGAAGATTAGTTAGCTTTATCAATAAGGAAAAGTTGGGATAGAACAAAAGCATAATAGTACTATATCACATAGCCAAAATTATCATAGAGGTATAGATGTGTGTGTGCACGTGCATGTGTGTGGGTGAGTGCACGTGCATGTATGCATGTGTGCAAATGCATATTGACTATATGTGTGTGTGTGTGTGTGTGTGTGTTTCGAACCTAACTTCCAGAATACTTGCCATGCACCAGGCACTGTTCTGGAGTGGTTCAAATCTCATGACTCTTTGTTCTCTGAGTGGCACTTTGCTTTAGGTAAGCACGTTTGAGCCTCAGGTGCAGGATTTCCCTTGCTTGCCTACAGGGGAATTTAAAGAAATAATAAAGCAGAAAGTCTACAACTCTACCTGGTATGGGATTTAATGAAACTACTCTCATCGATCTCATTTTATAGAAACACAGAGAAGTTAAGTTTGTCCAAAGTCACACGGTTAGTAAGTGGAATTGGTAGGATTTGCCCCAGAAAGTGCGGGGCCAGAACAGTGACGCTTCGCTGCCGTAGTAGCACTTTCCCTCTCGACAGGCACTCCTTAGTTTTCTCTGTTTGTCAATATGCCAAAAGTGCACATAAAATGATGTTTGTGGGAATATAATTTATATAGCACATTATTGGAAAATACCTGAATGTTCCACTAGAGGGAATTGGTTAAATACATTTTGGTATGTTCATGTGAGAGGGCACTATACAGCTGTTAAAAATAATATTCTCAAAGAATATATGCGACTACTAGGCTTAACTAGGTTATGTTACATGGGAAAAGCAGGCAGCAAATCTGTATGTATAATTTGATGATAATTTTGTTTTTTAAAACTACTGTGAAGGGAAAAATGGAGACAATCTAACTGTATATGAGAAGAATGAGTAATAAACTGTGGCTTAGTCATTCAATGGAATACTACATCTAGTTCAACTGAATGAAAATAATCTCCAAGGATCAACATGGGTAAGTCTTAAAACATAATGCTGACTGAAAAAAGCAAGGTACAAAAGGATATATATGGCATTGTATCACTTATGCAGAAATCTAAAATGTACAAAAGTAATATACATTTTATGACTCTAATTGCATAGTAAAGGCCAGGTGCGGTGGCTCACACCTGTAATCCCAGCACTTTGGGAGTCCGAGGTGGGCGGATCACTTGAGGCCAGGAGTTTGAGACCAGCCTGGCCAACAGGGCAAAACCCCGTCTCTACTAAAAATATTTAAAAAGTAGCCAGGCAGGGTGGCCCACGCCTGTAAGCCCAGCTACTCAGGTGGCTGAGACAGGAGAATTGCTGGAACCCAGGAGGTGGAGGTTGCAGTGAGCCGAGATTACGCCACTGCACTCCAGCCTGGGCAACAGAGTGAGACTCTCTCTCTCTCTCTCTCTCTCTGTATGTATATATGTATATAGATAGATAGATAGATAGATAGATAGATAGAAATGTTTTTGTACTTTTACTGTATATATATATATAAAAAACAGAGTAAGACTGCCTCTCTCTCTCTCTATGTGTATATATATATAGAAACGTTTTTGTACTTTTACTGTATATATATATATACAGTACTTTTTGTACTTGTACATATATATACCAGTACTTTTTGTGCTGATATATATATATATACAGTACTGTATATACATATACAGTACTTTTTGTACTTGTATATATATATACAGTGCCTTTTGTACTTGTATATATATATACATACAGTATATATATTTGTGTATATATATACAGTAAAAGTACAAAAACGTTTCTATCTATATATATATATAGTAAAAGTACAGAAACATTCACAGGATCTATACACACCAGCTTTAGGATAGCACTTCTTCATTTCCTTTAGGAATGAGAAAGAATTAGATGAGTTTCAGCTGGATCCATTTTATTTCTAAAGGAGCGAACTGAGCAAATGTGGTAAAATGTTAACATTTGTTAAATCTGAGTGGTGCATCCCTAGGTTTCTTTTATACTGCTTTCTGTATGTTTGGAACATTTTATAATTAAAATTTGTCTGTGTGATATATAATAAGGATACACACGTGGAAGAAGCTAGCGGGCATCAAAATATAAAGAGCGACTATGTTGGAAAAGTATAGTGCAATCTTATTTTCTTTAAGTTTTTCTGTATTTTTAAAATTTATGTAGTAAGTATGATATAAGAAATAAAAGCAAGACAATGTTTTTTTAGGAAGCATCAATGTTGTAGGCAAAGAGTGCTGCAGTGGAATATGGAATCTGCTCCTATGTGACACTGGTTGATTCCCGTAGGCACTTTGTAGCAGTAGGTATTTTGCAGCAGTTTCCTCACCTGCACAGTGGTTTTATGGGCCGCATGCTCACTAAACTGACTTATTCTTCCTGGTAACCTGCATACAGACCTCCCAGGCCCTGGCGTGAAGGTGGCACTGTGATTAACTCTTGCCGATGGAATGGGAGGAGGCAGTTAGAAGTAAGTATGCCTGCTCTGACGTTTCTCTCTGCCTTCTGTCTGCTGTGGGGATGAAGTCTGGGGCATCCTGAAACCTTTTGTTGAGATGGTGGAGCCACAGCAGGGGAGGAGCCTGGATCCCCACATGTCACCACAGGTGTGACAGAGGCCCAACCAGAAATGTACCCCTTGAATTTTGTGAGAGCAAGAAGTAAACTTTTGGGCTTGTTTGTTATAGCAGTTAGACTACTCTGACCCATACAGGCTCCATCTGTCAGATCCCTTCAAGTTCTGATACTCTATGAATGCCAGAGGCCCTTGGTTTAAAGCTATCTCTCCATTCATTTATCTCTTGATGAAGTTCACTTGTCTCGGGGACAAACTTATCTAAACCAGAAATTTGGACATGTCCAAAATAAAGAAACTGGTGTAATAACAAGTGAGTTCAAAAGACAGCCAGAAGACCAGGAGAAAATCCAGAACTGAGTAAGTCTGGGCTGTGCATGGCTTGAGTCTAAGGACAAGAACTTGAACATTTTTAGATCTCTTTATAACCCTCCAGTCTTATATATTGTAGTCACTTAATCAATACCTTTTGGATGAACGAATACATGTGTAGGAAGCTGCTATCAGTGATAGCCACATACCTTGAAAAGCCACTGCTGCATAATTTCTAGAATTATAAACCTTTTAGTTTTGTGAAGGGGGTAAGAGCACATGATCTGGACTTGGAGGGGTCAGGTAGGCTGGGTGAGAATCCTGGCTCTGCCTCTTCCTTAGCCTTTCCAAGCCTGTTTTCTTAGGCATAAAATAGGGATAAAAATGCTATAAAACCCATAGTCATTTTGAGGATTAAAGGAGTTAGGTAATGCAGGTGAAGCACAGTCCTGCCCCACAGTTGAGTAACTTGGATTTATGACATGAATTCAAGGTGATCCTAAGTTAAATCAAGATAAGACTCTTGCTGGGCGCAGTGGCTCATGCCTGTAAACCCAGCACTTTGGGAGACTGAGACAGGAGGATTGTCTGAAGCCAGGAGTTTGAGACCATCCTGGGCAACATAGCGAGACCCTGTCTATACAAAAAAAAAATGTAAAAATTAATCAGGCATTATAGTGTGTACCTGTAATCCCAGCTACTTGGGAGGCTGAGGTGGGAGAATCACTTGAGCTCAGGAGTTTGAGGCTGCAGTGAGCTATGATTGTGCCACTGCACTCCAGCCAGGGTAACAAAGCAAGATCTCTGTCTCTAAAACAAAACAAAACAAAAACAAAAACAAAAACAAAAAATATGATGACTCTCTACCTCTCCTTACCTAGTTCTCCCATAGGCGCTATCTAAGTCAGCACAGGTGTTGGCCCTGACAAGATTAGCATTGCATTGGTAGAATGCTCCAAAATGGCCTCATTAAAGCATCATTACAACGTACTTGCTGAAGTAATCAATGATTCTCATAGAACAAGAGCACAGGAGGTGAGAGAGCACTGCTTGCTAATGCCGACGCCCTTCAGGGTCACTTCCTGGCTGAATGACCTAGAGAAGGGGACTCGAGTACACCCGTTTCATTTTCTCATCGCTGAAGTCGGGGGAGAACACCTGCCAGCCGTGCCGTTTATTGTGGGGGTGAAACCAGTGTTCCTGAAGTTCATGGCCTGGCACAGAAGGGTGCTCCTGGGTGTCATTTCTCCCTCTTCATGTCACCTCTTTGAAACCCAGCCCTAGTTGAAGCTCAGATGATATTTCTCTAGTTTTTATACAGAACACTGTGGTTTTGGTAAAATTCACATACATTTTGGGAAGCATTCCCACCACCTCCCCGTCTCCAACCTCCATTTACTTGAAGGGAAATGGAATCTATCTGGTTTTGATTCATTTACACTCCACTTGTTAGCATTAGTTTGTAAGCATCAGCCAACATCCAAGTAACTCTTGGAACCTTGTTCTAAAGGCTGCATTTTCAAGTCTAGAAAGTTTATTTTTCTTTCTTCTTTTTAAAAAAAATGCTAAAAGGAAACTAGACTTCAGTACTAGTTTGAGTTTGGGTTTATTTTCTGTGTATGACTGGCTTGCTACAAATTTGGTTAAAAAATACACTTTGCCATTCCAGGTTTTACAATTTCAGCTCAATTGAATTTACTCTTGAAAAAAGTTTTCATATTCTAACCCAAGGGAAAGCTTTTGTGTTCTGTTGCTGTTTTGCTGGATCGTGGAATTGTTAACTTTTCAAGATTTTTGGTTTGCCACTCAAATGAAAAAAAAAAAAATGAAGACCTTTACTGCGTATTTGCATGGTATTGGCTTTCTGTTGACCTTATCTTTATTTGATTTGGTAGAGGGTTTTGGTAGAAATTGGTAAGAAGTTTCATTCATGAAGACAGACTTAGGAAATTACATGTAATTATCCAAGCCTATACTCAACAAGAGGAAAAACAGAAAGAAGTTGGATGCTTCCCTTGGAGTGGAGGGTTTCTCAGAGGTTTCTACTGAGCAGGACACTCACTCTCTACCATATCATTTTACCCACCAGGCCTGTATAATAAACACAACCTTAAGACAGTGCAGTCTACTTTCCGTCGTGTAGTAATAGGCTTCATCTGCTATTTCTAGCTAACAATTGTTCATTGTTCATGTTGCCTCAAGGTTTAGAAACCAGAACTTCTCCCTGGTTCCCAGGAAATTGAAAACAAAGGAGGTAATTTCCACGTGTATAGCAGCCACTCCATTTGCTAAAGGTCTCAAGTCGGTTATCTGTGTTTTTTAGATGAGTCTGTAACAGATTTGATTTTTGTGTAAATCTCAGACAGGAGATAAAGTCTTCTCTTGAATTTCCATTTAGGTTGTTTGTTTGAGGCTCAAATGAGCTTTCTGGACAGACTTGGTAAGTATTGTTAAGTTTGACTAAAATACTCATTTGTGATTTCATAAGGGGATCAGTAAATCTTAATCTTCAAGTCCTCTACCTTGCTACTGTCTAGAGCCAGTGCATAAAATGTCACAGTGATAATTTTTATATCCATCTTAATTATGAACATTTTAAGCTAAGGGAGCTAAGGGAGACAGACTCATAAGTATCAAATTGGTTTTCTTTGTTCCTATACCCAGCTTTTCATATGGTCAAAATATCCACGGAATATATGAGTGGCAGCAGTAAACAATCCTTGAAGTTCTTGCTTGTTTAACTTGACTGTTGGTGATGCCCAGTGAGGCCCTGTCTGCTCCAAGCAAATTACATAAAAAAGATGTGAATAAAAACTCATCAAATACTAACAGAGGTGAGATCTGGGAGGAGTGGAATTACATTTATGGTCTGTTTGTTTTCTTTTTCTTACTTTTCTGAATTTTTATACAGTGAGTATATGTGCGTATATGTGTGTGTATTTTAAGTTTTTGTTTACAAAAAAGATGAGTACATATTTTTTTTAAAAAAATCAAGCTATGTAGAAGTGTATAGAGTAAAATGCATAAGTTTTTTTTATTCATCCTCTAACCACATTCTGCTTTCTAGAAATCATAATTGGTTTGTGTGTAAATTTCCAGACCTTTTATCTGTTTTATCTGTATAATTGTTAACATTATATTGAAAGCGTGAGATTCCATACAGTACAGGTAGAAAACAGTTTCCCCTTGCTGTCTCTATAAATATAATATGCAGATTCATTCTCACGCTCTTGGACAATCATGTAGTATAACAACTCCTCCAGTCCCTTCAAGTCCCACCCATCACCCCAGGCACTCTGGCTCTTGGTGCACCTAGTGGGTTCCGGCAGCTTGTGGGCAGCCTCTGACAGACGCAGGTGCTGGCTGGGGAGAGTAAAAGCTTGCCCTCCACCCAGTAGGTGTATGTGTGTGAATGTGATCAAGAGATAGGAAGGTTATGGGTGGAGTGTTGTCAACCTCTCTACAGGTGGGGCCCTTTTCAAGACCATCCTGGCTGGCTCCCTTGCATATGGCCTAAGGGCAAGACTGATGCACTCTGGCTGCTGCTGGGAGATGTGCAGTCTGCTGCACTGCAGCTCTCTCAGTACCTGGGCCTGTCTGCTGCACTGCAGCTCTCTCAGTGCCTGGGCCTCCGCACGCAATTTGCAGCCTCTTGCTAGTAGACGATCTTTGGTCTTGAATCAAGTGCCAGTCTACACTTGGCAGACTCCAGCATTCAGGCAGATCTCCTTGAAACCTCTCTTACTTAGAAAGAGGCAAAGGTGGAAACACCACCACACCCTGAAAAATCATTCCAAAGGAATTCTCTCAGTGTTTTCAGTTTCAGTCCTTTTACAGCCTTGAGAGTGATGGGCTAATGTTTGCAGTTGTCTCCTTTGCAAGTCCTGTCTAGGTGGTCTAGAAACTCATTTTAGAATGTGAGAACACTAATTGTCTTTTGCTTTGTTCTAGGTCTTCTGGGGCCTTAGACAAAACTGAAAAAGAGTCTCCTTTTCACATTTTGTTATAGACCTAGGTAAGTCATCGTTTTTCCATAAGTTGAAACATATTAATATTCTGTAAGTTGCTGTCTTAATTGTCAATATATATCAATCTTTTCATATCGGAAGATGTTGAACTGTCTCATTCTTTTTAATGGCAGTGTAATAGTCCATTGGGTAGATAAACCAGAGTTTATGTAACCATTTCTCTTTTGATAGGCTAATTCTAATTTTTGGCTTTTACAAGTAATGCCGCTATAAATAATTTTTAAATTCACATGTGTGTGTCTGTGTGTGTGTCTGTGTGTGTGTGTGTATACGTGAAGTGTAGCCAAAGGTAGGTACTAGAAAAATTTTTCTAGATACTACCAAAGTGACTCCAAGAGAGTTGTATGAATTTCTGCTTTCTCCAGCAGTGCTTAAGAGTGAACATTTACCCACACCCTCAATGCATATTTTCATTGTTTTTAATCTTTGCCATTTTAGAGGCTAACAGTGACCTTGTTATTTTATTCTATTATTTTCTTGATTACTAATAAGGTAAGACATTTTTTCTCACTTTTGTCCATTTGTATCTGTGCTCCGTGAATTGCCTATCACATATCCTTCATCCAGTTTGGGGTTCTGGGTCTTTCTCAGCACCCTGTAGTTTAAATAAGGAGAAGATGGCAAAATAATGAAGCAAAGACAGATTGTAGTGACTTGCTGAGAACCCTGGTCCCACTCCATGGGGACAAGAAATGGTGGAAGTTCTACGGCTCAGACTATATCACTTGTTCCCCTCAAAACTGTTTGCAAGTCTGAATCTGAAACATAGGCTAAGTCTTCTCTTCCTTCAAACTGACAAATATACTTTTATTAATAAAATTTTAGCCAATTCCTTGTATTTGACTGAGAGCGTGTACAAACTTATTTTGAATCTGAAGCCTAATGGGCTGTATTTATGCCTCTTTGTCTCTTCTTAATTCTACACATATTAAAAATTACCAAAGGCATATTGGATTTCAAGAAAAAAACCAAAGGATATTTTTCAGAGCACCTAGCAGCCATGGCAACATGCCTTTACAAGGGGCATGTACTCTGTTAAAAAATATTCCACTTACAGATAATGACAGACATTTGCCAAACAGCCCCAAGCTAACCCAAGAAAGAATGGGCAGATGGTTTGAGGTGTGTCAGGAATAGGATTTACAAAATAAGATTATGGTTATGCTGGAAAGTAACAGCAATGGTTGTAAACAAATGGAACAGACTTACTTTTTGCCACAGGGCAGAGGAAGAAAGGGGTTTTGCATTGCTGCTTGTGAACTAGTGTTGGCTCACTTAGATACACAGCTCTCTGGGATTTTATGTATGTTGTTAGGCACATGTATAAGACACAAGACTGGGCCTCCAATTGAGTTTCTTCTGATCTGAAGCAGGGAAACTTCATTCTAGTTCTAGAAGCCCCTGATGGTGTTGGCCCTGTCTTGGTTGTGTCTGGCAAATGAATCTGCATCCTTCTCCACGTGAATTTAACTATCATACCAGTTACGAACTATCAGTTGAGAAGACACTGGAGAGAACCAGCCTGTTTATTCCTGAATGTATATTTTTGGCTGTGGGAATTAGAGTTATAACAGAGGAAGGTACAGAACACCTCCCAATATGATTGATCTATTTGCTCATCAGCCCAAATCCTGGACCTTGAAGTGGTAATGAATGAGTCTGCCTCTGCCCTGAATTTAAAAATCTCAGCTCTCTCTTTTCCAATTAAATTAAGATTTAGAAAGATAATGCTTCCTCTCTTGGGAGAATTTGGGCATTTTCCAAGGGAACAGAGAGAGGGTTGTCAAAGGGGATTTGCTGACAATGACATGAGAAGAAGGCGATGACAAAGAAAGACTGAAGGTCTCAGACTTTGGGACGGGGTTGAAGCTCTCTCACCTGGTTAGGAACTGTCACCATGCAAGTGAAGGGTGGAATTTGGCTTTTAGAATATATTTCCATTAGCTCTGGAGTTTGACAGCTAGCTCCCAATGGCAGCAAAGCATGTGAGGCCTCCAAGTTGGCAAGGCTGATCTCTGACTAATGGGGAAAAATTACCCAATAAGAATTTGCAATCTTGCATCACTGATCAGAATCCTTACATTGCTCTTCATGTGGGGAAAAGAACGAGACCTTCAAAAGGAGTTGGACTGGTTTTAACATGGCCTGTTGGTCATTGAGACAGGAAATATTTAACATGGCTTAGATGCATTTGGAATTTGTTTGACTTGTCTTGAGCCTAAGGTTTCCAGGTATTAGTGGTATTGAGCACTCACTTAGTGCTTTCATATATTTTTTAAAAAGTGCCCTCTCATTATTTCTAGGTGGATACAATTGGCCCTGTTTGATCTTGTTTATTTGTACTGGATTTTTCAACTTAACACTTTTGGAGAAGTGGAATCTCTTGAGTGTTAAGCTAGGAAAACCAGTCTTGGATGAGTGTCCCAAAAGAGAACGGTGTTCTTATCATAGGCTGAATTGATCCCAGATGGATTCTGGAATGAAAGGATTAACAATGATGTAAAAATGGCCTAAGCATGTGACAGTATACAACAGTGAGTCTTTGAAAGTAGGCTTGGCCACAGCCACATGTGTCTTCAGAGCTGGAGGTTAGATACCATTTACTTTGGACTTTGGATGGCATATGGTGGTCAGAATGATTTAAAAATGTTAAGTTAGGCTGTTGTTGAAAGATGGCATAATTTGAGAACAGATGCAGCAAAACGAGACAATGAACTTGCCTTCCTCATAAATGATGTCAGAAATGAGAAGCTGAGGGCCATAGGCCGGGACAGAGGAGACTTAGCTTCTTTATCTTGTCTTCTTAGATTGTGTTGAGAAATCCAGCTCTTGAGCATGTGCTACTGTGTCTTTTGGAAGACAATAATAGCTGGGCAGAGGAAAATGTTGTGGCTTTTTGACCCCTCTCTGACCAGGACAACAAATATAATGACAATAATAAAAATACCCAGAGCACATCTTTATTTATCTCTTCATGGGAAGTCGTAAGACTGAAAAGGGCTTTTATTTAGTGGGTTCTACCAGTGGGAAGATATTCAGACAACACTGAACCCACACGTTTGACTCTGGACCAGAGGCTGCATGTCTGACCCCAGGTAACTGGGGTATCCTGAGCAGACTGCAGGGTTAGATGGAATGATCTCTTCTCTATTGTCTATTGTGATCTGTATACTTACAATGAATTTTTCAAGACACAGGCTACAAAATGCATTGGCTAAGAAATGACTAGGAACCAAGGGCAGAATGGGGGTAAAGTGAATTCCAGCAAAATGCTCTCCCTTCAATGAGTCTTACTGGAAGGACCAAGTGGCCAACTGGAACACCTCCATGGGATACAGGAAGTATGGGGCTTTGGGAAAACACACACACACACACACACACACACACACACACACGCATGCACACAGCCTACTTTAGCACAAACCCAGCCATTGGTGAATCCAGATTTCTTGGGGGAGATTTCTGAGTCTGAGACCACTGGTTCATTATGCTAACCAGGCTGCACGCTAGAATAATCTGGGAATATTTTGGCAAAAAAAAAAAAAAAAAACGACAACAAAAAAAACCGTTTTCCCAGGCCCTATCCCAGACCAATTCAATCAGAATCTCGGGATTTCAGGGCACTGATAATTTTTTTTTTTTTTTTTTTCTGAGACAGAGTCTCACTCTGTCATCCAGGCTGGAGTGCAGTGGCGTGATCTCTGCTCACTGCAACCTCCACCTCCTGGGCTCAAGTGATTCTCTTGCCTCAGCCTCCTGAGTAGCTGGGATTACAGGTGCATGCCATCATGTGTGGCTGATTTTTTTGTATTTTTAGTAGAGATGGGGTTTCACCATGTTAGCCAGGCTGGTCTGGAATTCCTGACCTCAAGTGATCCACCTGCCTAGGCCTCCCAAAGTGATGAGATTACAGGCGTGAGCCACTGATAATTATTTTTAAAGCTCCCAAAGTGATTTTAATGTGTGACCAGGAGTGAGAACCATTTTCTTGGTTAGCAGTTTGCTGAGATGGTTACAGACAGTCTCTCTTCTCTTCCAGATTCACTAGAAATTGCCATTAGACTCTAGGCTTCCTGAGGGGAGGGTTCACCTTACATAGCATTTGGTTTTCCACAGCATCTAATTTTCAAGGGACAATTGTGAATGTATTTGCATCAGAAAGAGGAACCTATTCATTGCTAGTATTTTTCCGGGCTGTCAGTCAGGGCACCAGGTTCTGTCATCAGCTTTCCCATTCATTAGGTGGAGGACCTAGGTGTAAGTCCAGATAAAATACAGGATGCCCAGCAAAAATTTGAATTTTAGATAAACTATCAATAATTGTTTTGTATGCATATGTCTCATACAATGTTTGAATATGTATTTTTATTTGCTCAATCTGGCAACCCTACCCCTGGATATCTTCTTAGTCTCAGATTATTCACTTGTAAACTAAGGAATGCAGTTGTCAGAGATTAAACAATTTCATTTGAAAGGAAAAAAACTTAAAGAAATTATAATCACTTTTAAATAAGGTAAACTTAAATTGAAGTTTGACAAATTCCTTGTTTGCACTCCATTTAGGATTTCCAAAACCAGGTTCTTAAATGGAGTGTCTAGGTATTCATAATGGTGACCAGACAGGCATACCCTAGAGTTGTTATAAAAGCACTTATTTTTCTCCATTTAATGGTGTTTGTTTAGATTTCAAGGGAGTCTTTCAGGTTATTTGTTTAACATGAAATGTGGTCTTTTAAGTTTCTTTAGAGACTGGAGACATTTGATTCTGAAAAGCCCCTCTCTCATCAATTAGTATCTTCATTTCTAAGCATACAAGAGGGTCTCTAGTTAGCTGAAGGTATGTTTTTTTGTCACAAGCAAATGGAAATTTTTTTGTCTTTCAGACACAAACTTAAATATTATTGTGTATGTGTGTCTGCATTTGTGTGTGTGACATTTGTCCCATTTTATTGAATGCCCGCATATGCAGCAGTTCTAGAGTTCTAAGACCTTATTACAAAGTATATGCATATATACAATTGTCCAGTGCTAAGATGAAGGGAATAGAGTCTCTCTGTAAATTAGAGAATCATTAAAATTGGAATTTCCAAATGAGTTTTTCCATGTCTGAAATTTCAGGGAATGGAATGAGTCAGATGTCCAAGGAAGGTAATTAGCAGTTTACCTATTCTTTTAAAAACAATCACAGAACATTTGTAAGACAAAGACATTCCTAGTTTCACTCCACATTTAATAACCTGGGGTTAGGAAAGCTTTCAAGGACTGTCAGGGGTATGTTTTATGTGGCTACCAGAGGGAAATTTTGGGAGTTTTTAGACCAAAGTGAGTTATATAACTTGGTTGCTGTGGTTTGAATATGATTTGTTTCTACCAAAAACCATATTGAGGCTTGGTTCCCAATGTGGCAGTGTTGGGAGGTGGTGCCTTAAAGAGGTGATTAGGTCTTTAAGATGCATTAATGTCTTTCTCTGGAGATGGAGTTAGTTGTCTTGGGAATGGATTACTTCCCTCAAGAGCACGTTGTTATAAATTGAGGTTGCCACATGTGTCTTGCCCTTTTTTCCATTCACCTGGTTCCCCTTCTATTTCTCTGCTCTGTTTGAGGCAGCATGAGGCCCTCATCAGAAGCCACCAGATGCAGCTGCCAAATCTTGAACTTCTCCGCTTCTAGAACTGTGGGCTAAATAAATCTCTTTTTAAAAAATAAATTACCCTATCTCAGGTCTTCTTTTAGAACAATACAAAATGAACTAAAACAATGTCAACATTAAAAATGGGAGAAATGTTAAAATATGTTTAAAAAATGACTTCTATAATACCTATGAGAATCTGCCATTTTCTGTTATTTTAAGAGCCAGGCCAAAGGAAAAATAAAGGTCACTGAATCCACTGGATTGGAATGCCTTTACTGTCCTCCAGTCTCTCTTCCCTCCCATATACAGAAACATTTAGGGAGTGTGCACTTTCTGATTACTCTCTTCTTCCCAATTAGGGCACTCAATGGACAATGTTATATATCCCAACCTCTTCCTTGCCGTTTCCCCTCCCTGATGTTTCTTGGGACCAGATGGCACAAACTGGCACAGCCTGCTCTTGTGGCTGGTTAACAAGCCCCTCAAAATATTCTACTCCTTGCTGTTTGTTTCTACTTTAATACCTGCACTTCTAGCAAATTCTACTTCAAAAACATTATACAATACTATGTGCTAAGGCTTATGCCAAACATTTTATATGCATGATCTCATTTAATCTTCACAACAATCCAATGAAGTAGACATAACTGTCTTCAATTAATGGACGGGAATTCTGTAGCCTATAGAAGTTAAATACCTTCCTCAAGGCCACACAGGTCCTAAATGGCACCAGTAGAATTTGAACCCAGGACTCTGGAGCTTTTGATCACTATGTTATACTAAGATAAGCTAGGGGTGGTGGCTCATGCCTGTAATATCAGTAATTTGGGAGGCCGAGGCAGGGGGATTACTTGAGGCCAGGAGTTCAAGACCAGCCTGGACAACATAGTAAGACCTTGGTCTGTACAACAGTAACAACAAAATTAGCCAGATATGGTGGTGTGTGGCTGTAATACCAGCTACTTGGGAGGCTGAGGTGTGAGGATCACTCAAGCTCAGGAGTTTGAGGCTGCAATGAGCTGTAATTGTGCCACTGCACTCCAGCCTGGGCAACAGGTGAAACCCTGTCTACAAAAAACCCAAAACAAAACAAAACAAAACCCGAACTAAGATACTAGTTCTTTAATGAAAGTGACATCATTTATTAATGACTAGTGATTATTACTTTTATGCAACATTTATCAAGTACTTACTATGTGTCAGTCACTGTGATAGGTGCTTTATTGATCATCTCATTTGTACCAGGGTTAAGCAGAATTATAATGTATTCTACAGATAAGGGATGAGACTCAAAATGTAACTTTTTCAAAGTCGCACAGTTGAAAAAAAGCAGACCTAGAAGCCCAGACCATAAGTATTTATCTCAGACTCTTATGGTGTTCCCTCTCTAACCCTCTTCTTTGAGAGTCTTCCAGTTATTCCCAGTTACAGTGTAGAAGAATTTGAATCCAAGAGGCTGTTCTTCCACCAATGGCCTTCTGTCTGCCTTTCGTCTTCTCCAGGACTGTAGTAGAATCATTGCAGAGGTATCTGCGCATGCTGTTAAATGCGGCACTAATGCTGCCTGTCCTGAAATAAACTTGGACTGGCTATCCAAGATGGCATTAGCTACCCTTGAAATGAAATGACCTTTCCCTTGGGCTCATTGAGTGAGGCCATTGTTATCAATGAAGACATGCTTGAGGCTGTGCTAAAGGAAGAATGCTCCACCTTCTTGGAGCCTGATGTGACCAACATGGTTCTACGAAAATATCAAGTCAAAGATTTGATCTTGAAGAGAAGGAATCTGATCTTAGCAAAACGAAAATGGTTCAGCATGTGGCATCTAAAGATATTGTGAATCTTGTGAACTTGTTTGTTAAATGGGACATTTAGGAGCAGATGTGGTGTATGGTGATCATATGTCCTGGCTGATGCCTGTTTTATATCAATATAATTAACAATGTTTATTCAATTTCATCCTCAAAAGTGTCCTGGTTTGGATGATAAGCTATATGGTTCCCTGTGTAACAGAAGCAAAAAACTAAATGCTATAGTTTGTTCATCCATTCATTTATTCATTCAACAAATATTTATTGAGTTTCTACCTACTCTGTACCAGACACTGCTATGAAAGTTAAACAGATGAGGTGCCTGTCTTCATTGGAGATTAAAATTTAGTAGTGGAGGTTGAAAAGTAACAAGTAAACGATGGAATAAATCGATTATTAGAAGCCGTGATAGGAATTATGATGGAAATATCTGTGAAGGAGAAAAGAGTGGCAGAGGTGGCCCCTCTGGAGAAATCTCGACCTGGGGAACTTGGAGGATGAGGAGGAGCCAGCCATAGGATATGTGTGTGGGGTTAGACTGAAGAGCCTGCATGACAATCTGGTGTCGGATAGAGCTAGGTATGTTCCCAGGATGGAAAGGATTGAGAATCTAGATCCATTTGAGGGAGTAAGGGAAGGCTTCAAGGAGAAGGCAGAAGGAAGCTTATCCACAGACTCTTGAAAGATGACTACTGGGCAGGTATTTCACTGAGCAGGGGCAGTGTGAGTGAGGTGCAGGGTGGGTGGTTGAGCAGCAGGTGTTCTAGCCAGACTGCTCTGTGTGATCCCGTGGAAAGCAGTGGGAGAACATGCTAGAAGCTGAATTGAGCTGGCTTAGGGAGTTGCAATGTATAGTTTCCAGTTAGATGCTTCTAAGAAGATGGCCTGGATTCAAAGTTATGCCTATGCTGAATCTTAAATTCTGCTGCTTGGTTTTTATATCAGTGTTCCAGTTGGTTAATTAACAAAGTAAATAATCTGCTGGTTTTGTGATAGATGAATCTTCCAGATGGAAGAAATGTCTTTGTTTCATTTTAGACTTAAGGTCAGACTTGGGCATTATGGAAGGACTTACAAGGCACAGTCTATTTTAATGACCATAATTCTAGTTTGGGCATACTTTAAGATACGAGAAAAATATTACTTGAATTGCAGGTGCTCAATTCTGACACTCCTTCTCCCTCCATCTAATCCCTTATCCCCTAGCTCTCATCTTCAAATTTCATGGGCGATCTCTGAACCAATTAAACAGGTTTTAGCAGGGCTTTAGAACTGCATTACAGATATATCATGACTTCAGGTAAAGTTAGGTTAAGGCTCAGATTTCTGAATTAAAATACGATTTATTCCATGGGTTAAGTTGATATGTAGGAAGAATTAAGAGTGATTTGCAATTTATCTGAACCATTATAGAGCTATTGACTATTTCATTCCCTCTCTCACCATTCGAATTGGCCCTTGTTCACTAACCCATATGATGCCTTGGTTCAATCTTCAAAAGGCATCTCTGCTTCCCACCCTACACTACACTGCACACTGGGCAAGAGGAATGTGGGCTGGATCTCAGTCTCCAGTCATCCTCCTGGCTGGGTGTCCTTGTGCAGTGAAGAACCTGTACAGCAATATATAGCAGCCCTGACCATTTACTGTTGTACTTCCAAACATTTGGAAGATCTCAGCTTCTAGCAGAGGGTGGCAGTGGGTCTGAATATATTTCCCCAAGGCAATATTTCCAAAAACACACACTAACTTGAAAAAATATCGAGTAAACTTCGTTCTGCTTACAACAACTCAATTTGTGTTTTATTAGTGTGTATAGAGCCACTGGAGAAAGTCCACTTCTAAGAAAGTCTTTAGAAAACCCCCAAATTTTCCATTACTATGTTTTGGTGGGTAATTCTTGACCAGTCCTCATTCTACGGAACTCACAAAATCAAAGAGCTCATCAGTATGTTCAGTGACAAAATGTTCAACTTGTTTGTAATTCCAATATAAACTCATTCAGTGATCTGTGTGATTCAATTCACATCTCCCTTGAAAGACACTTCATGCATAGCAAAGTACTGAAGGAATGTGCAACTAAAGAGCCACACATCTTATTTCTCCCTGGGCTTTCAAGTGAATGACAGATTCAGCTCCAAAAGGCGAGGAAAACTGTCGCACCGATGTAGCATTCTGATTGGCTATGCTATTTGGATCTGTAGAGACTTGCAAAACAAAAGTCAGAGTATTTTCCCTCTTAAACCAGGTTTATAAATAGTTGCCTAACGCCCTGGGCAGGGTTGTTGCATGGAAGGATTATTGCACTTTTTGTAGAGGCTCTTGGTCACTCTAATTTTGGATACATACCTTACTACATACAGGAGGCATGCAGGAATCAGCTCTCAGAAATGCCCTGGTTGATATGTCTCATAGCTTAATTATAGCAAAGCGCATTTACAGCACTAATGGCTTAAATATCAGCAATATCTATAATACATGCTGATGAGCCTTAGGTTTCTAGGCAATTCAGCCCAGAGATACGTACTGATATACTGCATAGTAATTACTACTTGGGTTCAGTTGTCCTACCAGTAGAGTTAGTCAAACTCTTTGGGTTCTCAGTGAAATTATCTAGAAGTCTCATACCTTATCTGTTAACCCAGTGTTTTTTGGACTGTGGGTTGCAACCCACTAGTAGATTATGCAGTCAATTTAATGGGTCATGGCCAGTGTTTGGGGGACCTATGATATTAAATAGAATAGAGTCAACAGAATAACATAGAGTACTAAATATCAAAGTGGATTGTTCACAATAAAGGTTAGTATTGATTGAAATTTTACTCCATATTTTATCCACTCTAAGACACACTTTTTTTTACTATAAATCTCTGAAATCAGGATATCTTATAATTACAATAGGTAGTTTTTCTTTCTCAGTCAGTGATAAAATAATGGTATATCTTGCAATCGATGGCAACTTAGATTTGGTATATGAGTGCATTGGGTTTTGATGTAAAATATATCTCTTTTTGTAGTCATGGTCAAAAGAGCTGGAAGAAGACAGATTTGATTCAGTCTTTTCAGGTTTCCCTCTCCACTGGAAGTTGGGTGGTTGGTCCCTTGCTGCCTGGAATCTTTGCGCAGAGTTTCTGGCCCTCAATGTCACCGCATTTCCCAATGAGGAATGGCTGGGCTCCCTCTACAGGGAATTACACATTCAAAAACTGTCATCTCTCTGCAGCCTCTCTTGGATGTTGAAGATGATTCAACCAGGATGGCAATAATGTCAGGGAGCTCAGGTAATGGGTTTCCCTTGTGTGACCCTCCAGTTTGCTGTTCATACCAGTGCCTCCTGGAAGGGATTTCTTGGTGATGTAAAGCTCGGTAGGTGGCAGAGAGGGATGCTTTTAGATTTTGGTTTTATGGGCACTATCTCATAAGCCTTCTTGTGGTTTTTCCCATTAGCCAGGGCTTCCTGTGGCTACTATCACCAGTGAGGTTCACAAGAATAGTGGTCATTTAAGGATCTTGACGTTTTTAATGTCTCAGTTGGCTTCTGCTTCTTTTTTAAGGCTGACTACTCAGTGGGACTCCCAGCACCCTCCACCCCCAGAAGGTAAGTCACGGGTCTCTACTGAACCCTCACACTCAGATAACTTTGTATAAATCTATAAGGGAAACAGGTCTGTATTACACCAGGGTGTCATACTCCTACTTTTCTTCTGCTCTGTTCAGAAAAGGAAAGTTATTAACCCAAAGGAATGAGCCACTTATTGGAAATTTTAGATTCTCTGGCAATTGAGAAGAGGAGGTATATTTCCCTGCCATTCGTTGGGCCCTGTTCCTACCTTAAATCTTCTTTAAATGCTCATCTTGTTAATTCCCCAAATACTACAAGCTAGCAACTTGAATGCTGCATAAAACCTTAAAAACATCTTGTGTCAGACTCAGAATTTAAATGTATTTTGTATATAAATCCTGCCTGCTTTCCTTGAGTTAAACTGTTACCCTTCCTAACAGTAAACTGTATCCTGACTTCCAAAAACATAGATTAATTTTGCCTGGTTTTGTACTGTACATAAGTGGAATTACACAAAATGTACTCTTTTGTGTCTGGCTTCTTCTACACACCATCACGTTTATGAGATTCAGCTACATTTTTCATGCTTTTATAAATAATTTATTCTCTTTGCTTAAGAGTATATCACAATTTATTCCTCATCTCAACTATTGAGGGTACTTGGGTAGTTTCCAGTGTTTGGCTATTACAAATACGTTGTTATGAACAGTGTAATACCTTCTGGGATGTATATCTAGGAGCAGAATTCATGAATCAGAGGGAACGTATATTCAGTTTTAGTACACCGTGCAAATGAACTTCTTCATTTCAGCCATTCTAGTAGGTGCATAGCAGTATTTCACATGGTTTTATCTTGTGTTTCCCTGATGTCTAATAGAATTGAGAGCCTTTTCATACACTCTTTTGTTATTTGGATAGCTTATTTTGTGAATTGTCTACACATCTTTTTGTTGGGTTGTCTGTAATTTTCTTATTGATTTATAAGAGTTTTTCTGGATATGAGTCCTTTATTAGATGCATGCATTGCAAGTACCATTACCATTGTATAGGATGCCTTAATGATGTCTGTTGATGAAAAGGTGTTTTTAATTTTAATATTGTTTAGTTTATCAACATTGTATAATTAATGTTTTTGTGTACTCTTGATAAAATCTTTGTCTGTTTCAAAATCATGAAAATAATCTCCTGTATTTTAGCAAGTTTTTTTTTTTAAAAAAGGATCCTATTCTTCTCTTCCTTCTCTTCTTTCTTTACTTTTCTTGCCTTCCATTGACTCCCCTTTTTCTGTTTCTCCCTCCCTTCCTTACTTTGTTTTTCTTTTTGGTTCCGTCCAAATAAGCAGCATAAGAAAACCTTTCATCTTTTCATTATGAAAATCACATTACTCCTCTGTCTGAAATATGTCTATGGACTTCCAAAGGTTTCTGAATAAAACTAAAATTTCTTGACTTGGGAAGCAAGGTCTCTAATGATCCCTCCCTGCCCACCTATCTCTCTAGGCTTCCCTATTTTCAGTTTCCCCTACAAACATACTGTTTATTCCAATCACATGGCAATACTGAACTTACTAAAGGTATCTGCTTTTATATGAATCCATTCCTCCACACGTGCTGTTCTGTAGGCCTGGAATTCCTTTCCTCCTTTTCCATTTAACTAATTCCCATTCATCTTTCAAAACTCAGCTCGGTCAACTTTTCTCTGGCAATCTTTCAGCTCCACGTATCTGAGTGAGCTACGTTTTCATTGCTCCCAAGGCACTTTGGGTACATCTAGATTATGGCACTCCTCACACTCAACTGTAATTATTGATTTACCTGTTTTTCTCCCCAACTAGAGTTGCAAGATGCTTGAGAGCTAAGCATGTGTCTTATTTGACTTTATGTGTCCAGTGTCTACCAGGCATATTGAAGGTGTTCAACACATTGAATAAGTACATTAAGGAGCAATGCTTCCCCATTTTATGGGTGAGGAAAAAGAGGCTCTGAAGTAATAAGCTCACCAAACAATATGAAGAGATGCCACTTACTGAGGATACGATGCACTAGCATTTTCTGTTATTAGGACCCCTTAATTGTGAGTGCTGTGTAAAGCTTTCCCATAGCATATTTGATTTGCTAGTAAGCTTTGCACTAGTCCTTTCTTTTACCTCTTCTTTCTGGAAGTTTATGGCTCTTTTTAAAGACAACTGACAAATGTTTTAATGCCTTGGAAACGTCATGTTGGTTCCCTTTCTGTACTCAATATTGGGAGAGTCTCCTAGCCATTCATCTATATTCAGGAAAGATAAATGAAATAACTTATGCCAGCATGTGATTTTCATTTTTGTTACATTTTCATATAATATTTTATGTATTTGATTATGAATATGCAATATATATATATATACAATTTAAAATCAAAAGATACAGCAGGATATATAGTGAAAAGATTCTTGCTAAAAGTCTTCCTTTGACAATACCAAATGTTAGCAAAGATGTTGGGCAACTAACTGGAGCTCTCTTACACAGGTGAGGGGAGTGTAAATTGGTACAAACACTTGGAAAAACTGCTCGGAAATATCTACTAAAACTAAACGTATCTTTACCTTATAATCTAGCAATTTCTCAGAAGTGACTACTTGTAGTTCCATCAAAAGACTTCTTCTGGGAAACCACTAGAGTACTCCTTGCACTTTTATTCATGACATCCCCAAACTGAAAACAACTAAATGTCCTTCAACAGTAGGTATGTACACAAGCTGTGGTACATTCATACAATGTAATACCACACGGTAATAGAAAAGAACTGCCATTTGCAATAACAGGGATGAATCTCATAGATGTAATATCCAGGGAAAGAAGCCAGACTTGCAAAATTACACACTGTGTGAATCCATTTATATAAAGTAAAGAACAGAAAAAAAATCTATTGCAATCTAGGTTAAAAGGAAGGTTATCTTTGGGGTTTGGGTACTTGACTGAGTGAGAGTAGTGTGGAATCTTCTGGGGTTCTGGGAATGTTCTGCATTTTTATCAGAGTGGTGGTTATATGGGTGAATGTGTATGTAAAAATTCATTGAGCTGCTCACTTAAGACTTGAGTACTTTATCTCAATAATATACTAAATAATGAGAAAAAAAAAAAACCTACACAAAACATTTTTTAAAGTTTCTCTCCTCTTCTTCTCCCCAGCCTCTAAGTTATTCTTCCTAGAGAAAATCAATGTTATCTGGTTTTTTGGTGAATCCTTTAAGGATATTTTATGCTTATACCGACAAATACATACATTTGTCTGTATGTGTAACTTTTCACATACATCATTTTGTACCTTTCCTTCCCACCCCCCTCCCCCCGCCCTGCCAATCTTGGAGATTTTTGTCTTAGGTACATAAACATTGTGTATTATCACATAAATCACAGCCTGACTTATTATTTACCCTGACTAAAGGAGAATGTGATAAAAATAAATTGAATGATTATAGAAGTTATAAACCAGTGAAGTCTGCTTTTTGTTCATTTTCTCAGTGTTAACGGCAGTACCACCCTGGAACTAAAATCTGAGAAAGTTTAGACTTAAAATTGATTGACAATTTAAAAAATAACCATTTCAGAAAGTTGTAATTTTTCAGTGCTAGTTAAATGATTTATACTGTCATTCTTCAAATTGAAGTATGGAGTGATGTCTTTCTTAAGTAACAGGAAATTAAAAACGATTTCCACACTTCCTAAGCCCAGAGACCAGAGGTTCAAGTTCACTCTGTAGGTCCAGATGAAAGTCATGAACCCATCAGACAAAGAAATTTCTTGAGCATGTGCTATGCTAGGCGCTGCCTCATTATGAAGAGCTTGTTTCAAGGTTTCCCTATTGGAACTGCTGGAGTTTTAGTGTGGGGAGGCTGTGTGGCCCTACACAGTGGTCTCCCGACCTCTGAAAAATATGCAAATTTCCAGACCTCCTCCACAGAGATTTTGATTTTGAGAGGGTCTGAGGTGTGGTCTGGGAGTCTGTATTTTTAAGGAGCACTTCCAGGTAATTATGATAGAAGTGATTTGATAGAAGGACTGGCTTAGAAGCAGGAATAACACAAATAACAGAACCAGTATAGGTTCCAGTTGGATCTACCTCTATCTGCCCTACAGTGTGATTTGGAGTTCATTTCTGTCTTCGTCGTCTAGGGCTGCCATAACAAAATACCATAGACTGGATGGCTTAAACAACAGATATTTAGTTCTCACAGTTCTGGAGAAGTCCCAGATCAAGGTGCCAGCCAGTTTGGATTCTGGTGAGGCCTCTTTTCTTGGTTTGTAGATGGTTGCCTTCTCACTATATCCTCACATGACCTTCCTTCTATGCGCATGTGGGGAAAGAGAGAGAGAGAGAGCACTCA
Organism: Pongo abelii; assembly: GCF_028885655.2. NCBI lineage: Eukaryota > Metazoa > Chordata > Mammalia > Primates > Hominidae > Pongo > Pongo abelii. The sequence continues at coordinate 38,302,108 of NC_071989.2, forward strand.
TTGCCTCTTCTTATAAGGTTACTATTCCTACTGGATTAGGGCCCCACCCTTATGGCCTTATTTGACCTTAATTACCTCCTAAAGATCCTATCTCCAAATAAGTCACACTAGGGATTAGGGAGTCAACATATGCATTGCAGGGGAAGACGGTTCAGTTCATAGCAGTTACTAAACCTCTCTGAAACCTTGTTCCTCATCTGTAAAATGAGGATAATAACACTTGGGTTAGTGGGAGAAGGACTGAATGATTATACCGGCATATGAAAGGTATCTGATGTTTGTTTTGTCTTTTAAACTTCTTTTGGAGAGAAATAATGAAAGTGAGGAATGTCATGACCCCGTGGCAATGTGTTGGTCCTATTGATAGCAATCTAAAGCCAGAAGGTCTCACAGAATTAAAATGACTTGTCCAAGTTCGCCTAGTAAGTGAGAAACTTAATAGGTTTACCTATTAAGTAAGAAACTGGACTGAACACTAGGCCTCAGGGCTGTGAGGCCTGTGTTATTCTACACTGTACGACGTATTTTGCTTGGAGTTGACAAGAGTGGGTGTACTGCTCAGCAGGCTTAGATTTGTCTTGGGTATTTAAGAGCAATGCCGCCCCTAGACACACGCGGGCATTATGGGCTGAGTGGAACACTATGTGCCCTGTGTAAAGCTATCCTTTCTTTGGATTAGTGAGCTGGGGCGGCCTTCTTTGTTATGCACTAGTCTGGCCTCCCAGTATCTAGTTTCAGAAGAGCATGATTGGCCAGCATGCAGGTCAGGGAGAAAAGGTTCTGTGGGGGTCATCAATGTCCTTGGGGAGAGGGGATCATGCCTCTCGCCGGGCAGGAGGCTCTGCACCAACTGCATTGTAAAGTGCACCAGCTCAAGCAGCTGAAATAATTTGCCCTCTCAGGGATTTGAGTTTCGAGGGGCAATATCTTCGATTGAATGACTGTCTCCAGCTGAACTCTGAGAGGCTCCAGTTACCCCAGTCATTCCAGCCTGCATAAACATTCTCTATCTAGCCGTGGGTGGCTGGGTTCATAATGCCAGGCTGGCTGGTGAGAGGGTGGAGAATGTGCCGTTTCCCAATTGATAGGATTTCAGGGGCAATGGCTGGGGCCCATCTTCCTTAAAGATCTCTCCAGTGGAGTAGCTCCATACCTGAACTCCCATTAGCAATGAATTCCTTTGTGTGCTGAAGGCTTTGGAGTCATTATAGTTCCTCTTTTAAGACTTCAGAATCCATACTTGGGATGAAAGAAAGCCCTTCTGTGCGTCTTGGTTATTAGGAAGCTGACAAGAAGGCCCATGGAGGAGTGACACAGAACAGCTAAGAAATGTTATAGCTGAAAGGCAACCCACCAGGAGCTCATCGGACCCCTTGATTTACAGTCAAGGGTATCAAAGGAACAAAGCTTGTCTGAGGTCACACAGCTGGTTATGGCAAAACCAAGTCAGATGCCAGACTATTGGCTTCTACTTCTTTCCTATTTGTTTAGTATAAGCAATGATGAAGAAAGCAGATCGGCTACAGAAGGGCAAGCCCTGGAGCACAGGGAATGGGAAGGAGACCAAAGACAAACTCTGCCTCCCAGCTGTGCCTAAGACAGGCCCTGGTGTCAGCACTTGTGCAGGAAATCGCCTCTTATAAACAGAGGCATATTCCAAAAGTCCTTTCATATGTTTATTTCTTGAATCATGGAACTTGTTTTCTCATAGAAATAATATTTTAAATATTTCAAATGGTGAGTTAGGTTTCCCAAGATCCATCCACAAAAAACCTATGTAACTGATGGAAGACACAAAGAGTAGTATCCATAGGTGTATTTCAGTGAATCTTACCCAATGCTCATCACATTTACTATTTCTATGGAGTATAATACACAGTGAGTTTTAAGTCAGGTTGGAAGAAAGGCTTCTCCTGCACAGGGCAGGGCAGCTCTCCTAGTTCAGAGTCCGGAGGATGGGAGAGGGTAGGGCTTGGAGGGCTGGGTGGGAGGGCAGGCACCCTCTCTGAACCTCAGCTCTAAAATGAGAACAGGGGGAGTAATTCTGCCCTGCCCACTTCATAGACTTGTGAGGACTGAGAGAGGTACTAGGTGGCAAAATGCTTTGAAAAGAAATAAAAGTAAGAAAAGCCCTTTAAACATTAATCACTCCCTAGATGTTTTGATGGGGTGGCTATGACAAACACGTGGATGGTTGCAGTGCTATGGTACTGTGTCCAGGCCTCAGTTAGTACTAGTAGTGATGATAACAATAGGAGTGACAATAAACTAATATTTATAGAGATCTTTCTAGGTGTCAGGCATGGTCCTCGATGCTTTATAATACCAATTTATCATACTCATTGTGACGATTATTGTGTCAGGTTGGCTAGGCCACAGTTCTCAGATAATCGGTAAAACACTAGTCTAGATGTTCTGTGAAGGTATTTTTTAGATGAGATTAGCATTAAAATCAGTAGACTTCGAGTAAAGCAGATTACCCTCCATAGTATGCATGGGCCTCATTCAATCAGTTGAAAGTCTTAAGAGAAAAAACTGAAGTCCCTCGAGGAGGAAGGAAGTCGGCCTTTAGAGCCAAGCTGCAACATCAACTCTTCCCTGAGTCTCCAGTTTTCTGGTCTGCACTGCAGATTTCAAACCTGCCAACCTCAATAATTGTGTGAACCAATTCCTTAAGACCTCTCTCTCTATATATACACACAAACACACACACACACACACACACACACACACACAGAGATACTTACTATTGGTTCTGTTTCTTGGGAGAACTCTGAAAAGTATACAGAGGAAGACGCTAAAATACAGGTTGGGTAAGTAATTTTTTTCAAGTAAGCAGCTATGGCAGAAAGAGACTGGTTAGTTTTTCACCAAACTGTTTGCCTTTACCCCTGTGTGCTTTGGGCATACAGCTAGACTACATTTCCCAGACTCCCTTGCAGATAGGTGTGACTGTGTAACTGAGGGCTGGTCCCTAGGATAGTGGGTAAAAGTGATACATGTACCTCCAAATTATGCTTACTCTCTGCTGTCCTGCTGTATCCAGGTCTTTGGGGGTTGACAGGGCCATGAGATGGGAGAAGCTTGAGTTCCTGAATGACCTCGTGGAGCACAGCCTCTCAGCCTCAAGCACACTGTACAATGACCTGAGTGAGCAGAAAACCTGTGTTATGTTCAGTCTCTGAGATTTGGAGATTTGTGCTTTTAGTTATATCACTTTCCCTGACAAATACAGTGATGCAGCTAGATTCAAATCCAGGCCACCAGCCTCCAAATTCTGAATGCTTCATCTCTATACTGCTCAAATGTCCCTTGCATTCACTAATTAAGAGCTCAAACTAGGAAATGTCTCCTTCACCTTTCCCTGCCTGCTCCTGAAAACCAAGGATACAAAGCACCCCATCTTAGAGCAGCATCGTAAACATCATATTCTAGGATGCCCGAAGCTATGCAGAGGAGCATGAGCCTTGCGTATGCAGGGGAGTGGGAGAGGAGTGGGTGGAAGAGGATGAAGATGGGTCCAAGTAGGTACTCAGTGTTTCCCCATTTCCCTGGATGTGGCCTTTGTCTTCCCCAAGCAGAGGAGTCCTGGCTCTTTACTAAATAGCAAGTGTGGTCTGTTTATGCTGGAGCAGACTGTGGAAATACACAGCCCGTTCTGCCCAGTGCCAACCATTCCTCACTCAGCAGTGCTTTCCCCAAGCTAAGTTCAACAAAGGAGGAAAGTGTGGCTGCAGCTCTGGAGAAGGCTGGCGCAAAGGCAGCTTTCCACATAAAGGTTGCTATCTATAAACAAAATCAAGGTTCAGGGGAGAGGGGGCTGCTTCGTTTTTCTTTTTCTGTGCATTTTGGACTGCTCAGCCGCCTTAATCTATGCCAAATACTCTGTCCAGTCCAGGGCAGAGATACACCCGGATTTGTCTATGGTCAGAAAAGCCTAGTTGGAAGGTGACAGATGGGCTGTTTGACCAGATTCAAAGGAGATGACCAAGTCTGTCTACCCTGCAGAACAAAGGAATTCCTGGGAGGAAGCTTTGGATGAGAAAGGGATATGATGATATGTATATGTGTCTATCACGGCCAGCGCAGACACTCTGTCCATGTTAGCTTTTGTATTGAAAGGTGACCTTGTATGCAAAGTTAGATACAAAATTCGAAACTTGAGGCATGTGTAGTCTAGCTGAGTGTGCAGGAAGAATTTGTTTGGTTTAGGAAAACATGAAATTAAATACAGTATTACAAGTATATGGAGTCAAAAGACTTTTTTGACAGATTTTTTTTGGCTTTTAAACTAGTGTTTGTTTAACTTTAGCTTCTGTCTAGTCTATTAGTTTGAAATAAAAAAATTAAAATGCATTTTTATTTACATTGACTGGCTAATTTTTATCATATAGAACACTGACTACCTTTGTTTAAATAAAACAGTGGTTGATTTCTCATGGTGTAGTTGAACTGAAGTATTTGGAGCCAGCATGTTAGAATTTCTGGGATGGGGATATGTGGCTTGACAAAGCTTCCCAGGTGCTTCTGATCTTTCCTGCTTTACCACAGCACCCCCTCTGCCACATCCACAAGAATCCCTGTTTTGTGATGAATTGATAGACATTTATTAGAGCTTGAGGCAATCAGGTTTCTTGATTGCAAGCAACAGAATCCTGCTCTGGCTAACATTAGGTAAATGGAGTTTTATTTATTTATATCAGGAGTCACCAGGTTTGATGAGAGGCTGGGGGGCCAAGCTTAGGAATGAGAGGAACCAGGGACATACCATAGGCCCAGAAAGCAGGAAGTGGGAAACGCAGCAACTGTCTCTGTCTCCTAGCAGGAACAGAATGGCTAAGGTGTCCCCACCACTCTGCAGTGAAGATGACCTCCAGGTGTTCCCTGCCTGTGACAGACAGAATACTGTAGAAGGCCCAAGATTCGAGTCCCCTGGTTATTCAGTAAAACATTGATCTGGGTACTGATGTGAAAGGATTTTGCAGATGTAATTAAAGACCAAAGTCAGTTGACCTTAAGATACAGAGATGATCCGATGGGCCGGATCTAATCGCATGAGCCCTTTAAAAGCAGAAGAGGGAGGCAGAAGGGAAGGAAGAAAGGTGGAGCATCTGAAGGATGCTAGATGCTCCTGCTGGCTTTGAAGATGGAGAGGCCGTGTGCGCAGACCAGGGAATGGTTGTAAGGAGCTGAGAGTAACCCTGGACAACAGCCAACAAAAAGAGGGGGACTTCATTCCTTAATCTGCAAGAAACTGAATTCTACCAATAACGGGAATGTGCTTGGAAGAGGGGCCTGAGCTCAGATAAGAATGTTGCCGGCTAACATCAGGTGAGACCCTGAGCAAAGAATCCAGCTGCCACATCCCAGAATCTCACCTACACAACTAGGAGCAAACAAATGTGTGTGGTTTTAAGATACTAAGTGTGTGGTAAATTTTTATGCAGCAATGGGTAACTAATACACTGTGTCACTTGGGAGATAGAAAGTCTGGGAGACAGTGTCCCATTGAGTGAGTGCAGGCCACACATTGTCCCCTGATCTTACCTGTAGGCAGGTGCTGTGAGGATTGGTCTTTCTCTTCTTTTGTAGCTGGAAAGTAGCTCTAAGAATTACCTCCTGCCACAGCTATACATCAGTAGAGCTGATTTCCCAACATTAATTTGGGATTTGATTACAAAAAGGGATGGGTGCAAGGTAGTCCTGGTAAGTGTCTGCTGGAAAGATTTCCGCAGTAAATGTTCTGGTGTGTCACCTGCCCTCCCTGCCTGTGGCTGGCTCCTTGGCAAGGTGCTAACCACATTTAAGTTTCTAGCACATCCCTTCTGATTTGCAGACCTCCTCATGTAAAAATGTGGATAATGTACTGTGTCGTAAGTTCCAGTGCTTCAAGATAGGCTTAGGCATTTTTAAGAGATAGAGTGGCACAATGAAAGGTTCTAAGTTTGGGAGTCTGGATATGTGGATTTTAATCCCGGGTTTTCTGCTGTGTGACTTTGGGCAGTCACCGCATCTCTGTGGCTTTAAGTTGCCCACTCTGAAAACTGAAGGGCCCAAGATTCATGAAATCTAAGGCCTCTCCCTGCTGACAGAGCCCTGACTATCCATCCAAAAATCATTCATTCATTGAATAATCGACAGTTGAGGCCTGTGTGGTTCTGAGGATGTAGCAGTGAGCAAGGCTGACAAGGCCCCAAACTCACGCACCTGCCATTGTAGTGAGCATGACGTGACAAGAAAATAAGTTTTGAAAGGTGCTACAAGGAAAATAAAAGTCCAGAGTCAGCATTACATAGAGGTTAGGGGAAATCTCTCTACAGAGGTAACATGTGAGTGGGACTGACGACTCAAGACTGGGTCTCCTATGAAATGATGATCAGCAAGATGTTGAGCCACTGTGGTCAGGTGTAGTCTAGGTGTGGCTTGGCCCTCTGCCTGCCTGTTTTTATATGGCCCTTGAGCTGAAAATTGGTTTTACATTTGTAAATGCTGTATTCTTCTCCCAGGGCTGCCATAAAGCACCACAAATTTAGTGGCTTAAACAACAGATTTATGGCCTCGAAGTTCTGGAGGCTAAAATTCCAAAATCTGGGTGTAAGCAGGGTTGGTTCCTCTGAGGGGTAGGAGGAAGAAAGGTTTTCAGGCCTCTCTCCCAGCTTCCGGTGACCTCAGGCATTCCTGAGCTTCTTGATGCTGTCGTCCCTGTCTTCACATTGTCTTCCCTCTATGTATTTCTCTCTGTTTCCAATCACCCCTTTTATAAGGACATCGATCATATTGGATTAGGGCCCACTCTAATGACCTCCTTTGAATTTGATTACCTCTGCAGACTCTATTCCCAAACAAGGTCCCATTCTGAGGTACTGGGGATTATTATTAGTACATTAACATTTCCTCTCTGGGGAGGGATGCCACTGAACCCACAACGAATGGCTACATTTTAAACAATTATATAAGTACTCATGTAATATCCTCAGTTTTGCCTTTGGACCCACAATGCCTCAAATATTTGCTCTCTGACTCTTTAATAAAATGTTGGTCAACCCTGATCTACATCAATGGCTCTGAAACTTTAGGGCACATCTGTCACTTAGAGAGCCTTACTTCCAGGATTGGAAGAATTTGCGTCATGCTAAAGCTGTTGATCTAGATAGTGGTTCCCAAATTCCGGTCCTTGGGTGTAGCACATCCCCAAGGGACCTTGTTAATGGTACAGATGTCTGGTGCCCTGGACTTGCTCAGAATCTCCAGGGATGAGGCCACTATTTCCAACACGCAGCCAGATGTAGGAAATATTGGTCTAGTTTAATTATTTTGGACAGGAAGAGCAAATGATTAGATTACTCCTTTGTGATTGGATTGATTTCTTGAGCCTCACCTGTCTGTGGGTGAGATCAAGGTAATTGGGGAACCCTATTTTTCTTGTCAAGACTTGCACTGGAGGAAAACACCCTCAAAAAAATTTATGGTCTGAATTCATCCAAGGCCAGAGATCTTTGTTTAGGCTGTTCCATAATATTATGATCATTAAGTGGCTTGTCAGCAGTTCCTGGGAAAAAAAGACATATTGACTACAAACTCAATGGGAGCCAACAATGAGAGACATCTGCCGAGAGACCTCAGGCCCTGCGGGCTGCCTTGAGGGCCATTTAATATCCAGACCCCAGAAGGTCACAGTCCCTGGTAGTCTGGGCCCCATGTTCTGTGACTGCTGGCCAATTAAGCAGACTTTAAGAGAGACATTGAGAAACTGGAATATTTCCAGGGTAGAGGGATGAGGACCTGGAAATGATGTTCAAGGAAGAAGGATTGAGGGAGAGCTTATAAAATGGTGGGCTGCAGGCCCTACCCAGCCACACGTGTTATGTTCAACAATCCTAATGGTCAAAACCATGCTGAATTTGAGTGCCGTTGGGCAAAGCCTTTACTCTCTCCAGTTCCACACCTTTCCACTTCCTGTCTATTGCTTCTCAATATCCATAAGGGATTAGTTCCAGGACCCCTGAGGACACCAAAATCCAAGGATGCTCAACTCCCTTATATAAACTGTGTAGCATTTGTATATAACCTACACACATCCTCCTTTATGCTTTACAACATCTCTAGGTTACTGATAATACCTAATACAATGTAAATGCTATTAGTTATTATACTGTGTTCTTTTAATTTGCATTTTTTAAACTGTTGCATTGTTACTTTTCATTTTTATTTTTCGAATATTTTCGATCCATTTGCAGAACCTGCGGATACAGAGGGCTGACTGTCTTTGTACCAGCCCAGTTCAAAGAGATTTGTTATCTGCTTGTTCTCTGGGACTTTACAGTCTGAAACTCTCAGAAGGAATAAAGATATATAATCAGGTCACACAAGGCTAAGAAGAGAATACTGGTTATTTTTAAATATCTAAAGGCATGCACTTCTGTATTAATTGGTTACATTTTTAACCACTAGGGTTGTTGAGTGTGAAATAATTAGAAATATATCGATTGGTCTCTGCACTCGATTCCGGACACAGAGCTCCTAAAACCCTTGTAGGCAGGCATGCCAGGAGAATCTTTCGTTCTAATATTTGGTCTTTGATGCTGGTTCTTGACACAGAGCTCCTAAGACCTTTGTAGTTTCCCATGTGGTGGGAGCACCTGACATAGAGCAGCTATATTCCTTGGGATTTTCTGGGTGATGGAGGCATCTTTTTTTCTAATGAGGTGACTCTTGTTGGGCTCCTGGATGGCTTCAGGATGGGCAGTGGATACCATCAGATAGACCAAGCCACGGTTAGAAGCTTGGAACCTTCAACTCCACCCCCCATCCTGTGGGGAGGGGAGAAATGGAATTAATAAATTATACCTATGTGATGAAGCCTCCATAAAAATCCTAATACTATGGAGTTCAGAGAACTTCCATTTGGTGAACACATTCATGGGCCCAGAGAGTGGTGTACCCAAACTCCATGGGGTAGAAGCTCCTGCACTCGGGATCCTTCCAGACCTCACTCTATGTGTTCCTTTATCCAGCTGTTGATTTATATCCTTTAAAACATCCTTTGGAAGAAATCAGCAATAGTAAGTAAACTGTTTTCCTGGGTTCTATGAGCCGCTCTAGCAAATTATCAAACCTGAAAAAGGGATCATGGGAACTTTTGATTTGTAGCCAAACAGGAAAAAAGTTGTGGATCCCCTAGAGACTTCCTGCTTGTGACTGGTGTCTCAAGTAGGGTGCAGTCTTGTAGGACTGAACCTTTAACCTATAGGATCTGCAGTAACTCTGGATGGTATCAGAATTGAACTGAATTGAATTGAAGCTGGTGTCTGTTGGAGAATTGGTCAGTGTGGGAAAAAATCCCACACATCTGGTGTCAAAAGTGAAGTATTGAGAGTGGTGGGAATACAGAGGAAAATGTTTGCTTTTCCTATCTCACACTTGTAGATCATGTCTGTGGCTGGATTGGGCCTGCAGTGGCTACTGCGTACCCAGAATGTGCCAGGGGCTGAGGCCACAGGCATAAATAAGACCACTCGGCATGGCCCCTCTTACAATTAACATTCTTTTATGAAAAAGACACACATGAAACAATTCCAAATTGTGGTAAGCATTTCGAAGGAAACAGCAATGGCTTCAGTAGAGGACAATGAGGAGCGCGGCTCTGTTTGGATGGTGTTGTCAGGGAAGTTGCTGGCAATGTTCAAGGTTGGGGAAGACCTGTCACATGAGGGGGAAATGTGTTAATTCTGGCTTTCTTCAAAAGATAGATAAGGAATACTGAATGGATATTTGAAAAGGAGATTTTAGTTCAGTATAAGAAAGAGCTTTTCAATTTATATTCACCAGCTATGTGTTAAGGGGCTTGGTGAGATTCAAGACAGTGGAAGTGACAGAGCTAAGCACAGATTTTCAGTAGATACAGTCATGAAGGTGGCATGAGAGGATCCTGTCATCTCCAGAGAGATCACTTGCAATTCTGAGATTCTCTGAAGTGATATGTTGATAGCAGTGTAAAACCAGCAAAATCCTATTTAGGGCCCAGATTAAAGGTAATCTCTAACAGGATTATCTTCAAACTTCACAGGCAAACCAAATGCAAACAAAAGGAAAGAAATACGTCTGTTAGACACAGAACAGAGTATGCAGAGGATACAAATAGGACCTCGATGTGGAAAATCCCTGAGGTACTAAACCAGTGTTTAGAAAAGTGGTCATCAGTTCCATATATCCATTGTTACAGTCATTATGGTTCTTCTGAAGGAATGGAAAAGGAAGAGATTGGGTGGTACAGTTTCTATTACCCTTTAAAAAAGCCACATATTGAACCATGTCCAGATTATGGAAAATCCAAGTAGTGATTCCGAGTTGTTGTTTGCTTGTTTGTTTGTGTTGTGGATGTGAAGGGGCATCTTAGAATGAGACCTCTGAAGCCATCCAGTAAAAAAGGATATGGTGGTTTCATTAATAGAAAAAAAATCCTCTGAGGTTAAAACTTTTAGCAAAGGTGACCGTGGAGCTGGTTGTCGGCCTCCTAATCACCTCAGCTCATGCCTCCTTCCACTGCTCCCACTCAGGTTATGGCCTCTCCGTTAAGAATAACCACAGCAACTAATTTTTGAGAGTTGCTTATGTGCCAGGCAGTAAGTGCTTCCCACATGTTATCTTCTTTGATGTTTTATAACAATCCTTTCTCCATTTTACTGATGAGAAAATTGAGTCCAATAGAATCAGGGATTATAGCCCAAGTCAAGGAGCAACTCGCAGGCACAGATAGGCCTTTTTAAAACTGGTTTTTTTTTTTTGGAATAGAGACAGGGTATCACTACATTGCCCAGGCTGGTCTCAAATTCCTGGGCTCAAGCCATCCTCCTGCCTCGGCCTCCCAAAGTGCTAGGATTACAGATAGCTTAGAATGTAAGCTTGCCCGACTCTTTCCATCAAGCTGCCCCTAATTATCTTTGAGGAGGATCACTGAAAACAGTTTTCACTAGGATAAAAATGTTAAGAAATTCCGCTTAGGTTGGTTCTACCAGTCAACAAACATACTCCATTGCTAAAAAGGGAATCTCTTGGGTCGTGTAAAGATTTATCTCTGGAGGAATCATGTTCTCTCTGTGTGTGTGTCTGTTTTTAAAGTAAAACTTTGATAGTTTGCTTAATTTTAGGTTACTTTTTGTACTTTTCCCTTGTATTGCGAAGTCATGTTTTTATAATAAATTCCATATTCTGCACGGAAAATAGAATCTACAGTTGACTGTGTATGTTTATTCGTGTGGTTAAGTATGTTTGATTTTTTGATTTTTTTCCTCTTTCCTTTATTAAGGTATAATTTACATACAGCAAAATACATAGATCTAAGATACAGTTGAATGGGTTTTGACAAATGTGTAGGTGCTTGTGTGTTGCCATTAATTTCCATTAGCCAGAAAGATCCTTGGTGCTACTTTCTAGTACATTCTCTCGCTCCCCCAGGAGCAACCCTTGTTCTCATTTCTATCACCATGTATTAGTTTTGCTTGTCCTTGACCTTAACGTGAATGGAATCATATAGTATGTACTCTTTCATGTCTAGCTTTTGTCTCTCAGCATTGTCGTACATATCTCCGGTTCTTTTTTATTGCTGACTAGAATTCCATTATATGAATATATCACAATTGATGTATTCATTATCCTTTTGATGGGCATGTGGTTTTATAATTTTTGGCTGTTATGAATAAAACTGCTATGAACATTTGTACACAAGCCTTTTTGTAGGCATATGCTTTCGTTCCTCTGAAGTATATTCCCAGGAGGGAATTGCTGTGTTGTAAGGGAGGGTGTTCTAACTTTATAAAAATCTGTTAGACTATTTTTGAAAGTGATATACCTTTCTGCATTTTCATCAGTGATCTCTGGCAGTTCCAGTTGCTCCACATCCTCCTTAACACTTGATATGATCAGTCTTTAATTTCAGCCAGATCTCATTATGGTTTTAATTTATATCTATCTTCCTGATAACCTATAATGTTAACCACCTTTTCATGGGCTTATTGGATAATCCTTTAGTCTTGAGAAAAATCTGTTCAAATCTTTTGTCCCTTTTTAATTGAGATATTTTCTAAATGTATTTATTAATTATAAAACTTTATGTATTCTGGAAATGAAGCTATCTATCTATCTATCTGGTTAATATTTTCTCATGGTCTGTAGCTTGTTTTTTTCACTTTCTTAGTGGTGTCTTTAATGAGCAGAAGCTTTTAATGTTGATGAAAGTAAACATTATTTTTCTCTCTGTTAGTGCTTTTGGTATTCTGACTAAAAAAAATCTTTGACTATCCCAGTCATGATGATATTCTTTTGGTTTTTTTCTAGAAGCTTTAGACTTATTTTTGGCATTTAGATCTATAATCATCCCAGAATAATTTCTTGCATGCTATAATGTAGGATACTAACATCAGTTTTTTTCTATACAGATGTACATTTGTTCCAGCACCATTTGCTGTTATAGCACTATTGCTATTTTTGTGATGAATTACATTGAATTTTGTTGAAAATCAATTGATTATATGTAGATGAGTCTACTCATGGATGCTATTTTTTTTCATTGATCTATTTTCTTTTCCTTGTGCCAACACATTATCTTAATTGATGCAACATTACAAGTTTTAAAATCTGCAAAGAAACCTGCTAGGGGTTTGATTGATATTATGTATAATCTATAGAGTAATTTGGAAATATGAATATCTTATCAATAATGAATTCTCCAATCTTTGCATGTGGTATATTTCTCCACTTATTTAGGTCTTTTAAAATTTATCTTAGCAATGATTTTGTAGTTTACAAGCATAGAGGACTTGCATATATTTTTAAAATTTTATTCGTAGATGTTTGAATCATTTTGAGCTATTATAAATGACTTAAAAACTTTCTCATTTTCCAATTTATTTTTGTTGCTAGGGTACAGAAGAAGTACAATGGGGCAGGTGTGGTGGTTCACACCTGTGATTCCCATGCTTTGGGAGGCTGAAGAGGGAGGATCATTTGAGGCAGGAGTTTGAAATCAGACTGGGCAAAACAGCTAGATCCCATCTCTACAGAAAAATGTCTGGTTGATTTTCATATATTGCCATCGTATTCCATGACCTGGCTAAATTCACTCAGTAATCCTGGTAGTCCTAGTAGTTTGTTGTTTCCTTTAGATTTTCAACATATATAGTTATACTGTTTGCAAAAAGCTACTTTTATTTCTCCCTCATCAATCTTGATACCTTTTATTATTGGTTTTACATAATTCTTCTTTCCTGGTATATGCATTTAAAGCTATCACTTTTCCTCTAAGTACTGCTTCAGCTGTATCCCACAAATTTTGATATGTTCTGGTTTCATTGATACTCAGTACAAATTATTTTATAAATTTTGTTGTCATTTCTTCTTTGATCCAAGGCTTGTTTAGAAGTATATGACTTAATTTCTAAATAATTGAGGATTTTCTAGTCATCATTTCATTATTAATTTCTAATTGAATTCCATTTTGAAAAGAAAATTTGTTCTGAGAGTTTCAGTTACATATTTATGTTAGTTCTTTTGCTATTAACCCATGTGTCTTTGACACTATGTTCAATATTTTAATTCTTTTTTCCTTTTGTACTTAACTTTGGTTATTTTTTATTGAGTTCCTGATCCTTCATGTTTCTAATCCTTCTTTTGCTTCCAGTCTGTTCTCAAGTTTATTCATTGCATTCTTTGTTTCAGAAAAATTTTTCTATCCTATAATTTCTCTTTGGGTCTTCTTTAGAGCTTCAATTTCTCTAATAAAATTCTTCTCTTTTCACCTATTAGTCCAACTTTACTTCTAAATTCTTTAACATATTTAAGATATTTATTTTAGAGACCTACCGACTGCAATATCCAGTCATCAGTGGGCCTGCCTCTCTTGACTGCTTTCTTTTTTTGATTATGGGTCATATTTTCATTCTTCTTTACATGTCTCATCATTTGTGTGTGTGTGTGTGTGTGTGTGTGTGTCAGACATTTTAAATGAGAGATCAATAGGGACTAGATTCTATATTTTTGTTTTATTTTTCCTAGAGAGAACCTTCCCTTTCCTCAGTGCAAAAGCTTGGGAAAGATATTTTTATCCATATCCTATCATGGAGTTTAGCAGAGCTGAGACTGGGACAAAAGATTAATTAATTTCAGTTTACTTCTTGCCAGTGAGATTATGAAGATTTCTCTTGGCCTTTCAGCCTAACCCCCCAACTTCTTGTTTCACATCTGTCTACAGGGCTAATCTCTTTGGTCCTTTCAAGATTAGAACTAGAAGGGTAATTGATAATAGCACTAGTGAGTTTAATTTCACCTCTGGATTCAACTTCAGAAACGCTCTGGAATGTAAGCAGCACAAGGGTTGGGGAGTTAGTTCTCTTTACTTTCCAGCTCTGCCCCAACTGCCACTGATTCCGCAAAATTCCCATGGGGGAGAATTGCTGTTCTGAGAGATTTATTTTTGTGTTTGGGAGTCATTCAGATCCCAGTATTTCACATTAGCCCACACTATTGTTGAAAGTTGGGCTGATTTCTCCTCATTCCAGCAAACTTTCTCCCATGTCAGGGCTGCTCTTCCTCCTGCCTGTACTCAAGCGAGGCAACTTGCCCTGAGTATGAAAAAAGTCACCACTTTTTGCTCCTTTTTGAAGGGTATGCTCATTACTGGAATTCATTTATTTAAACTTTGTGTGTGTCTGTCTATTGCTGTTTGATGACTTTAAAGAAATATGTAATTTTTAGCTTATTGTTTTCTTTTTTTATGATGAAAATGACAATGTTTATGTCTTTCTGTATCTTAACCAGAAAGAGGACTTCCATAGTTTCTTAGAATTTTGTCTTAGATTAGCTCTGGGAGGCAAGTGTGAGGCCTCAGAGCAATATAAAATATTCACAATTCTGTCTTTAGACTTATTTACACTTAGAATGCCAGCTGCCTGAGTCATGAGCAGTATTTGGCCTTGTGGAGTATTGCGGTTGTTTTAACCCCCACCCCACCCCAAGAAGCAGTTACTTTTACAGCATAAGCCTATTCCATATACCCTTTTCTTTCTTCAAATCCAGTTCAAGTCATGATCATTTTTCCTTTGATCCATCTCCACTGGCACCATCCTGATCTAAAGTCCCATCATTGCCAAGTAAAAGCAGTAGCTTATTCCTGACATACTGTGAGTTTCTCCATAACCCCTCTCGGCTCTACCTAATCCAGTCCCCACACTACATCCAGACTGATGGTTACAAAACTATAATTCTGATCATTTCACCCTCCTGCTTACAAACTCAGTGGCTTCTCATTGCTTATAAGATGCAGGCAAAACTCAACAAGTGTGTGCTCTCCAGCCCTGTCTTGCATCTAGCTCCTGTTAACAATGGTCCGTTAGTTTTCTTTTAATCTCTATGCTCTTTGCTTTCTCTTGCCATATAGTCTTTGTACATGCAGTTACCTCTACCTGGAATATCATTTCTCCTCTTTACCTAGTTAATGCCTGTCCTATTCCTTTTCAAACCTAACCTATGCATCACTTCTTAGAGAAGACTTTCCTGATCTCCGTAGCTGTTTCAGATCCTCCTATCTGGTTTTATACCATTTGTAGTCACTTGACCCAGTGATGAATTTTGTATTATTTATAAGATTATCTAATTATTGGCAATCTCTTACAAGAGATTAGAAGCTCCAATGAGAGCACAGAAAAATCTATGTTTTCTGGATCATCACTTCATTCCAAATGCCTACAACAGTGACTGGCATTTAATAAAATGTATGGAATGACTTAATAAACAAATTAATGAATTTGGAAAAAGACAAATGTATTTCATTTCTTTAACCTGGGATCTAGTCTTTAGATAGTTCCTGCATGCATGCATTTATTCTAACTATCTGTCTATGTATCTTTATCATCATTTATTTATTTGATTTTCTAAAATCTTTTGAAGAAGGCTCTTGGACATTAAATCTTATCTAAGGAGTTTGTCTTAAATCAGATTTAACACATAAGGCTACATACTAAGTAGGAAATTTGACTACTTTTAAACTCTGAGAGCTGACCGTGATAAGTATGCTATTTAGTTCACCATAGCAAAGGAATATATTTCATAGAGCAATAAAGGACTTCTCTCATTCTTTCTCTGCTGGTTGCATTGACATGTTTATTTCTCCTGACCTAGATAACTGGACTGAATGGGAATTGAACATTTGCCAATTAATTAGCAATTTAAATCACTTGTGAAAATGGCTGTAAAAAGATCGATTCAAGCTGACATAGTTGACTTTTCAGATGTCACGTAAACATAAGTGGTGTTTTCTTTTTCTGTGGTGGTGTCCAAGGACTTAAGATTATTAAAGACCTTTCCCATAGAGTTCTTCTTCAAAGACTGGGTCTAGTTATCTAAGCTATTCTTAAATTATCTCCAGGTTTCCAATGCCATTTCTCATCAGTCTCTCGATCCAGTGTGCAATTACTGGCATTGAAAATGGTAGAATTGTAAAAGAAGCATCTCTCCTTCAAAAGTCAAGAAGATTGAATTTCACGCTCACATGGGATTAATTTTAATATTTTGGTTCCTAATAATTCTTTGGCACAACATCTCAAATGCTACTGGCACCCTCTAGATGACTCAGAGTTGACAGACTCACAAATGTCTTGATCAGTGGCCTTGTCCTAGCACTTTAAATCTCAGGGATAGCACACGTAGCCACACCTTCTCACCATAGGTTTGAGATCCTCTGCTGACCCCTCTTCTTACTCATGGTAAAGGTATTACTTGAGCAAAAGCAAGAAGACATAATTATATGGTCTGCTCACAGGAAGGAAGAGTCAGCTACACCCTGCCGTATCTTCCTCTTCTTCTTTTTTTTTTTTTAAGAACAAGTAAGTAAGTTCAAGAAAGACCAGATTGTATCTTTAATACTTAATTTTCTTGGCATCTTAATATGATTAACTGGAATTCAGCCAATCTGGAATGGCTTAAAATGTCAAGAAATGCCTGTTTGTGGTTTGTGTAAGTGTGTGTGTGCACACATGAATCCATGTTACATATGTTGTAAAAGAGAATAATCACTCTGTGCTAGAATATGTTTCCAAAGAACACAGGTCTTAAGAAAATGGAATTATTTTTCTGATGGTCTACTAATTCCTAAGCATTTCCACTCCTTTAACATCTCTCTCTTCTACATTTGTGTAAACATGTGTGTTCTAGAACATGTTTCTTGTTCAAGAAACCATGAACAAAAATTTTAATACTATTTTATTAATTATATTCTTAAGGAATATTATTAGTGAGGTTTTTATTCACTGCATATGAAATCCTCAGCCTTGTATGGACAGAAAGGCAACATAATTTCTTAATATTCACTAGTTCATCAATTTCTTGAGTACCTAATATATTCAAGGTATTATATTAGATGCTATTAATTATCCATTAACATGGAGAAAAAATTATAATTTTCGTTGAAAAATACCACTGACTTCCTTTTCTCTGGGTCCCTCATATCTTGATTACTTAGGTTAGGCCCCTCAATGAAGGAGAGATTTTTGTACCTTGTGATATTCCAAAGGTAATAATAAAAATAAAGTGTTAACAGTAATTTGGGATTATGTTCACTGTACTAAGTGCTTTATAGATATATATCTCATTTAATCCTCATGGCAGCTTTATGAGGACATAGCTATTATTATTCCCACTTTACAAGTGAAGCAACTGAGGCAGAGAGATCAGGTAACTTGCCCAAGGTTCTATACCTAGTAAATGGCTGAGCTGAGACTGGACAGGCTGAAGAACCACCAGATGATATCTCTAGAGCTTGGTGATGAGACCTAATGTGTGCAACATTGACACGAGATACATAGGAAAGAAATGACTCCTAGTACTTTTAAGGGCAAGGAACCAAGGGATCTTATGAAGTCACAAATTCATTGTGCTTATTCCAGAAATATTTATATGAACCCCTTAAAAAGCAGAGAGGTTAAAGTAAACAGACTGATCAATAGAAGAAAACAAAAGTTCTGGGAACAGACCGACATGTAGATCTTTATTTGATACTTCACAAAGGTAATATCTCAAGAAGAGAAATGATAGGTCAATCAGGAAATAGTAGTAATACCAATGCCTAACATCTGCTACACTCTGGATAATATTTTATTTAAAAAAATTTTTTTTAACTTTTAAGTTCAGGGGTACATGTGCAGGTTTGTTATATAAGTAAACTTGTGTCATGGGGGTTTGTTGTACAGATTATTTTGTCACCCAAGTATTAAGCCTAGTACCCATTTGTTATTTTTCCTGATTCTCTCCCTCCTCCCACCCTCCACCCTCAAGTAGGGCCCAGTGTGCGTTGCTCCCTTCTGTGTGTCCATATGTTCTCATCATTTAGCTCCCACTTATATGTGACAACACACAGTATTTGGGTTTCTGTTACTGTGTTAGTTTGCCAAGGATAATGGCTTCTAGCTGTATCCACGTTCCTGCAAAGGATATGATCACATTCTTTTTTGTGGCTGCATAGTATTTCATGGTGCGTATATACCACAATCCAGTCTATCATTGATGGGTATTTAGGTGGATTTGATGTCTTTGCTATTGTGAATAATGCTGCAATGGACATACGTGTGGATGTGTCTTTATAATAGAACAATTTGTATTCCTTTGGGTATATACCCAGTAATGAGATTGCTGGGTCAAATGCTATTTCTGTTTTTAGGTATTTGAGAAATCACCACACTGTCTCCCACAATGGTTGAACTAATTTACTCTCCCACCAACAGTGTAAAAGCATTCCTTTTTCTCCATAAACTCACCAGCATCTGTTATTTTTGACTTTTAGTAATAGCCGTTCAGACTGGTGTGAGGTGGTATCTTGTTGTGGTTTTGATTTGTATTTCTCTAATGATCAGTGATATTGATCTTTTTTTCATATAATTGTTGGCTACATGTATGTCTTCTTTTGAAAAGTGTCTGTTCATGTCCTTTGCCCACTTTCTGATGGTTTTTTTTTCCTGTAAATTTGTTTCATTCCTTATAGTGCTGAATATTAGACCTTTGTCAGATGCATAGTTTGCAAAAATTTTATCTCATTCTGTAGGTTGTCTATTCACTCTGTTGATAGTTTCTTTTGCTGTACAGAACTGCTTTAGTTTATTTAGATCTCATTTGTCAATTTTTGCTTTTGTTGTGATTGCTTTTGGCATCTTTGTCATGAAATCTTTGCCTGTTTCTATGTCCAGGATGGTATTGCCTAGGTTGTCTTCCAGGGTTTTTAGTTTTGGGTTTTACATTCAAGTCTTTAATTCATCTTGAGTTAATTTTTGTATATGGTATAAGGAAGGGGTCCAATTTCAGTCTTCTACATATGGCTAGCCAGTTATCCCAGCACCATTTTTTGAATAGGAAATACTTTCCTCATTCCTTGTTTTTGTCAGGTTTGTTGAAGATCAGATAGTTGTAGCTGTGTGGCCTTATTTCTGGGTTCTCTATTCTGTTCCATTGGTCTATGTGTCTATTCTTATACCAGTACCATGCTGTTTTGGTTACTGTAGCCAGGTAGTATACTTTGAAGTCAGGTAATTTTTTTTTTTTTTTTTTTTTTTGAGAAGGAGTCTTGCTCTGTTGCCCAGGCTGGAGTGCAGTGGCGCGATCTTGGCTAACTGCAACCTCTGCCCCCTGGTTTCAAGTGATTCTCCTGCCTCAGCCTCCCAAGTAGCTGGGATTACAGGCACCTGCCACCCTGCCTGGCTAATTTTTATATTTTTAGTAGAGATGGTGTTTCACCATTTTGGCCAGGCTGGTCTTGAACTCCTGACCTCATGATCCACCTTCCTTGGCCTCCCAAAGTACTGGGATTACAGGCGTGAGCCACCGTGCCTGGCCAAAGTCAGGTAATTTTTGTATGTGTATATTAACAAAGCTGTGATGCCTCCAGCTTTGTTCTTTTTGCCTAGGATTGTCTTGCCTACTTGGGCTTTTTGTTGTTACTGTTCCATATGAACTTTAAAATAGTTTTTTCTAGTTCTGTGAAGAACATCAATGGTAGTTTAATAGGAATAGCACTGAATCTATAAATTGCTTTAGGATGTATGGCCACTTTAATATTAATTCTTCCTATCCATGAGCATGGAATATTTTTCCATTTGTTTGTGTCATCTCCGATTTCTTTGAGCGGTGTTTTGTAATTCACCTTGTAGAGATCTTCACCTTCCTGGTTAGCTGTATTCCTAGGTATTTTATTCTTTTTGTGGCAGTTGTGAATGGGATTGCATTCCTGATTTTGTTCTTGGCTTGACTGTTGTTGGTATATAGGAAAGTTAGTGATTTTCGCACATCGACTTTGCATCCTGAGACTTTGCTGAAGTTGTTTATCAGCTTAAGAAGTTTTTGGGGTGAGAGAATAGGGTGTTCTAGATACAGGATCATGTCATCTGCAAACAGGGATAGTTTGACCTCTTCTCTTCCTGTGTGGATGTCCTTTATTTCTTTCTCCTGCATCCTTATCTTGTGCCAGTTTTCAAGGAGAATGCTTTATTCTTTATGTGTTTTAATGCATTTCACCCTCAAAGCCACCCTACAGGGTAGGTACTCCTTATTTTCATCCCTTTTTTTTTAGATGAGACATGAAAAAGGGGCCTAACTTTCAAAGGTACAAACCAATGAGTTCTGGCTCCAGAGCAAGGGATCTTAACCACCAGGATATATGAAATCTATATTAGACATCTTACTTAGCCATTTAGTAAAAGGTAAAGTTATAGCCTAACTTCGTATCTTATTTTAAAATTCTAGATAACTCGAGAGTTTAAAAATAAAATATGAAACAATAAATATACTAAAAGAAAACTATTGAAATTGAAATAATTGAGATGGGAAGGTTATTTCTAAAAAGAACATTTAAGATAGCAATCCAAAAAGAAATACTTTATAATTTTGATAAAATTTAGAATATCTCTATAGAAAAACAACAACTAAAGGACAAATGAAAGCAAATGGAAAATGACAAATGAGAAAAAAATGATGACACATGACAAACAAAATTTTACTATCTTTAATATGTAAAAATGTACAGTCAATTAAGAAATGAGCCAGGGATAGAAACAGATGACTAAATAGTAATAGATTTAAAAGTTAAATATCAGCTGGGTGTGGTGGCTCAGGCTTGTAATCCCAGCACTTTGGGAGACTGAGGTGCATGGATTGTTTGAGCCCAAGAGTTCAAGACCAGCCTGGGCAATATGGCTAAACTCTGTCTCTACTAAAAAATACAAAAATTAGCTGGATGTGGTGATGTGCACGTGTAGTCCCAGCTACTCTAGAGGCTGAGGTGGAGGATTGCATGAGCCCAGGAGGTGGAGGTTGCAGTCAGTCGAGATCATGCCACTGCACTCCAGCCTGGGCGATAGACTGAGACTCTGTCTCAAAAAAGAAAAAAAATTAAATATCAGTGGATTATTGATGTGAGAATAATTTTACCTTTACTAGTGCTCAAAAAGATATATATTTAAACAATGAGAAATTATTTTTGCCTGTTGAACTGGTGAATTATCTTATTTGTTGGTGTGATAGGTTATGAGAAACTGACATTACTATATACTGATGCTGGAAGTATAACTTCTTACGAGGGCAATTTGGCAAGATGTGTAAAAACCTTAAATTGTGTATATTTTTCAGCTCAGCAATTCAATTTTTAGGAATTTATTCTAGGATCATCTTACATATAAGAATGTATGTACCATTGTGCCAGTTGAAATATTGTTTCTAATAGTGGAATGGTGCAAACAACCAAAAAAACAGTAAAAATGAGATAGTTAAATAAATGAATCAAAAGATATTTGCACTGAAATCTATGCATCAAAATTTGGATATGCTCTATGTGTCATTTCATAGTCATATTTTCTTTAACAATGATAAACATGGTTCCATGTTATGGTGAACATCTATTTTTGGACAACCATATCTTGGCAATGACATCTTACAGCTCCTTTGGGAAATCACCACTTCTTCGTATGGTTTAGGTGGAATTGACATTTACCCACCTCCAGTGACAGAAGCTGTTTGATTTAGGCAAATAATCCTATAATATCCTCCTGGCCACAGTGATAGGTACAGAGGTGGACACATCATGTGAGAATCCTCCTCTCAGGGTGTACTTCATGACTTGCTGGGAACTGCTGGGACAAAGACTATCTTGCTTGTTTTATGAATGTTAATGTGGGAGCTGTTGGTTTCAAAACCATTGGCAGACATATTCATAAGAAGAGAGCCTGAGAATGAAGCTAATGGTGCTAAGCGGTAGAGCTGGAAAACAATGAGAGAGAAATCTCTTTACACCGTTAAGCCCTCATAAAGCCTTGTCTGAAGCAAATATTACACACCATCTCAGAGTCTTCAGTATATGAACCAATAAATGCTCTTCTCCTTCCCACTTTTCAAAGGCCAATTTCGGTAGGGATGTCTGTTTCATGCAATTGAAAGCATCCTAACAGATACACATTTCTCTGTCTTGACATGTAATACATATACATTGGGAACACACTGATTCAATTCCGGCTAAAAAGCAAATGGCTTAGGATTAAAATTAAAGATTAAAATTCAGCATTCTGCTGAAGCAGAGGCTGTAGCCAGAGATTACAATCGTTGAAAGAACTGCTGGATTATATGAATAAATCTGAAATTCTATGCAAGTGTTTATTATTATGGTTTCATTGTTAATATTTAATAGTCACATTTTAAAATGTTGTCATTATAACATTGGAACAAAACAGTAGTTTCTCAGAGCTGTCAACTGCAAGACAGCTTTTGCAGCCACTCTTCTGCACATCTCAATACTAAAGAGAGGGTCACTTTCAACTGGCACATTTAATAATGTCACCAACCGTTTGTGCACAAGAGACTATGATTCAGAAAAAGGTTTCAGCAGTGTGTTTTCTAAAAGGAACTTCATACTTAAGATTCATAGCTCTAGCAAATCTCAAAATTCCTTTATCTTTGACTGCCAAAAATGAGTGGTAGCTATAGCAATAATTTCAATGAGCTTTTCGTTTAAAATGATAGCTTCTATAAAGAATTGTCTTTGTAGAGAGTTCTTATGAAGTCTGTAATTTTGAAATTATATTAGTAAAAACAAATTGTGTAACATGTGCCCATTTTTAATCTAACAATTCAGTCTATGATTTATACTCTTTATATTTCTTATTACTTCTGGATAAAAGATGGTTTATTATGAATGTAATCATCCATAATTTGGTAAATTTTTTCTCTTGTGAGATTTTAAGGTAGTAAAGTTTACATGATAATTTTAATTTACCTTCAAAAAGGGTAAAAAATTCCCAAAAAAGAATTTTTTCTTAAAAACTCATGGTTAAAGAGAATTAAATAACTAAATATGAGTTTCATATTATTATTTAACTTTTTTATAAGTCCATTTTGGTTCAAAAAGATATCATGATCTTCCAAGTTATCTAGTGAATTCATTCTCTATTAATATTTGCATTAATCCATTATTAATATAGTATTAATAATTAATGCTGGTAAATGATTCCCTTTTTATTTAACCTTTTGAAAGCTTAAAACTTTTTAGTACATAAAATTAATAACTTTGGTAATCATTTAAAATTATTGTAGCATTTTATTCTCAAATATATATACTTGGAATATTTCTACTAAAACTGTTAGAATTTAAATATAAAAAGCACATAAAGAGATTTTCACTTCAGGTTACAACTAAATGCTTATGTATATTTTTGGATGAGTATTCAGATTATGTCTTGTTCACATTACTGACATTATTGCTGGTTGGATGTGATGGTGATCTGTTCCACCAGCACAATCACTGGACGAGTTCAGGGTTGCCAGATGGTGAGGAAGTTGGCATTCAGCTATTCAGCTCTTATGCTTGCCAAGGCCAAGGCCAGAGATGAAACCAAAGAGCAGATTTTGGACAAACACAGAGGCCAAGACCCAAAGTCTGTGTGTCACATATGTATCATTCTTAGTAGCTAAATCTTATGACTGGAGCAGCAGTTACTTAACCAATCTCCCAGAGAAAAGTGTCTGAAAACACATGCCCTGGCGTGACTCACCTCCAGGTGGTGAAATTACAGATAATTTTCCTCATTGCTTATCAGTATTTTCCATGTTTTTCTATAATAAACATGCATTACTTGGGTAATGAAGAAAAAACAGGAAAGTTTAAATCGTCTATAATTTACGATGAATAACAACAGCAACAACAAAAAGCAAATTTACAAAAACATCACATTAAAAAATAAAAATCCTCAGAGAGGTACACTGGGCAATCCCCTTTGGTGAAACATTGCCAGGCCTTATGCGAGTCAGGAAGTTTTCCCCAAGATGTATCCTCAATTCCTCTTGCCGTTAGTTAAGCCCTGTCATCAAAGGAGAAGGGACAGCTGCTAATCCTCATCTAAATCTACCTCCAGGTCAGTATTTACTTCCTTCCCTCTGTCTTCTCATTTTTAGGCCAAACTTTCCTTGTAGTGTCCGTTCACCACACCCTCATTCTGAACAATTACAGAATTAAGAGGAAAGGCGAGAATTTCTCCTTCAAGAATGTGCCCCTATGCTGTTTGATTGCTTCAAGCCTCATTGGCAGAATAATTTAAAAAAAAAAAAAAAAAGCTTATTAGTTGGAGATAGGCCCTGAAGCCCCAATTTATAGGGAAATCCTAGAACCTAGCAAATAAATAGCACCAGAATGGTTAGTACTACTCAATCCTACTCTATACTGGAAAGCTTGGAGGTAGAAAAAGTCACAGGAGGAAAAAAAGACTACTACATGCGTGCACGCACACACACATGCACATACATGCACACACATGCACACACACGCACACATGCATGCACACATGCACACACACACATGCACACACATGCACCATACACACATGCATACACACATGCGCACACACACACACACGCATGCACACATGCACAGGCATGCACACATACACACATGCACACATGCAATACACACATGCACACATACACACACACATGCACACATACATTATTTTCCATATATAGTCTTTTCCATATTCTCTGCCAAAAAATGCAGGAAAAGTCATTGCCAAATTGTGTTAGGCTGTTCACTGGAAGGAAGCACAGCCTTTCTTGGGGTGGAAGCAGACAGGGGATGAGGCTCTTGGGGTCTGGCGAATCTTTCCAGTTAAGGCAGTTAGTTATTCATGGTCTGATCCAGGCAGTGCAAGTTCAGATTCTGGCCATGTCTGTACAGTTTAAAAAACAAAGCAAAGCAAAGCAAAAATGGTGATCAACTCCTTGTTTTCCAAAATTGTTCCCAGTGAGCATGGACCTGAGCTTCGAGTATGCAGTTGGGCTTCAGGAAAGAATTGTTGAGATGTTGCTGGGTCAGTTCTGCAAGCCAGTTGCCAGCAGAGGAGTCTTTGTGATAACCTCTAGGTACATACAACTTGGAAGAAACTTAATAAATATCGTCTGTGTTTACTTGAAGTTTACCCCTTTGTTTAGTCCCTAACCGTATGGAGACAGGTGAAAGTTTGGGCAGGACATAGGGGGCTGAACACAGACATGGTGTTGCTATGTTCCTGGCTTAACTCATAAATGGATAAAATAATGAAGTGAACAACTAGTTGAATCAATTACTCCATAACGGTGAAAGTGCATTGAATTATGACAATACATGATATTATGCTTCTGCTGATGGGGTTATGGAATGGCTGTGGATTGAAATCAAAGTTATAACTTTATTTGAAGCATTAAGGGTAAATAATTTTAATTGGAAAAATTCAGAGCACAAATACTATCCAGTGAATTTGTTTGGCATACACACTCAGTAACTTTAGACCGAGATCCTTTCCTTCTTTGAAATTAGTATTAGAAACTAATACTAATTAGTTAAATTAGTATTTAACTAATTAGTTAAATTTGGGCACAATTTAAAAGAACTCAGAAACCTTCTTTCCAGTTCTTTGGTACATTGTTATTTTTCTTAATTTATGTGGGGAGTATAGAGTATATTAATTAAAAGCTGCAATTGACTAGATCTAAGCCAGCTGTCAGATCTTGGGAAAAGGTCACATCCAAAGGATTCTCCTTTGCTTTAAGCTTTAGACTCAATGCAGAAGCATGCAGGAGTGGGAAGGAAGATGAATCCATTCAAATCATTGAAATTTGAGTGCCATTCTGCTCAGAATGTTTTAGCCAAATGAATGCATCTGGTTGTCATTGGCCAATGGGTTTGGTCCCAAGATAGGCTATATCCAAAGATGAGGCTATGCCACCGATGGCTGTTACACCAAAACACAGTGGGATTGTGTCCAGGAACTGAGCTCCTGGTGCCCCTCAAGCCAGCTTTGAAATGGCTCTGTGGTAACTGCTGTTGTCTAGGGCGCTTAGCTTATTAATGTTACCAGGGTTGAGCACAACAAAGTCTCTATGCCTTTGCCAAGAGCAAGACGGTTGTTATGGGAGAGGCAGTCTGAGGAGAGGCTCCCAGCTCCTGCAGAATCTTCCAAGGGAAGGCTGATTACAGTTGACGTACCATTGTCCTCTAGAAACCTAATAAGATGCACATTTTTTTTCCAGTAAGTGAGACAACTGTAGAATCCACATTTCATAGTTGTTCAAAAGGAGATTTCACACACACGAGAGAGTAAATTCATAACTCATAATAGCGCTTTGGGGGGAAAATTGTATTTTCAATTACCATACCCACATGGTCTTTCACTTAATCTTGGACACTGTTGTTGGAACTGGGCTAGACGCCAGTTCTCAAAATAGCATAAATGGGAAATATTTAGGCAAGCCTTGTGATATGCACTAGGTGTGTTTGGTTATTGTAACACATTTTCCTTTAGTGCTTTCAAAGTATGCATGATGGATTACAGGGTTTGAGATTATTATAGTAGGTGTCACTTCCCTTATACGACATAGCTGGGCTAGAGGTCACAGGAATCGGAACTCAGTACTAGCAAAATCAGGTTATATATGACTAATATGGGGATTGTGCTCAAAAATAACAAAAACTTTAAGTGGCCTAGAATGCATGAACATTTACTTCATCTGTAAAATGGGAAGGGTTGATCTTTAAAGTTATTTGCAGCTCTAATATTGTATGACAGATAATTTTCAGCCCGTTAATTTCAGATTGTCTGTGAAACAGGGAAACTAATGATCACTACCTTGGGTATCAACCTCAGCACTGACATGAGGATTAAATGAATTAATGTATGAAAATTACCTACATTGGTGCCTGGCTCAGGAAGTATTAGAGGCTGCGATTACTGTTTTTATTGGTATGTATTTTGAGACTTCCTTGAAACCAACACTACAGATCCTGCACTGTGTATTCTATCTATAGTGCTTTACATGTAGCCTGATAGAAAGCATACATTTCTTCCAACAATGTCGCCATTGCTCAGTTATCTCTGATTTGTCTCTAAAATGAAGACAATTGGAGATAGAATTAAATCAATTGAGAAGGGGTATATGAAATACTTTGTAAATAAAACAGGACAATTCAAATACAACAAAAAATTTTGGGCTGGCTGTTGCTAGCACAGATATCCCCACATTGAAATCTCCCCAATATTCACTTGTTATAAAATGCAGGTTTTATTATTATTCAGGTATGGTGAGGCCAACAGATCAGGAGACAAATGCCATTAAAAAGATAATTTGTGGCCAGGTGCGGTGGCTCACGCCTGTAATCCCGGCACCTTGGGAGGCTGAGGTGGGAAGATCACCTGAGGTCAGGAGTTTGAGACCAGCCTGGCCAACATGGTGAAACCCATCTCTACTAAAAATACAAAAATTAGCAGGGCATGGTGGTGGGCGCCTGTAATTCCAGCTACTCGGGAGGCTGAGGCAAGAGAATCGCTTGAACCCAGGAGAATGCAGTGAGCCGAGATCACACCATTGCACTCCAGCCTGGACAACAAGAGTGAGACTCCGTCCCAAAAAAAGAAAAAAGAAAAGATAGTTGGTTACAGTTCAAAGAGGAGAGGGCACACCATATCACCCAGGGCCACATGGGGCAGATGGAAAAGGGGAAAGCATGGGTCAGAGCCTCTTCTGTGTTTTTTCTGGAAGGAATGGGCAAGGCAGGGTAAGCAGACTAGTTGGGTTTAGGATTTGCTAGTTTGAATGATTTCTGTGTTCTCTGAGGTACAGGGCCTGCCCCTAGCTGCCCAGTATCTGGCCTGGGGTAATTAGGACAGAGGATAGGCTTAACCTGCCAGAGCTCAGTAAAGGAGGCAGTTGGTAGGTGTGGGCTCTGGATTGGTTGGTTTGTGTGTGAGAGATTCACTCACAGGGGAGTCATCTGCTTTCTCCAGGAATTAGGTACCCCTGGGAGGAGTAGTCTCTCCAGGATTAGCAAGGCCCCAGATGCTGGGCACCAAGAATATAAATAATAAGAAAAGAATACAGAAAAATTTAAAATATAGTTAATATGCTATTTCATATTTATAGCTTATATATAGAGAGAAATTTAATATATAATTTTTAATATTGAGATGGGATTTTGCCATGTTGCCCAGGCTGGACTCGAACTCTGAGGCTCAAGTGATCCTCTCACCTTGGCCTCCCAAAGTACTGAGATTACAGGCATGAGCCACCATGCCCAGCCAGCTTCTTTAAATTTTTTTTTTTTTTTTTGGTTTGTTACCTAGAGAAGGCCAAGGGAGTTTGAGTAAGGTTGGAAACTGAGACATTTAGCTGGGGTAAAAGGCACCTGTCCTTACCAGTCCCCTGGGCTGATTTTAAGTTCCTTGTGCATAAAAGGGATGAGTAGCAGAATCAGATGAAACCTTTCTTATCTAGTCACAAGAGATGCTCCAGTTAGGTTGGTGTGAAAACTGTGGCATGGAGTTGGAGAGGAAACCACCCTCCTCCATCATGTCCCCTGGCCATATGGCTTGGCCCCCATTCAGCTTCAAGAGGAATTAGAAAAT
This sequence comes from Pongo abelii, assembly GCF_028885655.2. NCBI lineage: Eukaryota > Metazoa > Chordata > Mammalia > Primates > Hominidae > Pongo > Pongo abelii. Next base: position 38,331,051 of record NC_071989.2, read on the forward strand.
CTGGAGCATCTTCAAGTGGCCCCTGTGGCACAGTTGGGCTTTGGCGTTCCCAGGATGGGCAGTGGGAGCCATAAGACTTCGTCAGTGGCCTTCCAGGCAGGTGTGAAGAAGTGGGAGCCAGGGTGAAGTGCAAACAAGACAGCCACATGTGAGGAATCTCTTTGTGGACTCCCAGGGACACTTAGAAGTGTACCTGAAGCCTCTGACTATGCCTCTGAATTAGTAGACGTTTAGGCCACACTGTAGGAGATGGCATTATTTTATTTCAGCACCATTTTCACTCATTTGCTAGTTACCCGATATTTGTCTATGGCCATACCACGATGAAAGTGCCTGATTTCATCTGATAGTTAACCAATATTCACTGAACTCTTCTTATCAGTTACACAAGAAAATTCATCTTATTCATTTTACAGCCAGTTGTAGCTTTTGCTTTGAACATGTATTAGATTGACCAGTCCCCTCTTTCACCAGATCTGGTGCTGTTGTCTAGATCTGCTGAGACAGACACCAAGATGGGATTAGATGTGCAAGGAAAAGCAGGAAGGAAGAAAGGCGAGAAGAGACTGTATCACAGGTCTGGCATCTGTGGAAGGAGAGAGGGAAGGAAGGAAGGGTGGGTGGGATGACTCTCAGACCGCAACACAGTTCCAAGAAATGTTCAGCCAAGGAGCCCTTGCATCCTATGTCTTGCTGGAAGGGGGCTGTCTTCAGACCCCTCCATGCTCAGTCATTGGTTGGAAGCCACATAGTGGAAGTGTGGTGGGTCCCAGTGGGCAGCAGCTGTGGCCATCCGTTAATTACTCTCCAGCAGCAGGAGATCTGTGTGGTACACTTTCATTTGGTAACATCTGGGATCAAAATAATTTTGGCTACTTTGAACATCAAATTTAGGTTGAACATTTGAACATTTGCTACAATTGGGAATAGTGAATAAATGCCTGGAAGAGGTCTTATGAAAGGAGTTAACTATGAATTAATATAAATCCAGTGGGGCCACTGAGGATGGTTGAGCAGGTTGTACACTACACAGGGGCATCTGCTAGATGGGGCTAAGGTCTATCCCCAGTTTGCTCATTAGTCTGTGTGACCTGGGCAGAGCTGCCTGTGCCCAAAGAGGTTGTTTTTTCTTATTTGCACAAATGTCAGCCCCAGGACCTGGTTGCATTGCATTTATTCAATCACATGTACTATAGAGCGACTTGTAGAAAGAGGGGCATCTATGTCTACTTCATGGAAATCTATAAAAAAAAAAACTTCTTCGTTTACCCATAAGACCAAAGACCTAGGCACATCTATGAAAGAACCACCAGCCTCCACCCACTTCTTACTTCAGAGCTTTCTCCAGCCTGGTGGAACTTCTCCCCCACCCCACAGCCCCCACTCCTACCTTGGAGTCCCTCTTCTATTAGTTCCACTTAGGGCTGCCCTGGTGTGCTACCTCTTCCGCACCAAGACTTACTTACGTGTGTCTCATCCTGCACCATCCTGCCAGCTAGCTCTCCAGTAGAAAAATTGTACCAAATAGCTCCACCTGGGATGAAAGATTGACATCTCCCAAGGGAAGAGTAATAGATGATATTTATCCAACTTACTTTGTGCTACTGACTTCATTTGCAGAACAGTGGGGAAGGGGTATTTTCATCCTCATTTTTCAGGAGGAAATCAAGGCTCTAGGGGTTAAAAAACTCTGCTGGGGTCACACAGTTACTGAGTGGCTGAGCAAGATTTTGAATCCAGGCCTTTTTGCTACAGACTCCTTGCTCTTCACCACTGTTCAAGATTACTTCAGCTACAGTCTTCTCACATTGCCCCCTCTGTAAATCTGGAAGTAGGGAAAGCTTCTGGAAAAGAGAAGGGATTTTGCTCAATGCTTCTTACATTATGCCACGTAAGTCAGTGTTTCTCAAGACAGTTGTTCAAACAATATTTTTAAACCAACTTAATTGGTCATGAGCAGCACTTCAAACAATGAAGATACAATACAAGGAAAAATGAAGGATCTGAAATAAGAAGTAAAAAAGACAATGCAATCGAAGAAGATATACCAGAGGGCATTGCATACAGAACATGTGTTGTTTCATGAAATTTTTGCTTCAGTTTAACGTATGTACATATTTATGCGTATACTTACTAATGTACATGCACATGTGTATTCATTTGTATGTGAGTACTGAGTTCTGTAAAACTGCACAAGCATTGTACTTTCTTTTAAGATTCTGCTACTTGCTTTTTATTAAATCAGGACTTATTTTCACATGTTTTGTGTTTTATCATTTCATGCTTCTTTTAAAAATCCTTTTTTTTCCTCCTTCTTTGCCTTCTGTTGGATTAATAGAGTGTTAGCTCTTCTGCCTACACCACAACCTTTTCTACAATTGGCTTCTGGTTTAGAAACTATATTGTGTTTCTTTTATTGTAATGGTTACTGAAAATTTTTTAGATATACATACATATACTGTCAGGTATCACTTAACAACAGGGATATGTTTTGAGAAATGTTTCATTAGGTAATTCTGTCATTGCACAAACATCATAGAGTGTACTCACATAACCCTAGATGGTATAGCCTAAAACATACCTAGGCTATGTGGTATAGCCTGTTGCTCCTACACTACAAACCTAGCAATTTACTTTTAACTATGGGCCAAAGTCCAGTGAGTTTGTCTCACATTGACGTGGGTGCTGGATTAATTTGCTTCTTCGCTTATCTGGCCCTAGTGAAACAGAGAGCCAAGTAGAGAGCTACATTGGCCTAAGGTCACCCCAGCTCTCTGCTCCCAGCCTTTGCCTGACTTTTAGGGAAGGAGAGACCCTGTAGTCAAAGCTGGACTCCCAGGGAATGTTCTCTTCCTTCTCTGTCCTTCTCTCTCCTTTAAGCACACCCTGAAGGCAGTGTAGCCACTTAGGCCAGCCTAACCAGGTCTTACCCCTGGGGAGTGGGTAGTCCATAAATTTACAGGGTATAAAAAATGTGAAATAATTTCTTTTAGAAAGCCTGTGTAATTTAAATATTAGTAGCCTTCACATGAGTTTTTCAGTAGATAGGAACAACTGAGATAGATGCTAGTTAACAAGAAAAATTTGTTAAATTAGAACACAAGAAAACATTGTCATTAAGACCAATCTGTGAGCAGTATTGTGAATAGCAAAGTGAATTTAAGAAAGTGTGAGAGTAAGATCACACTCTTTGTCCTAACCATCAACATTCCTTAGTTGTGACTCGGTCTGTAAGTTTTTTTTTGTTTGGTTGGTTTTTTTTTTTTAATACCGAATCTCACTCTATTGACCAGGCTGGAGTGCAGTGGCACGATCTTGCTTACTGCAACCTCTGCTTCCCCGGATCAAGTGATTCTCCTGCCTCAGCCTCCCCAGTAGCTGAGATTACAGGCACACACCACCATGCCCAGCTAATTTTTGTATTTTTTTAGTAGAGATGGGGTTTTGCCATGTTGGCCAGGCTGGTCTCGAACTCCTGACCTCAGGTGATCTGCCCACCTTAGCCTCCCAAAGTGCTGGGATTACAGGTGTGAGCCACTGCCCCTGGCCCTTAAGATATTTAAGACTATTGCTGCTGTATTTGGACAATAATTATGAAAGCTAACATTGATTAGTACATGGTAACTTATCAAATGAAGACATTCTGGTAAACTCTTTGACATAGATCAATACATGGATAATCCTAACAACCCTATAAGTTAGATTTTAGTATTATCTCCATTTTTTTTCAGATGGGGAAATTGAGGCTCAGAGGTTAAATAACTTGTTCATGGCCATATATTTAAGAGCCTACAGCAAGTTCTATTGGTTGGTGTGATAGATTGACTGTGAAAATGGCCTCAGTTTTTTCTCAGCTGGATCCACACCCCCTGCAATGTGACTCTGTGACTCCTTCTATAGAGGGGTGGAGTCTATTTCCCCTCTCCTTGTGTCAGGGCTGGCCTTGTGACTTTCTATGGCTAATAGATGTGGTGGAAGTGACTGTGTGTGCTGCCTAGGCTTCAGGAGACCATGATGTCTTCTGCTTTCCAGCCCCTGCCTCCTTCATGGGAACAAGCCCGGGCTGCTCTGCTGGAGGATGATAGGTCACATGGAGCCAAGATGAGCCATCCCAGCTGAGGGCATTCGAGACCAGCCAGCCCCCAGCCAACCCACCAACCAAGTGACTGCAGACGCATAAGTAAGCCCAGCCACGACTGGCTGAGCCTGGCCCAGATCAGTAGAACTGTCCAGCCAATTTACAGATTAATGAAAAATGATCAATTGGTTTTTTGGCCACTGAGTTTTGGGGTGATATTCTGCTCCATTACAGTGGCAATAGATAGCAGAGAAAGTTGCCTGCCCACAGTCATTTCTTCTCTTTTCTTTGAGGCCAAGTAGGCTTCCCATGATGGAGGTTTAAATGACATATGTTCACTTTTCCATCTTTCTTTGCAATTAGGGTAATGTAGTTCTGGCAGATGTACAGGGAAGTCAGCTTTATGTGGTGGAGGGTCGGGGATGATGGGCCAGAGGGTCATGGTTATGAGAAACATTTTCCTTTCTGAAAAGAAAGAGCCATGAGACAGAGAACTACCCCTTTCCTCCCTGTCTGCTTTGGATTCTATCATTAAAAATGGACACTTGAGCAATAGCAGCTGTCTTGTGACCATGAGGCAACAAGCCTATAAACAACAATTTAACACATAAGGGATGGCAGAATGAAAAGCTAAAAAGAGCCTAGCTTCCTGACATTATTCAGCTGTGGGAACAATCCCAGAACTGCCTTACCTTCTGACTTCTTCACTATTTAAGCTACTATGTGTTGATTATTCTGAGTGACACAGTGCAGGAACCTAGTCCAACCCTAGGCAGCCTAGTTTGTAATCATGATGCTGTACTCAGAAGCATTGAGCACTGTTAAGATTAAGAGAACACTTGGGCTTTAGAGGCCCAAGTGGGTGTGAATGTGGGCATTGACAAGGCTTAACGTTGGTAAATACTGGAGTAGAGTCTGGCTCCAAACCAGGGGTGGGCTGGCACAGTCCCTGGCAAGGATCCTCAGCCTCTTGGATGGACAGCACCACTGAGGCCAGAGCACAAGCTTTCATGGGAGGAGCCAGGAGGATCACAAAGTCTTTCTAAAAGAGTCAGAAGCAGCAGAGTGACGGGAGAAACCACAAACTCAGCTTTAATACTCTGCCTTGCTCTTGTCTCTGAGTCTGATCTCCAATGTCAACAAAAACCTTTCCAAATTTAAAATGTCCTTCATATTGTTTTGATTCATTAAATTGCCATATTTTGTAAAGTTTGTTTTATCTCAAAATTTTTTTGTTATGAATCAAATATCTTGAATCATATAGATCCAGTGAATCAAGAAAGACAGACTTTCTATACACAGAGGAGCCCATATCAGACTTGGCCCTGGGTCCCACGTTTACTGGTTGTACCATCTCTACAAAGCTAAGCCCAGGGATATTTCTGCCCCTGGCACTCTGTCTGACTTTCTCGCTGTTTTCTACAGGCATACCTTGTTTATTGCACTTCATTTTATTGCACATTGCAGATACTGTGTTTCAGACAAATTGAAGGGTTGTGGCAACCCCGTGTTAAACAACTCTATTGGCACCATTTTTCCAACAGCATGTGCTCACTTTGTGTGTGTCACGTTTTGGTAATTCTCACAACATTTCAAACTTTTTCATTATTATCATATTTGTTATAGTGATATGTGATCAGTGATCTTCAATGTTAGTATTGTAATCGTCTTGGAGTGCCATGAACTGCGCCTGTATAAGATGGTGCACTTAATTGAAACATGTTATGTGTGTTTTGACTGCTCCACCCATCAGCTATTTTCCCATCTTTCTCCCTCTCCTTGGGCCTCCCTATTCCCTGAGGCACAACAATATTGAAATTTGGTCATTTAATAACCCTAGAATGGCCTCTCAGTGTTCAAGTGAAAGGAAAAGTCACATGACTCTCTCTTTCAATCAAAAGCTAGAAATGATTAAGCTTATGAGAAAGGCACATCAAAAACTGAGCTGGACTGAAAGGAAGGCCTCTTGCACCAAAGGGTTAGCCAAATGGTGAATGCAAAGGAAAATTTCTTGATGGAAGTTAAAAGTGCTACTCCAGAACACATAAGTAAGAAACTGAAACAGGCTTATTGCTGTTACAGAGAAAGTTTAGTAATCTAAGTTAAGGATCAAACCAGCCACACTATTCCCTTATGCCAAAGCCAAATCCAAAGCAAGCCCTCAACTCTTTTCAGTTATCTGAAGGCTGAGAGAGGTGAAGAACCTGCAGAAGAAAAGTTGGAAGCTAGCAAAGTTTAGTTCATGACGTTTAAAGAAAGAAGTCATCTCCATAAGATAAAAGCACATGATAAAACAGCAGGTTCTGATGTAGAAGCTGCAGCAAGTTATCCAGAAAACCTAGCTAAGATAATTGATGAATTATCAATTCATCAATCACTCAACAACAGATTTTCAACATAGATGGAAGAGGCTTACATTGGAAGGAGATGCCATCTAGGACTTTCATAGCTAGAGAGGAGAAGTCAATGCCTGGCTTCAAAGCTTCAAAGGACAGGCTGACTCTTTTGTTAGAGGCTAATGAAGCTGGTGAATTAAAGTTGAAGCCAGTGCTCAATGATCATTCAAATATCCTAGGGCCCTTAAGAAGTATGCGACATCTATACCGCCTGTGCTTTATAAATGGAACAACAAAGCCTGAATGACAGCACATCTGTTAATAACATGGTTTTATTGAATATTTTAAGCCCATTGTTAAGACTCATTGCTCAGAAAAAAAAAAGATTCCTTTAAAATTTTTACTGCTCATTGACAATGCACCCAGTAATCCATGAGCTCTGATGGAGATGTACAAGGGGATTCATGTTTCCATGCCTGCTAACACAGCATTCATTCTGTAGCCCATGGATCCAGGAGTCATTTTGACTTTCAAGTCCTATTATTTAAGAAATACATTTCATAAGGCTATAGTTGCCATAGATAGTGATTCCTCTGGTGGATCTGGGTAAAGTAAATTGAAAATACTCTGGAAAAGATTCACCATTTCTAGATGCCATTAAAACATTTATGATTTAGGAGAGGAGGTCAAAATATTAACATTAATAGGAATTTGAAGAAGTTGATTCCAACCCTCATGGATGACTTTGAGGGATTCAAGACCAGTGGCAGAAGTCACTGCAGATGTGGGGGAAATAACATAAGAACTAAAACTAGAAGTGGAGCCTGAAGATGTGACTGAATTGCTGCAATCTCATGATGAAAATTTAATGGATGAGGAGTTGCTGCTTATGGATGAGTAAAGAAACACAGAATCTACTCCTGGTAAAGATGCTGTGAACATGGTTGAAATGACAACAAAGGATTTAGAATATTACATAAATTCAGTTGATAAAACAGAGGCAGGGATTGAGAGGACTGACTCTAATTTTGAAATAAGTTCTACTGTGGGTAAAATGCTGGTAAACAGCATTGCATTCTATGGAGAAATCTTTTGTGAAAAGGAGAGTCAATTGATGTGGCAAACTTCATTTTTGTCTTACTTTTAGAAATTGCCAGAGCCACCCAGCCATCAGCAACCACCCGGATCAGTCACCAGCCATGAACACTGAGGCAAGACCCTCTACCAGCAAAAACCCTCCACCTCAGTGGCAAAAAAACCTTGCCACTGAGGCAAGACCCTCCACCACTTGCCAAAAGCTCAGATGATTATTAGGATGTTTACAAAATAAAGTTTTATAAGTCAAAGTATGTACACTTTTTTGTCATGACAGCCTACTATTACATACATCAGTTTTGTTAGACATAATGCTATTGCATACTTAATAGATTAAAGTATAGTGTAAACATAACTTTTATGTGCACTAGGAAATCAAAAATTTTGTGTGACTTGCTTTATCTCAATATTTGCTCAATATTTGCAATGATCTGGAATGGGACCTGCAATATCTCAGAGGTCTACCTGTCTCTTCCCAGGTGTGGTCAGGTCTTTTGATCTAGCCTCCGTTCTTGTTTCCCTGGAATCTAATTTTTATTGACTTTCTCCTGGGAGCAATGACTCTCTCAGCCTCCAGCTTTCCTTGTGTTATAGACCCTGATCTGCCTCACACACACCTGTGTAATCCCAACTCCTTGTATGGGTCCCTCTGGCCAACCCTGTCTTTTTCCACCCACAACTGAAGTATTTCCATTGATGTACTCATTTATCCCTTTTCTTCTTATATAGCTGGAGAAAATCTTGGGTAGATCAAGCATTGTTTTTGTGTTTAAAAAAATATAGTCCTTCCATCCCCCTTCTTTCCCACATCTGACTCCACAACTTACATAAGAACTCCAGCATGAAAGTTGGAGGGGGAAAAAATTGAGAGGATGTCCAGATGGATACAAATTTTTGGAAAACACTGAACACTCTGTGTTTATCTTCTTGCAGGGCAAAGGACTCAGAGAAAGCTGTCATGCACATTGATAACAGCACTCAGGATTAAAATTAAACCCCTTCCTCCAAGACAGTCCCCTGCCTGACAAACTGTTGTTATTTTTAAGTAGGAAAAGCTTCCTTGATCCTGAAGATAAATTCATAGCTTGTGGTTGGAAGTATTTGTAGGAACACAGTTTGTGTGGGCATTTTGAGGAAATGGCTTCCCTTTTATGTATTGCCTGTGAAATGCTAACTGGACTCTTGCAGAGATAAAAATGCTCAGAGTTATCAGCTAGAGTTTTACCAAAAAAGAGAAACAAAAAGGTGAGAGGAACATTGAACTGCAGACTACTGGCTTCTCAAAGGCTGTACATAATGATATTGTCCTGATTCGGGCATTGTAATTGCCCCACCAACCACAGGTATTTTCCCTTGCAATAAGAGACTCTACCTTCCTGGGCCATCTGGAGGGCATGCAAAGGACATCCATATGGCAAGTGAGGTGAAACACACCAGACTTGTCCAATCTGCTACATACCATTTTTTTTTTGTTTCAAAATGGAAAAAGCTATGCAGAAGTAGATGCTCACCAGGAGAAGGCCAGCTTGATGTCTCCTATGGGCCCTGCTTTGGTGAATTTCATGTATGGTGTTCTCAGCCTTGCAGGTTCAGGTACCCATAATCAGTTCCCCCTAGAGATCTGGCTTTCAGAGGTGGGCTCAGGTTAGCCAAGTTCATATGACTGACATGTAAAACTGGTCACTAGTTAACATATTTACAATGAAAAATAATTGTCGTGGTGACCAGAATACTCATATCAGCAGGTCTTCCATATTGTCTCCCAATAGGAAGACCTACAATACAAAGAAGCCAAGTTATGATGAGCACATCTCTAGGTAGGCACCGAACCAGCTGATTGAATGCTTGAATAGCAGGAGGCAAAGGTGGCCCATCACACCTCACTCCATTTCAGGGATGATCTTGCCAATGGGACCAGAAATCTCAAAGTCCATAGACAAAGGTGCCCTTCTCCTTGGATAGTGCTCTCTTTTGCTCTGTTTCATAGGCTGGTTGACACTTTCCTTAGTTACATTCATGTCCATAGTCAGATCACATCATCTCATCAGGTAGACCTGAGAGCCACTCTGATCATGAGGGTGGCAAAGCATGTTTCTGTTCTGATCTATTGTATAATGATTTCAAAATGTGAAATGTTAGAGACACTTTGATTTCTCTCCTTTTCAAGTTCTTAGGGGATACCTTGTCATACCATCAAGTACTTCCAACAGGTCATCCCCTTGTCTGGAGGTAGATGTGTGGTCCCCACTCTCCCCTGGCTCTATGATTTTGATTATCTGTGTTTTTGTTGTATTCTTGGATCTTTCCACAATTCTGTAGCTTCACAGAAATACCAGTGTCCCTGATATTTCAATGGCTGTTAGAGATTCTCTACACCCAGATGTAGCTAGAGGAGTTCTAAGAATTCTGCTAATTGGATCCACTGGTATTTCATTTGTATTCTTACTGTTGCTCAATAATAATTATTTTATTCAACTCTTGATGCTTCTGCATAGCCTTCTCCTCTGAAGAGTTTCCAAGCATGTTTCATTTTCCTCTAGTCCTCAAACTAGCGTCTCTGCCTTTGTGTCTCAATGGAATATTAAAGGTATCTGAACATGAGCTTTCATGCCCTAAAATTTTCATCATCTTCTCCCTCTTGTTTTTCTTAGAGGAAGAAGCATCCCTCCGCCTTCCAAACACCACTCCCACACTTATGTGCCTTTGATCCCATATTTTCTTAGTTTTTCCAAGATTTTTCCCCTTTTCTTATTCCCTGTTTCTTACAAACAAAGGAAGGCCTCTCCATTAAAAATGTTTTTCTAACCCCATTGCCCTCTTAAATTAGCATCCATTCTCCAGGTCCTGTCATTGAATCCTAGCATTTTGAAGTGGAGTCGACATCACCTGATTCCATGTCCTCATTGCTATTTTCTTCCTAATCCTTTTTAGTCTGTCATCCCCATTGCTCTGCTAAAACCGCCCTCTTGAGGGGAGCAAGATCAAGAAAACAAATAAATGAGCTTCATAATGTGTTGAGAAGTAAATCTGTTAGATCACAAATTTATTTTTAAAAATAGGTTTTTGAAGAGAAAAGTAAGACAGAAGGTTCTGTCCCATAGATAGTAGTGAGTTAGAATACACAATTCATAAGTTCATATAGTCAGTCACCTTCAACAACTGGTGTATACATTGTAATGTAGAAGAGTAAATTCCCCATTTACTACAACAAACATATTCTAGCAAAAATTATTTTTATAATAAACATAAAGTGTCCAAATATAATTTTTACAACAATCATGTAAAAGAAGATTTGCAGTGATCATAGCTTTGTAGTCAAGGTTTACATTCCATGGGAGATAACTATAAAACATTTGTGGTTAAGAGCAAAAAAAAAAAAAAAAATCACAGGAGAGCTTCTTGCCTTTTTCAATAAACAATTCAATTTTATGAAGACAAGATACAGAGTATGTATAGATTTAACTTAAACAGGAACTTTCCCACACCTGCGTAATACTTATTTGTTATGCCTGGTGGTAGTTGGTATGTTAAATTCTCTGACTGCCTTTCTTATTTTTACAACCAAAGACAATTCTAATCCAGAACCTTGATATCTTTAAAGTGCTTTTGTCAACATTCTTTTTCTGTTCAAATTGCTCTTTATTTATTAGTTCCTACCTGTTATATTACACACAAACTCAGGTCTCTAACTCCTAAACTTCTGTCCTAAAAAGACAGAAAATCTTGCCTCAACCGTCTTGGATTAGCGTATTATGCCTGCCTTTCCTGCTAGAAATCTTGAAGGTCAAGCTACACTGTTTACCTCTATCCAGAGGTTTCTTAGTAACCACTGTGATCCATGACATATGGATTCAACAATGGTTTTAAATGAGGCTGAATTAAAGTTTTAGGAGCTTATAATATTCTATTTTCCTAGAACTAAATTTCTTCAGCATCAACCACACATCAGTCAGGTACTTTGCATATGCTGTCACATTTAATAATCCCAACTGAGGTGGGTACTATTGCTTTCATTTAACAGTTGAGGAAAAAATGTTGAAGAACACTGTACGACCTGGTCACAGTCACCCATTGAGTGTGGAGCTTGGACTCAGCAGTCAGGGCTCCTAGTTGCAAGCAGCAGAGATTAAGGCTGGCTGATTTCAGCAGAGAATGAACTGATGTATTGTTAGTTCACAGAACCCCAGGCCAGTCTAGAGAAATAGATTAAGGCTGTATTGCTAGGTGTGATCCTCAACAAGACGTGGATGGGTGAGGACACTTCTGGAAGCTCTGGACATTGTAGATTTTATTGCTGACATGCCAGATGGACACTGGATATCCTCACCAGCACTATTCTCATCACTGCCCCCAAAGACTTAATATTTCAGCAACTCTTCCCACCATCAGAGAGTTCTTGTGGTCCCTTGATATGAGGTCGGTGTGTCTGACTGGCAGAACGAGGGTCATGAACATGTACCCAAGCTGCAAGATTTCTTGGGAGAATGAGTTTCTGGAATTTTCCATGTCTCTAGTCGGAGATAAGTTTTGTCTCCCTTCAAGAATCGTAATGTGTTTGTCTGTGTATGTGTTAGGAATTGGGGGCGGTGAGAATTCTCAAATAAGGGAAATTGATTTCATATATTGGATGGTCAAAAAGAATAGCAAATTCCATTACCATAACTCAATGTGTCTGACCTCAAGTCTTTATACCATGAAGCCTCTTGAAAGTCATCAATAACCTCCTATTTGCAAATTTTAATGACTTTACCTTCATCCTTTTTGTTAACAGGTATAATGATTTGGCACGATTAAACATCTCTCTTGCCTTCCTTTCCTCATTCATTTGTTCATTCTTTCCTAAAAAGAAATCAACATACTGTTTTTGCAAAACCAAAAAAGTAGAAGAAAGGAAATAAAGAGAAGAGCAAAATTCAATGGAATAGAAAATAGGCAAACAAATAGAGAATGTCAACTTGTTCTTTTTTTTTTTTTTTTTTTTAAATTTATGAAGTATTTATTGATCATTCTTGGGTGTTTCTTGGAGAGGGGGATATGGGAGGGTCATAGGATAATAGCGGAGAGAAGGTCAGGAGATAAACACATGAACAAAGGTCTCTCGTTTTCCTAGGCAGAGGACCCTGCGGCCTTCTGCAGTGTTTGTGCCCCTGGGTACTTGAGATTAGGGAGTGGTGATGACTCTTAAAGAGCATGCTGCCTTCAAGCATCTGTTTAACAAAGCACATCTTGCACCGCCCTTAATCCATTTAACCCTGAGTTGACACAGCATATGTTTCAGAGAGCATGGGGCTGGGGGAAAGGCCATAGATCAACAGCATCCCAAGGCAGAAGAATTTCTCCTAGTCAGAACAAAATGGAGTCTCCTATGCCCACCCCTTTCTACACAGACACAGCAACAATCTGATCTCTCCTTCCTTTCCCCACACTTCCCCCCCGCCTTCCTTTCAACAAAACCGCCATCGTCCTCATGGCCCGCTCCCGATGGTCGCTGTCTCTTCGGAGCTGTTGGGTACACCTCCCAGACAGGGCAGCCGGGCAGAGGCGCTCCTCACCTCCCAGACAGGGAGGCCGGGCAGAGGCGCTCCTCGCTTCCCAGACGGGGCCGCCCGGGCAGAGGCGCTCCTCACTTCCCAGACGGGGCCGCCCAGGCAGAGGCGCTCCTCACTTCCTCCCAGACCGGGTGGCAGCCGGGCAGAGGCGCTCCTCACCTCCCAGACGGGGCGGCCGGGCAGAGGCGCTCCTCACTTCCCAGACGGGGCGGCCGAGCAGAGGCGCTCCTCACTTCCCAGAGGGGGCGGCCGGGCAGAGGCGCTCCTCACTTCCCAGACCGGGCGGCCGGGCAGAGACGCTCCTCACTTCCTCCCAGACGGGGTGGCGGCCGGGCAGAGGCGCTCCTCACCTCCCAGACGGGGCGGCCGGGCAGAGGCGCTCCTCACCTCCCAGACAGGGCGGCCGGGCAGAGGCGCTCCTCACTTCCCAGACCGGGCGGCCGGGCAGAGGCGCTCCTCACTTCCCAGACCGGGCGGCCGGGCAGAGGCGCTCCTCACTTCCCAGACGGGGCGGCCGGGCAGAGACGCTCCTCACTTCCTCCGAGACGGGGTGGCGGCCAGGCAGAGGCGCTCCTCACCTCCCAGACAGGGCGGCCGGGCAGAGGCGCTCCTCACTTCCCAGACTGGGCGGCCGGGCAGAGGCGCTCCTCACTTCCCAGACGGTGTGGCGGCCGGGCAGAGGCGCTCCTCCCTTCCCAGATGAGGCAGCCAGGCAGAGGCGCTCCTCACTTCCTCCCAGACGGGGTGGCGGCCAGGCAGAGGCGCTCCTCACTTCCCAGGGGGGGCGGCCGGGCAGAGGTGCTCCTCACTTCCTCCCAGACGGGGTGGCGGCCGGGCAGAGGCACCCCTCACCTCCCAGACGGGGCGGCCGGGCAGAGGTGCTCCTCATCTCCCAGACGGGGCAGCCGGGCAGAGGTGCTCCTCACTTCCTCCCAGACGGGGTGACGGCCGGGCAGAGGCACTCCTCACCTCCCAGATGGGGCGGCCGGGCAGAGGCGCTCCTCACCTCCCAGACGGAGTGGCCGGGCAGAGGCGCTCCTCACTTCCCATATGGGGTGGCAGCCGGGCAGAGGCGCTCCTCACTTCCCAGATGGGGCAGCCGGGCAGAGGCGCTCCTCACTTCCTCCCAGACGGGGTGGCGGCCAGGCAGAGGCGCTCCTCACCTCCCAGACGGGGCGGCCGGGCAGAGGTGCTCCTCATCTCCCAGATGGGGCGGCCGGGCATAGGTGCTCCTCACTTCCTCCCAGACAGGGTGGCAGCCGGGCAGAGGCACTCCTCACCTCCCAGACGGGGCGGCCGGGCAGAGGCGCTCCTCACTTCCTCCCAGACGGGGTGACGGCCAGGCAGAGGCGCTCCTCACTTCCCAGACGGGGTGGCCGGGCAGAGGCGCTCCTCACTTCCCAGACGGGGTGGCCAGGCAGAGGCACTCCTCACCTCCCAGACGGGGCGGCCGGGCAGAGGCGCTCCTCACTTCCCATACGGGGTGGCAGCCGGGCAGAGGCGCTCCTCACTTCCCAGACGGGGCGGCCGGGCAGAGGTGCTCCTCACTTCCTCCCAGACGGGGTGGCGGCCGGGCAGAGGCGCTCCTCACCTCCCAGACGGGGTGGCCGGGCAGAGGCTCTCCTCCCTTCCCAGACGGAGTGGCCAGGCAGAGGCGCTCCTCACCTCCCAGAGTGGGCAGCCAGGCAGAGGCGCTCCTCACTTCCCAGAGTGGGCGGCCGGGCAGAGGCTCTCCTCACTTCCCATAGGGGGTGGTAGCCGGGTAGAGGCGCTCCTCACTTCCCAGATGGGGCAGCTGGGCAGAGGTGCTCCTCACTTCCTCCCAGACGGGGTGGCGGCCAGGCAGAGGCGCTCCTCACCTCCCAGACGGGGCGGCCGGGCAGAGGCACTCCTCACCTCCCAGATGGGGCGGCTGGGCAGAGGCGCTCCTCACCTCCCAGAAGGGGCGGCTGGGCAGAGGCGCTCCTCACTTCCCATATGGGGTGGCAGCCGGGCAGAGGCGCTCCTCACTTCCCAGACGGGGTGGCGGCCAGGCAGAGGCGCTCCTCACTTCCCAGATGGGGCAACCGGGCAGAGGCGCTCCTCACTTCCTCCCAGACGGGGTGGCGGCCAGGCAGAGGCGCTCCTCACCTCCCAGACGGGGCGGCCGGGCAGAGGTGCTCCTCATCTCCCAGATGGGGCAGCCGGGCAGAGGCGCTCCTCACTTCCTCCCAGACGGGGTGGCAGCCGGGCAGAGGCGCTCCTCACATCCCAGACGATGGGCGGCCGGGCAGAGGCGCTCCTCACTTCCCAGATAGGGCGGCCGGGCAGAGGGGCTCCTCACATCCCAGACGATGGGCGGCCAGGCAGAGATGCTCCTCACTTCCTATACGGGGTGGCGGCGAGGCAGAGGCTGTAATCTTAGCACTTTAAGAGGCCAAGGCAGGAGGCTGGTAGGTGGAGGTTGCAGCGAGCCGAGATCACACCACTGCACTCCAGCCTGAGCACCATTGAGCATTGAGTTAGCGAGACTCCGTCTGCAATCCCAGCACCTCGGGAGGCTGAGGCAGGCAGATCACTCGAGGCCAGGAGCTGGAGACCAGCCCGGTCAACACGGTGAAACCCCATCTCCACCAAAAATACAAAAACCATTCAGGCGTGGCGGCGCGCGCCTGCAATCCCAGGCACTCGGCAGGCCGAGGCAGGAGAGTCACAGGAGCCCGAGGCAGGGAGGTTGCAGCGAGCCGAGATCATGGCAGTACAGTCCAGCTTCGATAACAGCGGGAGACCGAAAAAAAGCCAACTTGTTCTTTAGAAAGTATTAATAAAATTAATAAACCCACAGGAAGACTGATGAAAAAAAACAGAGAAACACAAATGAGGTGACATCTATGTACATCCTATGACATTAAGAGGATGATAAGAGGGATATTATAATCAATTTTATGTTAATATATTTGACAACTTAGAACAATGGACAATTTTCTTGAAAGAGACAACTTTCTAAAGTTATCACAAGAAAAACGGAAAATGTAAATATTCCTGTATTTGTTAAATAAGTCAAATCCATAATTAGAAATCTTCCCACAAGGGAAAGCCCAGACCCAAGTGACTTCATTTGTTAATATTACCAAACACTGAAGTAAGAAATAATACAAATATTAAAATATTTTTGGAGAATAAAAGAAGAGGAAATGTTTTCTTATGCATTTTATGAGGCCAGTAAAACCCTGCTACCAAAACTCAATAAGGAAAATACACAAAAGAGAATGATAGACCAATATCCCTCATAAACATTGATTTAAAAAATTTAACAATTATGACCAAAAGCAATATCTAAAAAAGATAAAACATCATGACCAAGTAGGGTCATGCAAGTTTGGTACAGCCTTCAAAAATCAATCAATATAATTTAACACATTTAAAAAAAAGAGTAAAAATCATGTTATATTGATAGATGCAGAAAAAGAATTTGATAAAACTCAACACCTGTTCATGGTAAAAACTCTCAGCAAACTAGGAATAGAAGAGGACTTCCCCAACTTGATGAAAGCATTTACAAAAAAAAAATTCTGGAGCTAACCTAGGACCTGGTGGAGAACTATTAAGAATTTCCATTTAAAGCAAAAATGTTTCCTCTCATCACTTCAATTTAACATTGTACTGGGGTTATAGCCAGCACAATAAGGCAAGAAAAAGAAATATAAGGTATAATCACAAGAAGGAAGGAGTAGAACGATCTTAATTCGCAGATGACACACTGGTGTACATAGAAAAATCCAATGTGGGCCAGGCGAGGTGGCTCATGCCTGTAATCCCCACACTTTGGGAGGCCGAGGTGGGCAGATCAAGAGGTCAGGAGTTTGAGACCAGCCTGGCCAACATGGTGAAACCCCGTCTCTACTAAAAATACAAAAAAAAAAAATTAGCCAGGCATGGTGGTGGGTGCCTGTAGTCCCAACTGCTCGGGAGGCTGAAGCAGGAGAATTGCTTGAACCCGGGAGGCTGAGGTTGCAGTGAGCCAAGACCGTGCCACTGCACTCCAGCTGGGTGACAGAGTGAGACTCTGTCTCCAAAAGAAAAAAAAAAAAGGAAAATCCAATGTGATCTACAAAAAATTTAAAACCACTGCAACTAAAAAGCAAATTGATGAAGTTCAAGAAATACAAAGTCAATACATAAAAACCACTTACACCTTTGTATACTCGTAACAAATAATTGGAAATTTTTAAAAATACCGTTTATAAATACCTAGGAATACATTTAGTGAAATTTGTGCAAGACCTGTATATTGGAAATGACAGTACATTGCTGATAGAAATTTTAAAAGATAATTGGAAAGATATATGATTGGAATCCTAATATCAGATTGAAAAAATATTGTTAAGTTGTTAATTCTCCTTAAACTGATCTATTGACTGAATACAATTTCAATCAAAATCCCGGCAGGCATTCTGGAGAAATTGACAAACTGATTCTAAAATGTATGTGAAAATGCAAGAACTTATAATAGTCCTAGAAAAGGAAGAACAAAATGGAAGGATTCACACTATCAGTGTTCAAGACTTACTGAAAGCTATAGTAATTAAGACAGTATAGTTGGTGTAAGGGTAGACAAATTAATGAAATAGAAAAGAGAATCTGAAATAGATCTACACATATAAAGTTTATTAGTTTTTTAAACAGGGCAAATTAAATCCAATGGGGGAAACAAAAGTCTTTTCAATAAATGATAATGGAACAACTGGACATCTATGTGGAAAAAAATGAACTTTGACTCTTACTTTATATAATGCATGACAATTCAACTGTGAAAGCTAAATTTATAATGCTTGCTAAAGAAAATGTAGGAAAAGAATATTTTTACAATCTTGTGGCAGAGAAAGATTTCGCAAGACACATAAAGCACCAATCATATAAAAATAATAATAAATAAAACTTCATCAACATTAAAACTTATGTTCATCAAAAGTCATTGTTAAGAAAGTGAAAAGTCAAGCCATAGCCTGGAAGACAATATTTCATAAACATACAGCTGATAAAGGACTGATATCCTAGATATAGATGAATTCCTATGAATCACATTTTAAAGACAATTGACATAAAAAATGAGGAGATACTTGAACAGGCGCCTCACAGAAGAAGATATATGAATGCCTAATAACATATGAAAAGGTGCTCAACATCATTAGTCATCAGGGAAATGCAAACTACAACTATGATGAGATACTAGAATGATTAAAACTAAACAGACTGCTGTTGTGTGTGTGGAGAAATTGAAATTCTCATACATTGCTTGTGGGAGTATAAAATAATAAAACTACTTTGGAAAACTGTTTCTCACTCTTTAGTAAAGTTAAACATAGATCTATCCTGTGACCAAGTATTTCCATTCCTAACTGTATTGCCAAAAGAAAGGAATGTATCTATCTTACAAAAAGACTCATAACTCATATGAATGTTCATAACAGTTTTATTTATAAGAGTCCTAAACTGGAAACAACCCGAATGTCCATCAACATGAAAATGGAAAAGGTGTAGTATACTACTGAGCAATAAAAAAGAACTACTGACACATATCACAACATGAATAAAACACAAAAACATTATTTTGAACTAATGAAGCTAGATAGAATAGTAATAGCATGTGATTTCATTTATATGAATTTTTAGAACAGGCAAAATTAATCTATGGTGATAGAGGTCAGAAAAGGGTATGGGAATATCCTTTTGGATATCCTTATGGCATCCCTTTACTGGAAAGGGATGCCAGGACACTTTTTTAAGTGATTGAAATATTCTTAATCTTGATCAGGGTGATGGTTACACAGGTCACAATTCATTAAGCAGTACACTAAAATTTATGAAATTTATGAATACAAATATATCTTATTAATACCGCAAATTGAGAGCGAATCTTACTGAGAAGTTAACTCTACAAATAGGAAGTCATAGAGACTGTTGAAACACAGTGGAAATGATCAATGGGCTATATATTTTCTAATGGCATTGAAGGCTCCAAGACTGAACATGAAATTGAGGAGTAAATTAAAAGTTTGAAGATATTCTCCTATAGGACTAGAATGCAATCTATTCTGTATAGATTACATCAGAATCATGTATTCTGATCATGTATTCTTCACATTCAAAGATCAAAATAGGGAAAACTCATAAGAGCCCCATTGTAACGGTTTTTTAAACATCTGTATTAAGATATAATTGACAAATAAAAATTGTATATATTTACAGTATACAACTTGATATTTGTAAATTTGTTTTACATTTGAAAATGTCTGGCTATTACTCAAGGTTTTGCCTAGTTCTGATCTTGTTGAGACACAATATTGTTTTTCTCAGAATCTTGCAGACATTTTAAAATTATCTTCTGGCGTCAATGTTGCTGTGGAGAAGACTGCAGTGAATTTCATATTTCCTGTCTCCACCCTTGAGGTGATTGGTTTTTATCCTGTCTAGATATCTGAGAATTACATTCTTTATCCTTGAAATTCATTATCTTAGCAGTATAAGTGGTTTCCATTAATTTTTAAAACATAGAGTAGTATGACTTGCAGGCCAAATTATTTTTTTCATTCCAGTAAAATTTGCTTATATTATAGCATTTGTTGCTTTTTGTTATTCCATTCGTTGAATACTTTCAGGAACACTAATTAGTGATTTTGACTTTCAAGAACACTAATTATTGATTTTGTTCTATAAATTAATTAGCTCTTTATAACTGCATTTTTCTCTTTGTGTTTCTTTTATTATTTTTGAATTTGTACTCCCTTTCCTATATATTGGTAAGTTTAAAGGTGAGTCTAATCTATTTCTTAAAGTCTCAAATTTAATCATAGACATATATGGATGTTTTCTTCCTCCATCTGTTTTCCAAGTTTG